>NC_092501.1:70129992-70482492 GCF_047511675.1 Marmota flaviventris
GAAGCAGACATCTCTGCCCAGCATCTTTTCTTCCTGCTTTTTGGGAAGTTATCATTCTCCCCGTGATTTAGGGATGCTGAATTTTTTTCTTAACCTTCAGATACTTGTCCTAATCAGAGAATTCCATTTTCTGGTCAGAATATTTGGTTCAGAAATGGGCACATGCACAGTCCAGGAAAATCATAACTTAACTGAGAAATTTTCGCTCAAGTTGTAGTCTCTTCCTGTTGCAGTTGATGAAGTAGTTAGAATGCAAGCCTAAAGCTACAAGGAACAATACCTTGCCATTACTTACAGAGAGAGCCTACATGAAAATATGAAGTATATACAGAAGAGAGAAGAGGAGGGAGCAAGGAAGGGAAAGACACTCCTGATAACTGTTTAGCATCTAAATCTAGGCCAAAGCTTTTAAGTTATATAAGTTAATAAATGTCTCTTTTTGTTTAAGCTTACTTGGAGAGTTGGGTTTCTGCAACTTGAAACTGAAAAAGTCCTCATACATTGTAAGGTAACTACTTTATTTTTTTTCTTTTTTAAGTTTCAGTTTCTACTTTTGTGATAGAAATAACTAAGAAAAAAATTAGACAACAGAAAGAACACTGGGTTTGAAGTTAACTAAGAGATATAGTTTTGAGTTATTTGATAAAACGATTTTGACTAAGGGCAGACTACTCTGCAGATCTGTTTATTATTTATATTAGAATAGTTTTGAATTAAATAATCAGATCCTTCAGGTATAAAAATTCTATGGTTCCCTGAATCTACAGAATGGATAACAGATTTAAATAGCATGTATCACAGGAACACAGTTTGGCCCAGCAGAATTAATGTTAGGAAAAATAAGAAATGTTACATTAGGGGGTGGCGCTGTGGCTCAGAGGTACATCGCTCACCTCACATATACAGGGCCCTGGATTCAATCCTCGGCATCACATAAAAATAAATAAATAAAATAAATATATTGTGTCCAACTACAACTAAAAAATAAATATCTTTTAAAAAATAATGTCACATTAGGAGTTTTTAAAAAAACAATATACCTTATGTGTTTCAAATGAAGAAATACAAAAAGTTCATTAGGTTACAATATAGGAAAATTTAGTAAACCAATTAGAAAAAAGAAACTTGATTATGAAATTAAGTCATAAAAATTCATCCCCCAGGAAAACTAAAAAATTTCTTCTTTAAATTTTCATTAAAGGTAGGATCGATGAACTCATGTACAGAGTTCATGATATATAGGAACTTTTTCTCTAATAACTGATTTGGAAACAAAGAAAATGAAAGCAGCCCCATTCCCTCCCAAAAAAAGTTTAATGAAAGAAAATAAATATTAATGCTTACTTGCCACTACTCTGGAAGTGGGGGAGGGTGGTAAGGTAAAAGAGGAAAATAGCAGTGATTCTATGTAGGTTTGTCATAAAATGGAAATTAACCTCTCTGAAGTTGGAAATTTGAGGAATCATTCCAAACAATATACTTACCAGCATTCTTAACATGCTTTAACTCTTTTTTCATAGTTGACAATAAATGGGACTTTATCTTTTATAATACTACAAATTAAGTGTAGATGCACACAGTGTTGGGCACAGGAGAGATGGGAATCCTGAAACATGCTTTCTTAGAGGGGGAGGGGAAAAAACATAAATGGTTTGCTTTTGGATAATTTAGCATACTCATAAAGTCAAATATCAAATATACAAATGAATAACCCCAAAGGAAGCCTAACATACCTTCATTCTTAAAAGGTATTGAAAAGGGGTCGTCCTTCCCTTGAGCAGTTACCTCACGCCCAGAAATTTTTTCTTTATAGAAGGTATCAATTGCTTGACTTCCCTGCAACAAGTCACAGCTTCAAGTACTAATTAGACACTCCTAACATAATGCTACATTTTGTGGTCAGCTTGCACCCAAGACCCTGCCATGTAATTTACATCACTGCATGCTGCAGATATGTCATAACTGGGTTAGACTGTAATAGGTCAGAATATTTTGAGAGTCTCTGCAAAGTCTACAAATTTTCATGAAAACTATCTCCTTTCTCTTCAAAACAAATTGAAAAAAGATTCTGCTCCCATACGAATGTCACAAGAACACAACTTTCTTCAGCTTCTTATGTTTCTCTATAATTAAGGATATAAGTAAAATAACATTTAAGACAGTTTTAATGAAATTAATTCTATACAAACTGTAAAATAGATAACATGTATTCATCTCCTGTAATAGTGGTTCACAGTTTAAAAAAGATGTGAATGCACAAGCTCAACCTAAAAGGAAATATTGATAAGAAGTGAATAAATCTACTATCAGATGTTTTAAGAATAAAATTACTTTGGATAATCATATTTATGATTATCTATGTATTGTGGCACACTCCTATAATTCCAGAGACTCAGGAGGCTGAAGCAGGAGGATGTCAAGTTCAAAGCTAACTTCAGCAATTTAACAAGGCTCTAAGCAATTTAGGGAGATCCAGCCTCAAAAGAATAAACCAGGCATGGTGGTACATGCCTGTAATCCAGCCTCTAATCCCAGTGGCTCAGGAGGCTGAGGCAGGAGGATAGAGAATTCAAAATCAGTCTCAGCAACTTAGCAAGGCCCTAAGCAACTCAGCAAGACCCTGACTCTAAATAAAAGATATTTAAAAAGGGTTGGGGTTGTGGCTCAGTGGTTAAGGACACTGGGTTCAATCCCTGGTACAAAAAAAAAAAAAAAAAGAGGAGGAAGAAGAAAAAGGAGGAGGAGAAAGAGGGAGGGAGAGAGGAAGAAAAAGGTCTGGGGATTTAGCTTAGTGGTAAAGCATCCTGGGTTCAATTCCCAGCAATCCCCCATATACGTGTGTGTATATAAAATATAAATATACATAAACAAACTACACACATATACATACATATACTTATGTATATATATAATATACATACATGTTGTTGTGTACGTAACATATATATACATACATATATAATTTCACTAGAACTCTAACCATCAAACAAGTGATATCACTGAATTGAAGTGATATCACTAAATTGAAGAGATTTTGAGAAAGTGTACAGCCTTAAGTTTATAAGACCAATACCCTCAACTTGTTCTCTTTCTCCTTAAATCAGGGGTCTTTAAATGTTCTAGCATCTGTAAAGAATATAAACCAAGGGGGCTGAGGTTGTGGCTCAGTGATAGAGCGCTTGCCTAGCTGGGTTCAATCCTCAGCACCACATAATAATAAATAAATAAAATAAAAAGGTATTGTATCCACCTTCAACTTAAAAGTATTTTTTAAAAAATAAACATTTAAGCCAGGCATGGTGGTGCACACCTGTAATCCCAGCGGCTTGGGAGGCTGAGACAGGAGAATCAAGAGTTTAAAGCCAGCCTCAGCAACTGCAAGGTGCTAAGCAACTCTATGAGACCCTGTCTCTAAATAAAGTACAAAGAAGGACTGGGGATGTGGTTCAGTGGCCGAGTGCCCCTGAGTTCTGTCCCCAGTATGCTCCCCTAAATAAATAAATACATACATACATACATATAAATATAAATAAATAAATAACATTTAAAAAATAAGAATATAAAACGAGGAACCTTCAAAATAGACTTATTTCATCAGTATTATCTAAACTTTCAGGAGTCTACATAAATTATTCTGAAGAATCTCAAAATTCTTTTTCAGTTCAAATATTTGTGAACTTGATAATGTAGAAAGAAATTTAACAATGCAGCAAGGGACTCAACTTTTACTCTCAATGCAGTCATTGACATATGGATAATACTGATGACAATATTTTACCTTTCTACCATTTTATCATCTATAAAATAAGAAACTTTAGAGGGGGTGGGGAACCCAACAATCTTAAAGAGTTTTATCCATTATTCCTAGTTTTCTAATGCTGTTTCAAACTAAAATGTAAATGCAAACATTAAGTAAAACACAATTTAGTCAACATCATCTGCTCACAAATTTATTTTTTGCCTTTTAATATACACACAGGGATAAAAGGTAGGAATACATTTCTTCAGGACCTGTGAATAATTCATCCAAAACATGGTCTAGGTATATGAACTAAGCATGAGCTAAGAACAGTAGATCTCAATGATTTATTTTATTCTGACACTAAAAGTGATCAACTTAGCTAAAGTGATCAACTTAGCTAAAGTGATCAACTTAGCTAAAACCATTTAACTGTGCTTTAATACCTTGTAACAAATAAACTTGACAATTTTATCAAATACATTCCTGGCAGTCCACATAGGTCTACATTTTCTACTTTCTACTAGCCCATCACATTCTCTTGGGGGAGATGCCAAGAGAGAGCAGTTCTACTAATGAAGTATTACTACTTTTTATCACATGACACTGCAAGATTTGTTTTATTTTCATAAATACTTCTCTAGCAATCTTTTTACTCTGACCCTATCTCACAATATTCCATGGGGCTTCTTGCCATTTCATTAAACACCCCTTCCTCACTTCTAGAGAGAAACAGAACTGACAATGTTACCAGATTGTGATGACTAAATATGTTCTGACAAATTAAGTATGTCTTCACTTTTTGATTATGAAAACTTCTCTTGGATTTAACTTGAACTGGATAAAACAGAGAAAGTTTGAGCATCCTTAGATTTTACCTTTATCTTGAACATGATGAGACAGATTATCCCAAATGCTTCTTACATGGCAAATTATCACCATCAGCAGCCTATAGCCAACTATTCAGAAGAAGCACTTATTATCAGACAGAGTATATATGCACATATGGATGGAAAGGTGTGCTTAAGAGGAAGGGAACAGGGAGAAGACGACAGTACATTTGAGAGCACAACTTAGAAAAGCCCAGACCATTACAAAACTCTTGTTTGACCCGACTCAAAATCTTGAATAAAGCAACCTACCAGGCTACTGGTTAATGTCAAACTAACAAAAAGCCACACAGTTGAACATGATGAAAGCAAACATCTCAGAAAGAGTCAAGCACGTTTGTAGCTTGCAACAGAAAAATACTGTTTCAAAACCTCTATAATTTTTTTCCAGGTGGACATATTTTTATTTCATGAAGGGAGACACAATTCAATCTACTACAGGCTGACTAATTCACCCAATAAAATGCATAGGACATGATATTCATTTGTATCACAATGAGATGTCAAAACCTCTATCACTGACTTTTTTTTTCTGAGACTATAAAACAGGTCATGAAATGACTGGAAATACCACCTCCCTTCAGCATATGACTTCTTAGTGCACCCAGCTAGTAGTTTTCATCAAATACATACATGGTCACACAATCAATGAATGATGCCTATCTTAAGAGTTATTTTTGAAAATTTTGGGAAACATTGATAACATTTTCAAAATGGCCAAGTTTCTTTGCCAAGAAGAAACCTCAATATTCTGTAAAAAACAGTATACCTCAATGTCAGGCAGCACATCTGCTTTTGCTGCACTAGCGAAGACAGAAGCTCTCCATGCCATCATCACTCACTGCTTTATTCATCCATGTGCCTCAGAGTGGCAAGACTCACATTAATCCTGAAAGAAACCTTATCTGTTGTTGTGAAAGTATTCTACTGCTTTGTAAGTGCCAAGCTTTGAATCATAGTCTGTGCAAGAACTGTCATGAAAAAATCTGTTGTAATAGTTGCCAAATTCATAAAAGCCAAGACTTTAAATCAAGACGTTCTCAAACTCTTTTAAGGAGTTTTAACTCTTCAACTTTAAAACTGAAATGTGAAATCATAATGCTTTCCTTCATAACACAGCACTAATGATGCAGATACTGCCAAAAAATTATTTCATTAACTTGAAGGCAAGGAAAATGATGCAGCATGAATTTATCTAAGAGTCTTGACATACTCTTATTTCTTGACACAAGCTTACTTTCATTGGGCAAAGGATTCTACATCTTCCATTTGGTTCTTTTATTTGTGAGATATTGAATGGATATCAAAGATGGCATATAAGTTGCAAAGTCAAAGAAAATGGCACAGTTTTTACTTGTTACTTTAAAAAGTTAAATAACATTAGCCCATTCCTTAAAATTTACTACTAAGAAAACTAAAGTTTAATTTTGATTAATTTATACCACTTTGATTTATTCATCATTCTCATATACTGTGGCCACTGATATTTGTATGGGAAAAAACTCACAAATAAATTGAAGGTGTCTTTTATGATCTATGTTGTTAAATAAGTTTCAGTACAATTAAAAACCATAAGTAAAATTTTTTTATGTATCCATGCCTATGTTTAATGGGAAAACACTTAAAACTTTCATCAGATTTGGTACCAGGGATTAAATTCAGGGGCACTTAACAACTGAGTTACATCCCCAGTATTTTTTTGTATTTTATTTAGAGACAGTGTCTCATTGAGTTGCTAAAATGAGGCTGGCTATGAATTCAAGATCTTCCTTCCTCAGCCTCCCAAGCCGCTGGGATTACAGGTGTTTGTCATGTCTGGCTTTCATCAGATTTTTTAAAGCTATATAACATGAACAGGTTTTTTTAAAGCTCCTAGCTTACTAAATCTAGCGTTCTGCTCATCACACAACTTTTATACTTTACCAAAACAAAATTTTTTTACCCGACTTTTAATACCCAATTTTGTGAACTATTTCCAATAAATGGTACTTTGGCGTCCTTACATATAACTCAGAAAGTCACAAAGACAAACAAATGGTTAAAAAACAAGAGGTGAAAAAGAAACTGATACAACTACTCAGCTTAAAATGATGAATATGATAACCTCTATTTGTTTTGAAGCTGAATGAAGAAGAAATTGGCTTATCCTGGAGAAGAATCTGCCTAGTTATAAAATTATTAAAACTACAACAAATTTTTGATTAATGTCTCTCTCCCTAAATGAGTTTTCTCCATCTGGAGAGGTTTGGGTTTTGTTCTACTTAAAGAAACGTACAAAAACTCTTTTTAATACAAAGGATATTAAAAAGGTAATATGTTTTATTATACTTACCATCCAAAGAAATTGACCCTTTGAAAAATTGTAAAAACCTCTCAAGAGTTTGCTTTTCGCCCTCAAATGCAGTAAGTTAAATTTGTTGCTGATTTTTAAGGTTTTTAGTTTTCTAAAAAACTGAAGAATCTCTGATTAATTGTAACTCCATTTTATAATTATTCACATGAAAGAATGAATTTTATTATAAATGATCACACTTTATTAGGTAATAATCATATTCAGGTAATTATCCCAAAACATTTTATTCTCAAGCAAGCTTCAGCAACAGTAAGCTTACTTTTGATTGATATGCAGGGGTGTTTTGGATTGGTTTGTCTGTTTTTTGTATACTGGGTATTTAACCCAGGGATGCTTCACCACTGAGCTACACTTCCAGCCTATTTTATTTTTTCTTGTGAGATAAGGAAAGTTCCTTAGGGCCTTGCTAAATTGCTAAGGCTGGACTCAAATTTATGATGCCCTTGCCACAGCCTCCCAAGTTTGTGATTGTAGGCATGTAGCACCATGGCCAGCAATATGCTGTTTTTAAAATGCTACTTTATAAGGATTTTTGTAAGATCCAATATGTCATAAAGTTAATAGGTAAGATTTGCTATCATGATATAAAAACAGCAGCATGGTCTGAAAAATTAATTAGATACTTGTTCATACAGAAGTTGGGTGGGGCAGTACTTGATTAAAATTTTTGAAAGAAATTAGGCATTAACAACTATCTTTTTAAAATCTCTTTTCTAGAGGATGGGGGTAGATGGGAATAGGGGGATATTACTCATAAACTATACAAAGTTTCGGTTAGGCCAGATAAATGAGATCTGGAGACTAAATAAACAGCATGGTGACTACAGTTAATAATAATATACTACAAACTTGAAAATTGCTAAGAGAAATCCTAGCAGCTCGGGAGGCTGAAGTAAAGAGGATCATGAGTTCAAGCAACTCAGCAAGACCCTGTCTCAAAATAAAATATATGTGGGTGAGGGGGCCACATGGCTAGAGATATTGCTCAGTGGTTAGGCGCCCCTGGGTTCAATCCCCAGTACCAAAAAAAAAAGAAAAGAAAAGAAATCGCTACAAGAGTATATCTCAAATGCTCTCCCCACAATAGGGAGAAAACAATAATTATATGAGGTGATATGATGAGTAGACCAATTGTAGTAATCATTTCACAATACATACATGTATCAAAATATCACATTATATCTTAAGAAAGGTGAAGGGGAAAAAAAGAAAAAGAAAAAAGTCTGTCTTGCAATAAATTCTTGGATCTAGAAGAAGAAAGGGAGAACAGAATATAAAAACTTACCTTTTTGTCTCTGGTCCTTACTTCCCCATAGAAATCTAGGGCCTCTTGTGCCTTTAAAAATTTGCCCCGATGTAATAAATATGCACAAATCATTACACCAGTCCGTCCCTTTCCAGCTTTACAGTGAATTGCTGCAACATGATTGTCATCTTCACTTAGCCATTGGTCAAGATCTTCACAAAAGGGTTTGATAAGTTCTAGCTGTGGTGGGTTATGGTCTTCAAAAGGATACTGTGCAACTGTGGTAAAAAGATAATCTCAGAGTAAGAAAAAAATCTCTCCTGAATTTTTAATTAAAAGTAGGTAAACTTTAGAAATGTTGCATTATAAACTTAGGTGTTTGAAAGAAAAACTAAATACAAATACCTTATTGCTCATTAACTTTCTAATTTTTGAAGAGAGAATACTCTATTGCTAACTTCTAAAAGTACCCAAGCATTATGTTTCTCACTTCATGAAGGAGGAAATTGCTGTAAGACTGGGAGCAGAGGTCACAATACACCAGAAGTATACCTGAATCCAAAATGAAATGTCACATGGGTCTCTCAATGAATAACAATATTTATAATACTGCATCATGACAAAAAATATTTCAAAGAAAGTATAGATTACCAATAGAATCAACTGTGGAAAGGACTGTATTTTAACTTCATAAAATAAAAATGCTGTGGGGAAAAAATGTGCTCTATATGTGTAATAAGATTTGTAATGCATTCCACTGTCATATATAAAAATAAATAAATAAATAAATGAAACTGAAGCAGGAGGATGGCAAGTTCGAAGCCCGCCTCAGCAACTTAGCAAGGCCCTAAGCTATTTAGTGAGACTCTGTCTCAAAAAATAAAAAATAAAAAGGCTAGGGATGTGCCTCAGTAGTAATGTGATTCTGGGTTTAATCCCCAGTGCCAAAGGAAAAGAAAAAGAGAGAGATGGTTTTACAAATCTTAGTGTTATCTATACATGACTTGAAAAGCATTTACAAAAGAAATTGAAAAAAAAAAATTACTTACAAAAGATTATAATTGTAGTAAAGTTATAAAATGAAGTTTCAAGTTTTTTCACATAAATTATTAAAAATCCAAGACTTCTCTGTTCCCTAAGTTAGAGTTGAGGTTTTTTAAAATTTGCCTAGAAACAGGACACTTATATATATATATATATATATATCACTATTAAATTTTTATCATTTAGTATATGCATTGGTTTCAATCTATTAAGAAGATCCTTAAACATCCTGACACCAATGTACTACTTATTCTATGTCATCTAAATATGTGAACACTATGTCTTGAATCTTCGAGTCATAATAACATAGTAGAGACTACGATCAATTAAATCCTTTGGTATGACAGGAAAGCTCTTCTGATAGATAATGACTACTATTACATACAATTAGTGGGACAGTTTTCACGTAGTCATTTGCATAACTAGACCATTATTTCATCTTCATTTCCTAAATGGCACACAAAAACATTCAAGAAAATCTGTAAAATATCTCTTTAGAGATAAACCTTGCCAGACATGGTAGTACACTCCTGTAATCCAATGACTCAGGAAGCTGAGACAGGAGGATCACAAGTTCAAAGCCAGCCTCAGCACCTTAGTAAGGCCCTGAACAACTTAGGAAGAAGACCCTGTCTCAAACTAAAGAATAAAAGGGCCTGAGGATGTGGCTCAGAGATCAAGTGCCCATGGGTTCAATTCCTGGTACCAAAGAGAGAGAAAGAGAGAGAGAGAGAGAGAGAGAGAGAGAACAAGAAACCTCAACCAATGGCATGCTTTGTCTAGTAAGCAAAAACCTAACTCTACCTACCTACCTTCCTACACACACACACACAAAAAAAAAAAAAAAAACATTTTTAGTGAAATTAAACTTACTCTTGGTAATTAATGCTTCAGAATTCTCAAACCATCCATTTAAAAATCCACTCTAGATTTTCAGGAGGGATCAATGGCAAATATGCCTATCTGAGGCTTCCATCTGCAAGCTTCTCAAACTCTCTAGTTCTCTCATGGTTTAAGAGATTCTACAAATAAAGTGGAAATTTCTATGGGCTCTGAGACAGAATTTACCTATGCCTGGAATAAAATTCAGTTAAAAAACAGTTCCCGAAGCAGTATGGAGATTCCTTAGAAAATTTGGCATGTAACCACCATTTGACCCAGATATCTCACTCCTTGGTCTGTCTATACCCAAAGGACTTAAAATCAACACACTAGGGGCTGTGATTGTGGCTCATTGGTAAAGCACTTGCTTAGCACATGTAAGGCACTGGGTTCAATCCTCAGAACCACATTATAAAAATAAATAAAATTAAAAGGTATTGTGTCCATCTACAACTAAAAAACTTAAAAAAAAATACTACAGTGAACAGCCACATCATTATTCATAACAGCTGAATTCACAACAGCTAAACTGTGGAACCAACCTAGATACCCTTCAATAGATGAGTGGATAAAAAAAACTGTGGTATACACATATAATGGAATATTACTCAGCACTAAAAGAGAATAAAATTATGGCATTTGCAGGTAAATGGATGGAGTTGGAGAATATCATGCTAAGTGAAGTAAGCCAATTCCCAAAAAACCAAAGTCCAAATGTTCTCTCTGATATGTGGATGCTAATGCATAATGGGGGGTGGGGGAGTGGAGGAACTTTGGATTTCGCAGAGGGTAAGGAGGGGAAAAGAAGGGAGAGGAGGGAAGAGGAGGGGAGAGGAGAGAAAGGAAGGAGAGGGGAGGGGACGGGCAGGGAGGGGAGGAAAGGGGAGGAAAGAGGAAGAAAGGGGAGGAGAGGCAGGAGAGGGGCAGGGACGGGAGGAGAGGGAAGGAAAGGAGAGGGGAGGAAAGGGAAGGAAAGGGAGATTGGGGGTAGGAAAGATGGTGGAATGAGACAGACATCATTACCCTAGGTACATGAACGATGTGCCTCTATATTGTGCATAATCAGAGAAATTAGCAAGACCCTGTCTCAAACTAAATAATAAAAAGGCCTGAGGATGCGGCTCAGAGATCAAGTGCCCATTCATGTACAATGAATTCCGCTGTCATGTATAACTAATTGAAACAAATAAAAAATTAAAAAAATAGTTCCATGCTTTCACCTAAATAGCTCCTCTTTATCCATGTTATTTTATCCTTCCTATCTTTAAGTCATTCCTCAAAGCAGAAAAGTAGTTCTGCTTTCTCTCTGAAACTGCATACTGACATCAAATGCTTTAAACAGTAGGGAAACCCCCTCCTTATGATACAAACACAGTCTAGTAATTTCTCCTGTCTATTCTACACTTTATAGTCTTCCAGACAATAGATAGGTTTATATGATACTTTTTTTCTAAAGTACAACAGCAAAATTAGTTTTTCCAAGTTGTCTAAGATTATCCTTAAGATAAATATTTATATCATGATAACTCATTATTGTTATGACAGTACAATATTGTCTATTGGTTTTAAGTTATACAATATACTACAGTACATTTATACATACCTCTGCAGTTAAATTTGGCGGTGTCATAATGTCTTTCAGCACATCTAAAAGAAAAATTTAAAGTGGCATAAATTACCTTTTGTACTTGGGCATAATAACAAAAAGTTTCTTGAATCAGGCATTGTGCTGAGTATTTTATATTCACTCTTTCATTTAATCCCAAGAATTCTGTGAGGTAGGTACTAAAACTATCCCCATTTTATGATTAAGGAAGTGAAGGTTTAAGATGTGAAGTATATGCAAACAGAGCTTATACATTTGCTTATCAAATTTGTGATGCCCTCATCATACAGCCCTACAAATTAAATTGCATCTATAATTTTCAAATTTACAAAATTCTACTTGTTATTAGAATGTACTTTTTTATTTCACAAGTACCTGTAAACAAGTAAATAATTTCATTGTTGTCTTTATCTCATCAGATGAGCACATACAATTCTTAAACTATTATTTGAAAACATGTTAAAAATATTAAAAGCAAAAGGACAAAAGAAAACTGAATGATGCTAATCTATTTGGGCACGATGCTTACTTAATTTTTTTAAACCAGACCTTTCTCCCTTTAGATAAACCAAAGTCATTTTTAGTGAATCCACTCTAGATTTTCAGGAGGGATCAATGGCAAATATGCCTATCTGAGATTACATCTGCAAACTTCTCAAACTCTCCAGTTCTCTCATGGTTTAAAGGGTTCAACAAATAAATTGGAAATTTCTTTGGGCTCTGAGACAGAATTTACCTATGCCTGGAATAAAATTCAGTTAAATAATCTCTCAGATTATAAATTTTAATATCTGAAAGCAATGAAAGAATAAGTAAAATCAATACAGGATAGTAAAATTCTAACATTGCATTCATACAGCATACAAATATTTGTCTTTTTAATGGTAGTGATGTCTTTGTTATTATGTACTGGCTTACTCATAATTGACAGTGTGGTCAGCAGCATCATAGTAAATCCAACTACCACCAAACCAGATTTTTAAAACTATTTAAAATAAAAATCAATATTTTAGAACAAATTAAGATCTACTGCTCCTTAACCTACAAAATCCTAAACTTACAAAACAGCTAACATTTTCTTTTAATTTATGGCAATCTCAATTGTAGAATCTGATTTGAGGTTTTAAGACTGTATGTAGTCCTTAATTAATATACTTAAAGAGTCTCTATATGCTTCTGTATTGCCTTTCTGAAAACCAAAAAATTCAGAATATTAAAACATAACTAGCTCCAAAATTTTTAAATAAGCTACTGTGAACCTGTATTATACAGTTAGAAATATGGAAAACATTTATATAATTCCTCTAAAGTTTCAAATTCACAAGAAATTTAACTAATTATAAATTAAAACTGTTAAAAAACTGGTCATACTTATAATAAATCGACTTTCACATTACCACTCAAAACAAAGTTTTTTTTCTTTTTAGTATATTGTAATTTAGAATACTGAGTTTGGCTAAAAAGAAAATGTATTTAGTAATGTCATATGTATCCCTGTTAAATAATTCCACACAAATGTGAAAAACATGATAAACAGAAGAGAAATGACCAATAAAATAGTTAAATTTTATACTTTCTTTAGCAGACTGACCAGTAGTGAACAATCCATGGTGCAGTATTTTAAAAGGAATTCTGTAAAGGCTTAGGAAGTGGGATATAAGGCTATAAAATAACTCTAAGAAGCCAGTTTCATAACAGCTCAAAAGAAAATAAATGTCAGGGGCTGGGGTGGTAACTCAGTGGTAGAGTGCTTGCCTAGCATATGTGAGGCACTGGGTTTGATTCTCAGCACTGTGGAGGGAGGGAAGGAGGGAAGGAAGGGTCCATTGACACTAAAAAATAATAAGAAAAAAGAAAATAAATGTCAGTTTCATGTAGATTCAGTTTTCTAAACTTCCCATACTTTTTTCAGGATATCAAAATGTTTGGTTTGGGAGCTGAAGGTTGTATCTCAATGGTGCAGCACTTGCCTAGCACACATGAAGCCCTAGGTTTGATCCCAGCATAGTACTCTAAGATGAATATATGGAGGGAAAGAGAAATAACAAGTACTAAATGCTATGAGATGCGCAAACCTTCTAAGAATTTTTATGTTTTTTTTCATCCTCACAAACATGTAATAATGACTAATATTAGCCTCATATTTTTATGAGAAAGCAGAACATTTAAAACCTTGCCCCAAATCACAATATATTAATGAAGAATCAGAACTCAAGCTCAGTATCACTGGTTACAAAACATTTTCTATTACTGCATCATACTTCTACTTAGAATAAAAAACATTAAAAGTTTTAAATATGAAAGCAATTACAAATTTTATTCAAATTTTAATCAAAGCCACCTTCCTACTCAAGCAATATTTGTCACAAAATACAAAGCCAACTAACAGTGATGATAAAAAACAAAAACATTATGATGATCTTTACAGGTAATATGGGGGTCTGGAAAGTATAAGCTAGGACTGGTGGTGGTGCAAATGCTCAGGGTAAGGGCTAGAAGGGTAAAGACGAAGACTCTGCTCTCCCTAAACACATGTATGCACACACACAACACTCCCCCCAACAAAATTTCTTTTATATTTTTTTGTGATATATTAGTGATAAATCTCAACATATTAAAATCAAAGATACTTAGAAAACAATTGGGATTTAATCATTTCAATATCTTTATAATTAAAACTCAAAAGATATAATTTTTTATTATTACCCTTATACTACTTATATGAGACAAGAAAAATGAAGAAGTACTGAGGGTTTTTTTTTTTTTTTAAAGAGGTAGTAGGCAGAGTGAAGAAAGGGATAAGAATAGGAAAAATTTCCAAAGAAGTGATACTTGCCATATAGTTAGCTAAGCAGGTGAGTCTCTTCTTTACTCTACAACATAGCTACGTTTATCTTATATAGGAGGAGGGCCAGGGTTGTGGCTCAGTGGTAGAGCACTTGCCCAGCATGTGTGAGGCACTGGGTTCAATCCCCGGCACCACATAAAAATAAAACAAAGGTATTATGTCCATCTACAATTAAAAAAATATTTTTAAAAAAAATCAATACGAGGGGCTAGCGATATAGCTCAGTTGGTAGAGTATTTGCCTCACATGTACAAAGCCCCGGGTTCAATCCCCGGCACCTCCACCAAAAAAAAAAAAAAAAAAATCAATACTAGCTAAAGTTTTACTACAAAAGGATTAAGTATATCAGCAAAATAAGCAATGAAATATATAAATCTTTTGAAAATTAGCATTTGGTGAATACTAAGGTTAACTATATATGACTTTATTCCTATCTCCCTTCCTTCCCTATCATTACCAGTGTATAGATTATAAAGAGGGAAAAACAAAAAATAAAAAGTATTTGTACCCTAAAATATACTGATTAATTTAACAAGCATCAGTATACTTAAATTTTGATAATTCTATAAGGCTAATTTTACCTAGTCTTAAAAATAATTTAGTGAAAGCCTGAAGAAACTATAGAGACATGAATATTTAATTATTACAAAGTTCACATTAAGAGTTCTTCTTCCTCCATGTATGTCATAATTGCAATTGCTACAAAAGACATAACATATTATTAAATGTGGGTATACCTAGTGTAAATATTTTAAGATCTTCCTATCTGTATGTTTCCAAAGAAAAAGATATCACATGTAATTACTATTCTAAAAATTAAAGAAATAAAATAGAAACAACTGTTAATGATGCTAGACTCACTTACCCAGAACCAGATATACAATAAGCAGGGGTGGAAAGAAGGTAAAGGTTGGAAAGTAACATCAGAAACATACTACAGACTGATAGCTCTAGAAACTTTTGAAGAGAACAAAATTGGGGGAGGTTAAAATAAAAGGAACACTGGCATCAACAGTGGATGGATTGCTACTATGACTGTTAACTCTCTTAACTTCTGTAGGCTTCATATTCCCCATTTGTAAAATGAGAAGGTTATACTAAAAGATTTCTTTCAGTACTTTCCAGCTCTGAAAGTCCACATTTCATGTGAGGAGGGGGAGTTAATATGCATTAAAAGCTATTCTAGACTAATAAAGAGTTATTTCATTATCTTGGGATTCCAATGTTTAGAAATACAAATCAGGCATTCCCATTCCCAGGCTATCCCCCAAAGCCAATTTTAACCATAATAATGTAGTGACCCACAACATCAATAGTACAAGCCTAAATCCTAAGTTCCAGAAAGCAGGAAGCCACTACATACAGGAATGAAAACAATTTCCTTCCCTTTAGATATGCTAAACTGGAATAAAATTATGACAATTGCAGAATTTGTCTTTTGACCTCCCTTTTAAGATTCCAAATCCCCAATTCTGAGAGTCTAAGACTGACAAGATCTATGTAATGGATTTCAGCTTTTGACAATTCTTTTTTGTTGTTGTTAATTCAACTTCTGAATAGAGATGTTCAAAAACCACAAAGCTATGTGGTTTTTATTTTCCTACAAAACAACAACAAGGCACTATAAGAAAGGTTAATCTAGAATAGATGACCCCTAAATGCACAGATCATTTGTAAACTGGGCTCACCTAAACTTAAGCATGTTTTATCACTGAAACTCCCCAGGCACACATACACACATCACAATCCGACAAAAATAAATGATCTGCCACATTCCAAACACTATTATGCCAACAATCTCCTTACTTGCTATTCACTCTGCTATGCCATTTTCCTTCTTCCTTGGCCTAAGAGTCAGTCCCTACTGATTCTGTTCACTACAACTCAAATATCCTTCCTTTATGAAAACTGTCATATGGAACACAATTACTATTTCTACTGTTCTCTTCAATGCCTTCTTGTATTTAAGAATTACATCTTCTATAATACTTTAATTTTCACATTAGACTACAAGCTACCTCAGGACTGAACTGGTATCTTATCCTTTCTGTACCCACGCCCAGTGTGTTTTATAATGTCTAACATGTGGCAAGCACTAAATGTTTGCACCTTTGTGAATCTGAAGAAGTCACTGAAAACTCATTAGACAACAACATTGGTGTCTACTCCACACCCAGTACCTATGAGTTTTATTATTATAAAAGAACAAGGCATAAAAAATCTTTCATTCTTTTTGGTAAAAGATTTAAATGTCCACTGGAGGCATAAGAGAATCTTGTTATAACATTTGATAAATAACTCTACAAAAACAATTGTGACCAAGTATATAACTTTATATATTTTTTTCTATTGTAATCATTTATAAATAGAAAAAAAATAAAGGCCAGGTACCAGTCTTTAAAATGTAATGTTTTTCCAATTTTTCAAAAATTAGAAAATGGTTAGTACTTTGAGAAGGAAAAATAGTCTTCAAGGGCAAAATCATTTAAGTATTTTTTTCCCTTCTTTCCCTTCTTTTTTTCCTTTCATGTCTCTATTCCCAAAGTCAAAAGAAAAAGCAGAAAATTAAAGATAAGGTCAACTAGCTCTATCAAGTAGGCAACCCTTAAAACCCTGCCCAAGACAATAGAAACTATCTAATTCAACAATTTTAGATAACTTATTATGTTACAAACCAAATACTCTAATACCTTCTTCAATCAATTGATCAAGAGACTGAATAAACAAAATCATATACACTCTGGAGAATGCCTCCATGGAAGACATCTTAACAGAGCTCTCCTATGGATTACACTTCAAATAACCACAGGGTTAGGGGCTCAAAAGTGGGCTAGATGCCAAGTCATTTAAAGCAGATCAAGTAACGTGAATCTGTGCCAACATTGTTTTATCTCATCACTACACTTTCTAAATGATCTAACAGTGTTCTCAGTCTTCTTCAACTAATTGTTTTAGGAATACAATTCTAGTAAAATATATATCTTTAACTCTACCTTACTCTAACAAAAAAATAACTTTCACTTATTAGTTATTTAGAAGATATTTGCAAGCGTACAAATAAGAAAACATACTTACAGATTGTATATCTTGTAATGGTTTTTATGCTTTGAATCCAAAAACCTTAAAACAAAACAAACAAACAAAAAGCCACCATTAACAAAAATGAGCTAACATTTGAAATTACATTAAAAACTATTGAGAAGAACCAAAAGACAGATTCTATTTTTCCTAATCTCGAATACCTTTAAGTAAAAATAAATAAATAACCCAAATAAATAATCATGTCATTCTTAAATAATTACTACATTACATAGAGTTATACAATCTGAAGTAAAGCCAGAGCTTTTCACAGAATATTTTCCTTATCTTCTCTTTTTGGAATAACAAAACAAGATTGAGCAGTAAGAAATAATTTATTGAAAAAGGCAGCATTAGTATTTAACTCAAGTTCACCTAGCTCACACAAATTTGCAAGGTACAAGAAATCTAGTACTCTTAAAATTCAGCCATAGTTTTCTTTCAAACAAAGAGCTTGACATTAAGATTCAAGCAGCAACTATTAACTCTGTAAAAGTTATTAGCATTTTCACATATATACTCTTATTTACCTCTCACAAACTTCTGAGAGGATAGCTTATTCACATTTTACAGAGGAAAGAGATAGATCTCAAAACTAGTAAGTAAAAGAATCAAAACCAAAGACTATGCCCTCAAGACAATTATGGAACTAAACAGTAACAATTACAGGTACCACAAGTCTTTACTACATGTCAGACACTTATTTAAAGTATTCTATGTATGTAAATTTGTTTAATCCTCAACCTTATGAGGTAGGTAATTGAAGAGTTATAAGAATATAATACTGAAGAACTATCAGAAAAAAATGTAGAAGACAAATGATAAACAGAAAGCTTTATTTAAAAAATGAGTTTTCAAACAAAAAGGGACATGAATACCCAGTAAAATTTTGAAATTTTTGAATGCTGAAGAGACAAAAAGAAGACCCTATAACACTGCCGGAAACATCTGCATAAAAAGAATGTGGAATCAAAATGACAGTGCCCCTTTTTCCTGCCAACAGTAGAGATTCAACACAGAGACACTTTACCACTGTGCTATATCCACGGCCTTTTTTTTTTGAAACAGCGTCTCACGAAGTAGCTAAAGCTGGCCTCAAACTTAAGATCCTTTTGCCTCAGCCTCCTGAGTCACTGGGATTAGACACATACCACTGTATCTAATATCTTTTAAAAAAATTAGGCAAAACATTCTGATTTTCATGAAAAATATTTTCAGCCTAGAATTCTACACCAAGACAGAGTCTATAAATCAAATGAGTATAAAATAAAAGTATCTTAAAATAAGCAAACTCTAAAATAATTTTACTTTCCTATATTTTCCCAGGAAGTTACAAAGATATGCCAAAACCAGAGTAGAAAGCAATGAAAACTGATGACAGGTTCCAGGAACTGAAGAATCCAACTCACAGGAGAGGACAGGTGAATCCCCAGAATGATGGGGAGAGGCATCAAAGACTTCCATATAGCAAGTCTAGAGAGCAATTAATCCAGGTTAGGGCTGATAAAAAAGATCCTGGAGACGATAAAACTGACAGAACACCAAATGTGCTCAAACATGGTGGACTTATAAAATTGGGGTGAATTTGTGAATTAATTAAAATTAAGAACATAGAAAACTAAACAAGTAAAAGAAAAAAAAATGAGGGAAAACTAAATATGTAGGAAAAAATATTAGTCACAATATACTATATTGCTAGCCAGGAATGCCATTTATCTAGTAATAACCACATAAAAAGCTCAATATAACCAAAACTACAATATAACTATTAGAAGGAGGGAAAATGGAGAGGAAATCTAAAAATATGTGTGTAATGGGGAGGAGAAAGAGAGTCCATGAACTTGAATGTGAAAAAAAAGCATGTTATATGATAGTACAAGCAGTACTTCAAACTACCACTAATAAAAGTTACATATTTCATTCACACTACAATTGTTACAGGTAGATTATAAAAGGTTTAGCTGAGGTGAAAAGGCAGAGATTAGAGAATTAGAAATCTGAGTTGGTAAGACAGCTAGCTAGAGTCTGTAAAGCAGGGTGCCAGAGATGTGGTAGGTAATGTATAGGAAAAAGGAAAAACAAGTTTGCATAGATTTCACCTCAGGTTTTTGGCAAAGCGCTGGGCTGCATATATGCAGAATCTGAAATTATAATGAGAAGACACCAGAGGCAGTGCAATACTAAAAGAAGCTGGAATTCTGGCCCAACCAGAGAGGAAAGACCTGAGTACCCCTGATATTCAGCTGAGACCACAGAAAGGCCACACTTTAGAAGTAGGGACCATAAGACTGTACAAAAGATAAATCTGAAATAGGCCTACCTTAACAAAGAAAACCAAGCCTAACAATATCAAATCAACCATTAATTTAAATGCCTGTTAAAATGAATCTCAGTACCCTCAGAGAAAATAACAATCTGAATCCCTTCACATTCAAGAATCAATTAAAATTTACTAGACAGGCAGAGCAGAAAAATATGACCCATAACCAAGGAGGGGGAAAAAAAAGTCAACAGAACCAGTTCCAAAATATGTACAAGAATGTAAAGGAAAATGATTAAAATGAGTGAAAAGATGAAAAGTTTCAAAAAAAAAAAAAAAAAGATACAGACAATCTAAAAGACAGAAGATCCAGTCTTCAAAAGTCTAATACCTAAGAAGAAAAGTCTATTGGACAGCCTCAACTGAAGACAGCAGAAGAAAGGTGTGGCAGATTGTATTTCCCAAAATTTCACTGAACAAATATTTGTCAAGCACTTGCCAGAGCTACTACAGAAACAATAGTAATGTAACTTCAAGTACTGACAATTGCAATTATGAAGGCTCCTTGAGAAACCCAGTGGAGAACCTTTTTAAGATATCCCATTCAAAAAACAGCCTAAGGACATTGGATATCTCCCAATAATCCTAAGTAGATGAATCAGAAAAATTAGCATCTGGAAAAGCAAAATTATTTGCTACATCCTTCTGTAGTTATTTGGGAACCATATATATTTCCCCTGCTATATTCACATTTAATCTACACTTGCTCTTAGAATCTGAGTATAATTACAATTGTTATAGCTATTACTAATACATGGAACCATTTTTTAAATACATAAATAATTCCTGCTTTAACCCCATTAAAATAGGTTAGCTCCAAACATCCTAGACCTTAACTACTATCTCCCATATATATCCAATGACAAAGTAAATATGATGGTGAAACTTAACTCTTACCTTCACAGTAGTTTTCTCATACATAACAGAAGAACCAAAATAACAGCTTCATATAATCCCACTGAAAAAATAGTGATTCCCAGTACTCAAGAAAATCTACTCTCTCTAAAGAGGTATAAAACTAAAGGGTGAAGAAATAAGCCATAGCAGAAGTGACCTATAACTCGCCAAAGAAATTCTGGCCATCAAAAGTAATATAAGAGGGCTGGGGCTGGAGCTCAGTGGTACAGCACTTGCCTGGAATGTGTGAGGCACTGGGTTTGATGCTCAGCACCACATATAAATAAATAAAATAAAAGTCTATCAACAACTAAAAAAAAATTTTTAATTAATATAAGAAATGTTGCCAGGCATGGTGACACACATCTATGATCCCAGCAGCTCGGGAAGCTGAGGCAGGCGGATCAAGAGTTCAGAGCCAGCCTCAGAAAAAAAGGGAGGCGCTAAGTCAAACACTGCTCCAAAGAAGTTGAATCATTTTGTGCTTTTACCAATAGGCCTGAGCTTTCCAATTGATCTACATCCCTGCCACCCTTGTTAATCCTGTGAAATTTTAGCCATTCCAGTAAACATCAAACAGCATTTCATGTTTTAATTTTCATTTCCCTCAAGACTGATTTGAAACATCTTTTCAAATGTTTATTGACCATATATTTATCTCTTTTTTAAACTTTGTATCTTTTTCTCTTTTTGTCCTTGGCCCTTTCATTTCCTTAATTGTGCTCTTCAAAGAGCATAAGTTTTTAATGCTGATGAAGTCAAATTTGTCCACTTTTTCTTATAAAGTAATTTTCTATGTCTAAGAAATAGAAATATAAGATTTCTTATATCAAAGAGATCTTCAACTAAACCAGAGATTTTCTTCCATATTGCTATCTGTAAGTTTTATACTTTAAAACTTCACTTTTATGTTTTGGCCTATAATCTATTTTAATTTTTGAGTATAATGAGAGTTATACATCAAGTTTTATTTCGTTTTCTGTGTTGTTTGTTAAAAGACTCTCCTTCCCTTAGCAAGACCCTGTCTTTAAATAAAATGTATAAAAAAGGCTGGGGATGTGGCTCAGTGGTTAAGTGCCTCTGGATACACTCCCTGGTACCAAAAAAAAAAAAAAAAAAAAAATCCCTTCTTACCACTGTGAATTCTGCTGACCATACCTCTCAAACATACTTACGATAATCTGCACATTATGGGAAAAGGTAAATTTTACATAAGTTTATGCTCTGCTACTTATAGATATTTATTACTCTGAGTCATCTATTTTTGTAACCACCTGTGGTCCGTCATTTATTTTAATTCACACTTCTTACTAATGATGGTGATAGGGAGGGAGACACCGAGATTAGGAAGTTCATTTGTACTATTTCAGCCAATCTGTGAATGTAAAAACTACCCTGTGGCCTTGCTGTGGTCCACCCTGCCTGGTGTGGAACAGATGCCCGTCTTGACACCCACCCTCGGGATGGAGTGGAACTCACCCTCTGGTTCTTTCATCTCACCCTTAACTCCAGCACAGCCCTGTGCTGCTGGCCTGCGGAGGATGTTCTGGTGAGGTGCCAGTGTGCAAAGGGAACTTTAGTTTTTCCACTGATTCTAATTTGCTGCCCATTTACTTACATGTGTACTGTATTTGTTTACAGACTGTAAGTGGATATATAATTTAAAGCTTGGTTTAATAAACATTTAACCCTGCCAAAAAAAAAAAAAAAAAACTCTCCTTCCCGTACCAACTTAATCTCAGCATCTTTGTCAAAAATTTTTTTGTGGAATCTCTATTCTATGCCATTAAGTATTTAATCAACAGAAACAAAAATATGTTCCTGAAGTCTTGTACACGAATGCTCATACCAACTTTGCTCATGATAAACCCTGAGAACAATACAAGTGTTCACCACAGGTGAATGGATAAATAAATTATGCCATGTCCATACAATATGAATTAGCAACAAAAACAAATCACAGAAGACTGGACTGGTGGCCCACACCTGTAATCCCAGCAGTTTGGGAGGCTAAGGAAGAATGGCCAGTTCAATCTAGCTTCTGGCAACTTAGCAAGGCCCTAAGTAACCCAGCAAGACCTTGTTTCTAAATAAAAATTTAAAAGAGGGCTGGGAAGGGCTGGGGTTGTAGCTCAGTGATAGAGTGCTTGCTAGCATGTGTGAGCACCACACATAAATAAATAAAGGTCCATTTACAACTAAAATAAATATATATTTTTAAAAAGGGCTAGGGATGGAGCTCAGTGGATAAGTGCCCCAGGGCTCAATCCCAGGTACAAAAAAAAATGACAGTCAACAACTTTCCATGTCATGGGTTTCACATCAGTAGATTCAACCAATGGCAGATGAAGAGGGAGGGTTACATGTATTTCTTTTTCCTTGTCATTATTTCCTAAACAATACAGTATCACAACTATTTATATAGCACTTCCATTGTGTTGTAAATATCTAGAGATGATTTAAAATATACAAAAGAGCTGGGTGAGGAGGCACATGCCTGTAATCCCAGCTACTTGGGAAGCTGAGTCAGGAGGACTGCAGGTTCGAGACCAGCCATAGCAACTTAATGAGACCCTGTCTCAAAAGAAAACAGCTGGGGATGTAGCTCAGTACTAGAGTGCTCCTGAGTTCCATTCCTAGTACTGTTTAAAATATATATGTGTGTGTGTGTGTGTGTGTGTGTGTGTGTAGGGAGAGAGAGAGAACATATATGCATATACTACACTATTTTATATAAGGGACTTGAGAATTTTGGTATAAGCAGGAGGGTCCTGGAACCAATGCTATGGAAACCAAGGGAAGACTATACTGTTAACAAGCAACAAAGAAAAAAAAAATTGTTTTAATATTTTTTTAGTTGTAGATGGACACAATGCCTTTATTTTGTTTATTTATTTTTATGTGGTGCTGAGGATCGAACCCAGTGCCTCATACTTGTGAGGCAAGCGCTCTACCACTGAGCCACAATCCCAGCCCAAAGAAAATTTTTAAAATACTACTCTAAGAAACCAGCTAAAAAATGAGTGCATACCATATGACAATATTTATAAAAAATTCTAGAATAGGCAAAATTTATCTACAATGATAGAAAGCAGGTGACACAGATGGGTACAAGGAAACTTCTTGTAACTAAATCTTGATAATGGTGATATTTGCATGGGTGGATGGGTAGATATGGTTACATGTCAATTCATTGAACAGTATACTTTTTAGGGTACATTTTACTCCTCAATAAAATTGAGCAATAAAAAAGTAAGACGAATAGCCTGATTTATAAATATCAGTTGGTAAAATGCAACCTACTTTTTAAAAAATTCTCAAATTTATTTTAATACTAGGGGACAGCAATAAAAAGGAAATCATCATCTTAAGGATTAGAACTTTTAAGAATAAGCAGCAGAACAGCACTGATTATCAAGAAGTATATATCCAATATGACTTTCCACAATGATGAAAATGTTGTAGAACTGTGCTATCCAATACATATGTAGCCCCATGTAGCTGCTGCATACTTGAAATGTAGCTAGTGCAAATGAATGAGTCACTTAATTCTTGTAAGTTCAAACATAAATAGCTACATGTGTCTACTGGGTTCAGAGATCTTTAAAAATTCACTGAACACCATACCCATGCCTCCTACTCATGTATGGAAATGGTATATTCTTGAAATAAAGCATAAAATTGGAAAACAGGAATACACTAATAATTAGGGACTTCACAATTTTTAACAAAATGCAGTTTTCTGTCAAGTTCTTGATATGCTTGGTTAATTTTATCATTTGATTAATGAAAATAAAGAAGGAAACTACAACTTTGAATATATTTTCAACAAAGAATGAGGAACAAGTTTGAGTGGAAATGCCAGGAAACAGAGAGAAAGTGTTCATATAATTTTAGAGTTCACGTCAGACAAGGAAGGAAATACTGGCATAGTTAGATATGATACAGATCAGTTAAACAGATTTCAAAAGCTTCATTTAAATAACAGGCTATGAATTCATAAGCAACATAAAAGGAAAGGCTATGAAGAGGATTTAACAACTAAAATTTTGTACAAATAATTCTAGTTTTTAAAAAGACAAACTTTTTAGAAGACCAACCAATTTAGCTATGAAGACTTACTTACAGAGCTTAGATTTAAAAGATAACATTTATAATGGCCAAAAATAGGAGAAAATAATCATAGATGAATACAAAATGGTAGTATTTATAAAGAACATAGAAATGGTATTAAAATAAAAGGCTGAGGAAGGGGAAAGTAGACCCAACAGAACCATAAAGAAATTAAAATAAATTAGAATTCCAAAAGTTGACAGCTATTCACTACTAGAAATCTCTCACTACTTGTGGGGGTGAGGGGGTGCGGTTTACAGGGGATTGAACTCAGGGGCACTCAACCAACTGAGCCACATCCCCATCCCTATTTTGTATTTTATTTACCAACAGGGTCTCATTGAGTTGCTTAGCACCTTATTTTTGCTGGGACTGGCTTTGAACTCAAAATCCTCCTGCCTCAGCCTCCCAAACTGCTGAGATCATAGGTGTGCTGGGATTACAGGCATGCACCACTGCATCCAACTCACTGCTTATTTTTGTAGTCACAGAATTCAAATGGCCAAGAGACGCAAGACATTATAAGACTGACTGCACAAAGAATTTTCCTTATTTTTAAGAGAATTCGTTTAAAAAAATCATTAAGGAAAAAAAAAAATCTGGGGGAAAAAAAAAAAAACAAGTTGAAGACAGGGTCAGTACACACATAAACATACCCCAACAAAAATATATAATATATACTGCCAATAAAACAGCAAAAAGTCACTTAACCTCACAAGAAAGTTAATCAAATCACACTTTTTGCCAACAAACTACAAAAAGTTAAATGTCTATAGAGGTTGTAAAGAAGGGAGGAAGCACTCAAACATTTTGGCATTAATATACAATGCCATTTTTTAAGGCAAAAGTTTAAATCATGGACTCAATTGACCTAGCAACTCCACAGCTTTTCCTTTAAGAATACATTTGCAAAATAACACCAAGATACTCATGTGAAGATATTTATTAGAGCACTGTTTTCATGGCAAAAAAAAAAAAAAGGAAACAAATATTCATCTTATGGCAGTGTTAATTATGGTATGATAATAAAATGAAATTAAAGGTAGTAAAAAAAAAAAAATAACAGCAGATGTCCACGCCAATATAAAAGATATATTGATCGAATGTAAAAAGGAGATGTAGAATAGTGTGCAATATTTTTGCATTTGCTCTTTAAAAAGTTTATGAACAATAAAATCATTTTTTAAAAAATTTTAATAAATGTTTGGGAATAGGGTCTGAAGGTCAAGAATATAAAGTAGGAGAAATCTGTAGGGGACATTTATCATCTTTAGGCTGCTCAGCAATCAAACACCATTGCAATCTGGAGAGAAGTTCAAGAGATCAGAAGAAGGTATTTCTTTCTTCATCTTTCATCACATGTACAGGCCTGAGGCCAATTAGGCCCTTCTGCTTTGGACACTGAATTTTAGTGCGTAAGGGCAACAGGCAGACGTTAGGGATTCTTCATAGACATGACCGGTGTTGCTGAGAGTTCATGAGCACAGTCACCAATATATAGTCATGGCAGCAGTACCTGCGCTTTAGCAAGCATCCAAGCAGCAACAGTCTAAGCAGACTGATCTTGTTACAACCTCCTGGTCATATTTTGCTTCCCTGAGCTTCTGTCCAACTTCTAAACCAAGTTCTCAAGATATAAGCTGCCTAGTACTTTTCAAAAAAATTCCTTTCTAACTAAGTTTAATTAGTCCCTTTCTATCCTTTTCAACCAAGAACTCAAACTTCCTTTTTTGCCCCCATTACTTTCCTATAGCTTGAGTGAGCGTTATAGAAATCATATGCCTCTCTAAAAACTGAACTTCATGATTTCTTAGCTAATACTGTGAGCAACAGTCAGGCTGATAGCAGAATAAACAATCTGGGTAAAAGAAAATAGTACAGCATTTTAAAAAGTGTGTGAGGGGGTGAGGGTTTACATTCTTTCAAGGAACTTGAATATTACTTAGGGAAACATTCATCATGGCTGTCCCTCCCACTTCCTCCTCTCTCCTCCCAAAGATTTCACACCCACAGTTGGCTCATTGTCTTGAAGGTCTGACACAATAGAAAGGCTAAAAAGGCAAAAAAAACAGCACTTTCCAAAGGGAAATGGGAAATTTTGCCTATAGATACTTGGAAAGTAGAGACTAAAAACAGAAAGGCAATATTCCCAAAACCTGGGTTATCTAAAATACATCTTTCTAATGAAACTATATTTTATTTCAAATAATTTCCATATACAAAAATCTTTTTACTTACACATGAGAACAAACACTGTCTTCATTTTTAAACATACATACATATCTATGAAGTTTAATTTATAAGTTAGGCACAGTAAAATATTAATAAAATACAATTACAAAATATACTATAATAAAAGTTATATAAATATGGTCTCTCTCCTGAAAGAGTAAAGATGAATATTGATTATTTCCAGACCATGGTTGACCCCTGATTAACTAAAACCTCAGAAAGCAAAACCACAAATGAGAAGAGTAACTTGCAGCCACATTAAAAAATAAAAGAGCCAGGCATGCTAGTGCATGCTTGTAATCCCAGTAATTCCAGAGGTGAAGGCAAGAAGATGACAAGTTAGAGGCCAGTCTCAGCAAACTTGGCAAGACCCAGAGCAACTTAGATCCTGTCTCAAAATTTACAAATAAAAAATAAGACTAGGGATGGATGTAGCTCAGTGATTAAGGAAAGCATCCCTGGGTTCAATTCCCAGTACAGGAGGAAAAAAAGAAAGAAAGAAAGATCTCTGCTAAATGGTTAAGTATATGAACAATTATCAAAGCTAGTATTATTATAACTAGTTTTGTAACTCCATTGTTTGTTTTCTATATGACTTAAGACACTAATGCACTAAAAATTATTAATCTTGATACATAATGTATAAGGATGTAATTCTGTGATATCAACGGCTGAAAGAAAAGGAGAAATGGAGCTGAATAGGAAATAAATTTTTATATGCTACAGAAAGCAAACTAATACTAATTGAAATTAGTATTGTAACTTTTGGATGCTAAATGTAATCCACCAAGAAAATAGCTATACAACATAAACAAAAAGGAAATGATAAAAAATGTAAGACATTTCATTACAAACTATTAAAAGAACACAAAAGACAGGCAGAAAATGAGGGACAGAAAAGTCATAAAACATACAGGAGAAAAATGACAAAAGTTAATCCCTCTATATCAGTAATAAACTTATGTGTAAACATAAGTGTACCCTGAACAACCAAAAACAACCAACCAACCAAAAATCTCTTTAAATATCAGAACAGAGATGGAGGAAGGAAACTCTGATTTCAAAAATTTACAAAAGTAATGGAAATAAAAATTTACAACGGTAATGGAAATAATGTAGTCTTCGCAAAAAGACAAAGAGACCAATGAAATACAACAGAGAGCTCAAAAGTAGGTCCTTCATTAATTGACAAAGATGTCAAACCCATTTAATGAGAAGAATGGCAACATATGGTGCTAGGAAAACTAGATATCCATATGCAAAACTGAGAAACTGGACCTGTACCTCATACCATACACAATATTTAATTAAATGTAAGAGCTAAAACTATAGAATTCTTAAGACAAAAACAGGAGTATTCATGGTTCATGATATGAATTTGGAAATGATTTCATGGATATGACACTTGAAAGCGCATCCAAGAAAACAAATTTTACTTTAACAAACTAAAAAGTTTCTGCACAGCAAAGGATACAACTAACAAAGCAAAAAAGCAGCTCAGAGAATGGAAGAATCTAATAAGGGATTCATATCCAGAAGAGCTCCTAAAATTAAAAACAAAAAAACCCAAAACTCCCAATTTATAAATGGGTTAAGGACTTGAACAGACATTTCTCCAAAGATGATATACAACAGTTAAGTACATAAAAATGTTCAACATCACCAATTATTAAGGAAATGCAAATCAAAACCGTAGTGATGCCACTTCACACTTGCTAGGATGGCTATTACTTTTAAAATAAGAGTTAGTGAGGATATTGAGAAATTGGAATCATTGTAAACCACCGGTGGAAGTGTAAAATGGTGGGCTGGGGATGTAGCTCAGTGGTAAAGCGCTTGCCCTGTCATATGCAAGGCCTAGGGTTCCATCACCGGAAAAAAAGAAAGAAACATAAAACGGTGCAGTCACTGTAAGAAACAATATGGCAGTTTCTCAAAAATTTTATCAAATTACTGTATTATCTAGCAATTTCATTTTGGGGGGTATATACCCAAAAGAACTGAAAGCAACACATTCAGAATTATTCACAACAACCAAAAGGAACCCAAGTGTCCATCAATGGATGGATGGACAAACAAAATGTGGCATACACATACAATGAAATATTTATTGTTCAGCTTTTAAAAGTTAATTCTAATACATGCTACAAAATGGATGAACCTTGGACACATGTTAAGTAAAATAAGTCAGTCACAAAAAGACAAATATTGCATGATTCCATTTGTAGAAAAGTCAAAACACATAGAGACAGAAAGTAGAACAATGGTTACTAGTAACTGAGTGGAGAGGAGATAGTTACTATTTAATAAACTTGGGTTTCAGTATGGGATGATGAAAATATTCTAGAAATGGATAGTGGTAACAGTTACAAAACAATGTAAATGTGCTTAATGTCACACGTACACTCAAAAACATCTAAATGGCAAATTTTATCTTTTTATATATAAAAATATATATTACTACAATAAAAAAATTACTCTCCTCTGGCCCTATTCATAATCATATTCTTATTTCTGCTTCTTCCCAGAGATACTTAATTCAGTATTTCTAAATATTATTCATTATATTGTTTGCTATGGATTTATTACCTACGTCTTTCCTATCATGGTAGGGCTGGCTTGCACAATTAGTTGTACCCTCGTACCTTCCTTATTTTAAAATCCAACTAATAGTAATATCACAATTTGGGGTTAAATCAAGAAACGCTAATTGGTTTGGGAGTTTTGGTTTTGTTTGGGGCTAAATTGCTGAGGGTGCCTTTGAACAGCTATGCTCCTGCTTCAGCCTCCAAGCTGCTAGGATTACAGGTATACACCGCCCCTCCCCTCCAGCTAACTAGTACATTTTTCTAAATTTGTTCAGTTTTCTAAGAATCTACTTCATTTTCCCCCCAAATATTTCAACATTCACCTATCAGTTCAATTTTCTTTCCTGAAGTCTTCTGGCCCCCTGTTCCAAACAGAGCTGGTAGCTCTTTAGCTTGTAGTTCAGTTGTCATCTATGGGCTTTCCTTTATTGCTTCTGACCCTTCTCCTTTCCTCAGTTTATTCCTTTGTTTCCTGAAAGCATATCTTCTAAAACACTCCTAAGAAATGTTTGTTATGGTTTGGATATGAAGATGTCCCCAAAAGTTCAGGTGTAAGATAATGCAGAAATGTTCAGAGGTAAAGTGAGTGAATTATCAAAGCTGCAACTTGATCAATAAATTAATCTCATATGGACTGACAGACTCTAGGCAAGTAGGGTGTGACTGGAGGAGGGGGGTCACTGGTGGAATGCCTTTGGGATTTAGATTTTGTGCTTTGCAAGCATTACTCACTGCTTTCTGTCTTGCTGCCATGTCCTAAGCTGCTTTCCTCTGCCACACCCCTCTGCCATGATGTTCTGTCTCACAGCTATGGAATCAGTTATGGACTCAGACTTCTCAAACCAGGAGCCCTCACTATGTTGTTCTTGTCGGATTTCTTGATCCCATTGTTTTGAATTCAAGAGCATTTTCTCCCATTCTGGAAGGTTTCGCCTAGAGAATTCTAGGCTACAAACAGAACTTTTGAGGTAGTGTGCCACCATCTTCATCCTTTAATTCTCCTACCAGGAAGATAGATGTCAATCATGTTCCTAATCTCTCCTATAAAGAATCCTTAAAAATCTTTTAAGATAGTCTCTTTATTTCTAGTGTTTTAAAACAAATTTCATAATAACTTGCCTAGCATGGGCCCTTTTTCCATTTATTCTGCTTGATACTATGCAGGTAGTTTCTATCGAGAAATCTGAATCCTAAAAAAATTTTCCAGTATTAATTCTTTCATGATCTCCCCTCCTAGATTGTTGTTGTTCTGGTTTTTTGTTTGTTTTGTACTGGAGATTGAACCCAGGGGCATTTTGCCACTGAAGTATATCCCTAGTCCTCCTTTTTTTGAGACAGGGTCTCACTAAGTTGTTGAGAGCCTCACTAATAATCTACTGAGGCTGTCCTCCAATTTGTGATCCTCCTGTCTCAACCTCTCAAATTGCTGGGATTACTGATGTGTGCCATCCTGCCTGGCTCTCCTTTTTTTCTCTTTATGAAGCCTGTTGACTAAAAGTAGACCTCTACACAATGATTCTACAGTACATTCTTAAATAATACAATTCACAAATACTATTCTACAATACTGAGTATCTAAAGCAGGCTATATGTGTATTAACAAAGCAAAAGCTCATACACATAGAGACTTAATTATTGATTTTATGAATTTATACAGAATCAACATTACAATCTCAAATGCCATGTGAACAGAGTTTTGGCAGATCCTTCAACTTTTTAAAAGAAATTAGAAATACAGCCTTTTACATAAACCTTCCTGATTATTTTTAAGTATAGACAATAAATTCCAATTTTAACACTATGTGTGGACCAACACTGTATTAAGCCAAGGGAAATGAACAGGCTAGACTAGCCCAGGAGTTTATAGGTTTTGTCCTCATGTATATGAAATAATATAATTATTTTAAAAATCAGCTTTGGAATCTAACAGACCCAGATTCAAACTTTCAACCTCACTATTTACCAGCTGTGGTTATTATATACTTGGAGCTCAGTCTTGCAATAATTTAAAAAAAAAAAAAATAGACTTATCCATTGTTTTATATGCTGAGCTTCTTTACCCGTTGTAAGTATTTGTGTTACAGGCTTAAGAATCTATGTTCTTCCTTAATGGCCTGTTATATACATTTTTATTTCTAAAGAAACTTTTCAAATGTTTTATTAATTCTATGTTCATCTCTCAGAAATGAACACATTATCAGCTTTGGAATCTAACAGACCCAGTTAAACTTCCTTTAATAGGGATAGATTTACTGTAGAGATTTAATATAACGGCACATGTAAACAACTTATACAAGTTATACATGTAATCAGTATGTAAATAAATCCATGAAAAATGTTATCTACTATTAAAATACCAAAAGTAAATTGGTTCCCAAAATAAATATAAACATTGTTATAAACACTGTCTATTCCATTGAAGGTCCTTATTGAGGGCAGGGGACGGTGGAGGAGAGAGTAAAGAAGGGTTAGGGGAGGAGAAAACCAAGGCAGACAATGGAAAAAAGAGTTATCTTTTGGAGCGGCCAAAAAATGTTCTGCCATTTGACAAAGGTGGTAGTTGTACTGTGAAGGTACTAAATGTCACAGAAATCATACACTGTAAAATAAGTATTTCGTTATGTGAATTTCTGCAATAAAGGAAAAAAGTGGGAAACAGGGAGATAATATAAGGGGGGGGGGGGGTCAGAAACTGTTAAAAAGGTTAAATGGACCTAATATTCCTTTCTCTAAATTATTTTTAAGTCTGCTTCTAATCTCTTTTCAAATTCTCTTTTTAACAGAATAGCCAATAATGATAATGTTTAGGGCAAAACATTTCCTTGTTAATGAAAATCCACTTATGGGCTACAAGTATAGCTCAGTAGTATAGAACTTGCCTGCACAAACCCCTGGGTTTGATCCCCACCAAATAAGTTGAGAGAGAGAGAGAGAGAGAGAGAGAGACACACACACACACACACACACACACACACACACACACACACGGAGGAAGAGAAGGAAGAAAGAAGAGAAAACCAACATAAGATTCAGTGCGACTGAGAGATGAATATAGAATTAATAAAACATTTGAAAAGTTTCTTTAGAAAGAAAATGTATATAACAGATTAAGGAAGAACATAGATTCTTAAACCTGTAATACAAATACTTAGAATGGGTAAAGAAGCTCAGCATATAAAACAATGGATAAGTCTTTTTTTTTTAATTATTACATGTCAGAAGACTGAGCTCCAAGTATTTCCTTTTAATAACTTAAAGAATCTTCCCACAAAAAACTTTCCAATAAAAAAGGAAGTGAATAATTTCCTATAGATCCAGAAAAGAGGAAAGCATTTTTTTCATTTTCAACATTTCCCAAATTATGCTCCATGATACACTGTTTTGAAAAAATATTTAATATACCACAAAAAAAAAAAAAAAAGAAAAGAAAAAGGAGGTGGAAGGAAAAGAAATGAAAAGGAAAAAAGAAAAGTTACATACTACAATCTTACTCTTGGAAGATTCACAATGAATTGCAAAAGTTCTACAGTAGGAAAGCCAGTTCATCATTATTAAACTTATATTTTGATTTATTAGGGACTTAACAGTTCTCAAACTATGCCTCTTAAACACATGAAGCACCAATTTATTAAACTCTTTAGATTTATACCAGATCACATATAAATTTGATAATTAAAATATTAGCCCAAGGAACAACATTAAGATACATATAAAAAAATAATCAATTATCTGAAGAAAACTTTCATATTACCACCAAGCAAATGCAAGAACTTAGTGGCAAGAAATAAGGAGGAGAAAAGATAGTAGTTAAGAGGAAAAGGAACTTTGGAAGAGTTATTAGCTCTTTAATTCCCCTTCTATGAGATGTCTCTGTCCTACTCTTTCAGTTCTGATTGCTTATGAAGCAAAACATTTGCAGTTAAGATGTTTAAAAAAAAAAAATTCAGTTTGGTTCACTTTCCCCCTTTCCCTTGATTTTTTTTTTACATTAATTCCTGATTCTTGATGGTTATCTCAAATGGAGAAGTTAAATATCGGTAAATATTTGCCTCAAAAATACTTTGAGTATCTCAAATGTAAATTCTCACATTGCCATAACAAAATATGCACCCTTATCAATACTGGATCTCAAATGTAAATTCTCACATTGCCATAACAAAATATGCACCCTTATCAATAATAATACTGGATCATTACAAATATATAATTAAATAATAATGGATAGTTTAAGCATGAATATATTTGAAATTTAAGTTTATTTTACTCAAGGAAATGATGTAATGATGACCACAAAGACCAGACTCTGCACAACATTTCCTGATGGGTGGGAAAATCACAGGGAAACTATGGAATTAGAGAAAAGGGAATAATTTTATTATTTTTTTTTTAAATGGACAACTGATACCTTTTTAATTTATTTATTTTTATGTGGTGCTGAGGATTGAACTCAGGGCTTCACATATTCGAGGCCAGCACTCTACCACTGAGCCACAACCCCAGCCCGGGAATAATTTTAAATGCCCTTTGGATATCTTGACACAAAGGGAAGGCAAAGAAAAAATCTAACTGAAAATGATTTTAACACAAAAGCAAAAGGTATGTGAAAATGAAACATTTCCACTGAGGCGTTATCAACTTTGAACCCAAAATAAAGTCACTAGTGATTATTACAAATGTGGCTGATACAGTGTGAAGCAACCAAAAACAGCTATTTAGGCACTGGATACATCAACTGATCCCTTGGAGAACTCAATCCTAACAGGAATATTATTAGAAATTATGCTTTCATTTTAGTTTATAGAAAACACTACATCTTCCTTCCTGGTTACTGTTCATCCTTTTGGTTATAAAAGGGGAGGAGACTGAGTAACAGAAACTATCAATGTCTTACTGGCCATTTACTCACCAATCAAAAAAACAAAACAAAGGCTGGGTGTAATACCAGTGACTTGGAGGCTGAGACAGGAGGATCAGAAGTTCAAAGACAGACTCAGCAACTTAGCCAGACCCTAAGCAACTTGGCAAGACCCTGTCTCAAAATAAAAAATTAAAAAGGGCAAGGGATATGGCTAATACCAATATTATAATGGGTGACAAGATCAGGTGGCTAAAGGAACCACTGACTAAGTAACAATCCAGATACAAAACATTTTTTAGGAAAAACAGTTCAGGAAAAAAAAAAAAACATAAGCCTAAATAAAACAAACTACATAAAGATACACAGAATAAATTTCAACTTTGGTTACTTTACTTTGTAAAGTAAATATGTGAATCTTTTAATTCAAAGGCATAAAGACAGGAGTTATGAAATTAGAAGATGAGGGACAAAAATAGTTTCCAACAGAATTTTTTTGAAGTTATTATAATCTAAAGGTGTAAGCTCTAAAAACTGGACTCCATCAGTAACCTAAAAGATTATCAGTCACCCTTGGTGACTTATTCACACTAAATATAATATAAAAATTAGTGTGCCAGATTAATTTATCATGAGAACCTTATACACATTAGAAAACTTGCCCTCTATTCAGAATACTCATACTTTTTCAGTGTGACTACAGGAATAATCTGGCTTGATTGAATTAATACTCGACTGAGTATAGGATTATAGTAATGTCAAGTAAATCTTCTTTTTTTTTAAACTGGGGATTGAACCCAGGGGCGCTCTACCACTGAGCTACATTCCCAGAACTTTTTACTTTCAAACAGGTTATCACTAAGTTGTTGAGAGCCTTACTAAGTTGCTGAGGCTAACCTGAAACTTTCCACCCTCCTGTCTCAGCCTCTAGAGTCACTGGCACTTCAGGGGTGCACCACAAAGCCAATGAATTAAGTCATCATGAGATATCTCATTCAGACCATAAAGAGTCTGATAAACATTTCCGCATCACAACTGAAAATACATGTCTAGTGATCAATGGTACTATTCATGTCCCAGACTTGCCACCTCTCATGATTCAAAATTTACCTTCCTCATTTTTTTTTTTCCTATGGCCTACTCCATTTTCTTTAGGTGTGTTAGTATCACTGACAGCTATATCTAGCTGCTGCTTCCATGGGTCTACAATGTTACGTAGTATCCCTGCACTGTGTCTTGCCTAACTATGAGAAGGCAAATTCATTTTCCTATTTTCAAGTGCTTAACAGTACCTCTGACATTCCCATGTACCACCTAGAAATTTAATAGAAGGTACAAAGAGATGATAATGATATCTAATTCTGAACACAATAAATGCCAAAAAAATTGAACGGAACGCAACTCAGTACTTCAAAAATGTAAATAGACTATAGTTCCAATCAAGTTGCTAAAAATTAACCACTTAAAAAAGCAACTTATATGCAGCTCATAAAAGGGCTTAATAGTTATATACTTATGCAAATATTATAAAAGGATTCTACATCTGTATGATGCTTTATAAATTACAAAGTACTTTCCCACCATTCCAAAACTTAATTCCCACAATCACCAACTATTTAAATTAAAAGGCTACACAAAGACATTTATGAAAGAGTATATGAAATCCAGAATTTTAACTTTTAAAGTCATTAAAGTTTGTATTGACAATTTAGTGTTAATTTAGTCATGAATTTATATTTTTGCTCTGAAATCAGAAAAAAATTAAGATTATGCACAGCAGACAAATTCCCATGTAGTCTTGGGTCATAAATGTTTTAAAAAGTAATATTTAAGGGGCTGGGGATGTGGCTCAAGTGGTAGCGCACTCTCCTGGCATACGTGAGAACTAGGTTTGATCCTCAGCACCACATAAAAATGAAAAAGATACTGTGTCCACCTAAAACTAAAAAATAAATATTAAAAAAGTAATATTTAAGTGGGTCTTGAGAAAGACACTGTTATGAACTGAATAATAATTATACTTAGAAAATTATGCAAAAGTGTTCAATGATTAATCTAGGCTTTGAATGCCAAGCAATTCCTTTCTTTAACCATTGTGCCAAACACTTTTCAGATTCTTGGTACAGGTGTGCCCCATTAAAAGCTGTTCTACAAAAAACTACATAGTATTTAATCTACCCAAGGATTTTCAGCCTAATCCCCAACTGTGGAAAAACAAAAAGACAAAAATATTGTAATGGAATCCAGGCACTAACCTAGTGAGAGGCATTTTACGGAATCTAAGAAATCACTTCATCTAAGTACTTAATTAGGTTCTCATCAAATAAGCTGTAGTCCACTGAGTTAACATTAAGTTAAAAATAGTAAGTTAAAAAAAGGAGTTACAGAACATCATAAAGCCTACACCACAATGTTTTTCTTTTTTGTGTTTTGGAAATTTTTTCTAAGTGATAATATAAATATAATACATCAATATTTGAAATAAAAAAATCAAAAGAGTTCTTACCTTACTACATCATCAATATTGTTCCTGTATACGCCTTCAAGTCTTTCTGCAGGAAATCCCATAGCAATAATGTTTGGATAAATATCTGAGTACTTAAATTAAGGAAATATCTGAAATATGCAAAATGCAAATATGCACAATTTTAAAACATTGGCTAATAAATAAAAAGGGTGTCCCCACTACAGCAAGTTATAAAACTGTGTGAAATGTATCTGTAACCTATGATGCATAATTAAGAAATATTGGTAAATACATTATTTACAAAAAGATCCTCAAAACAATTTTATAGCAAAATAATGTTTAAACCCCTCTACTTAGTACACTGAAAATGCACCTAAAGTAAAAGGTAATTTCCACATTTATAGTATCTATGTATTAAAAAAAGAGCAAAACCCTAAGATTTTGTAAATTATAAAACTAATATATGGGGGGATAAAAACAACAAAAAAAAAATCTGCACTTGCCTGAAAAGACTTAACTGTAAGCTTCTAATTTTTCATGTTAAAAAAGGCACTATGGTGTAAAAAGTGGATGAGTCTCAGGAAGTTATATTTAAGAACTGGCTATACCTCTAACTAGTTATATAATTTGGAGAAGTCATTTAAACTTTCTAAACCTCAATTTCCCATTTACATAATGATTATGTTCAAAGAGATAAACTCTTAAAAGTCCCTTCTAGTCCTGGCTATGACTCGATACATCAATCTGAGGTTGAAATTTTATTATTGTCACTTCTAACCAATGTAGTCAATATTTAGCATGCCCATTATATTCAATTATGCTATACATTACATGAAAACAAACTTCTATACTCAAAGTGTTCCCAACTACCTACAAAAATCACCAACAATCTAGATTCCTGATTCTTGTCCAGCACACCAGCTTTCATTTGCTTTTATTCCATCAACCTTCTCTAATCTCATGATTTTCCAATACAGATCTTTCATACCAACCAAGTTAATTTGTGTAAAGTCTCCCATCACTAAAGATTTCTACCTACCTACTTTTGAATCCATTTACCTTCCAAATACAATTCAAAATTCACCTGATCCAGTGCCCTTTTCTATATCTTTTAAATTTAGTCCTAGAAGACCTTATATTATCGATTTCAATGTTATTATGTTCTCCTCTTCTTCTTCTTTGTTTTGTTTTGTTTTTCTTCCATGTTGGGAATAAAGCTAGGGCCTCAAGAATGCTAGGCAAGCATTCCACCGAGTCACATCCCTAAGCCACATCCCCGATTCTCAACATTATTTTCAATCCAAAAATAATTTACCAAATTACCAAAAGGTTTCATTTTAATGTCATAAGAAAAGGTTATCTGAGAATTATATGTTCTATAAGATAACTACTAGAGAAATTTATAAATACTTTAAGCAAAAAAATACACAAGTCAAACTATATCATCTTTGGTATACATCTTTTGGTTACACTACATATTTTCTTGAACACCATTCACATACACATTTGCTTAAATCTGAATTTACACACACAAATAAATGAAAATTAATTAAAATGGTTGCTTAAAAGAGAATGGAAAGGGAAGAGAGAAGCCTAGGAAGAACAGATAGAAGCAAGACTGCTGTCTATATCTTTGAATAATTTTGAACTTTTTGTTTTATTGTGTATGTGAGAGCAGTGCTAGGATGAACTCAGGGTCTTGCACATACTAAGCATGTGTTCCACCACTGAATTAAAAAACCCAGTCAAAATTTTGATCTTTAAACCATTAACAATTTTTTAAAACATCCCACAAAGGGGTTGGGGGCATAGCTCTGTGGCACAGTAGTACTTGCCTAGCACATGAGACTGTGAGTTCAATCCACAGTAATGTTAAAAAAAAAAAAAAAAAAAGATTTTTGTTTATAAAAGCCTGTATTTTCTAGGTCTTTTCACTGAAATGGCTTATAAGCAATGTCACACAAACAGTAGTTTAACACTCCCAGAGCTCAGATTTTGCCTCTACTAATACATTAAAAGGTACTAACTTCTTGGGAAGAGATGATGCCAGATCTGGGGCAGGAAAGTTCATGTGAGCATACTCTTCTGTGGCTGAGAGCAAGGAAGAAAAATAGAAATTAATAGCAAATATTAAAGGCCATATGAGTTGACATAAAGGAGGTCTCAATGGCTATAATACTCTGAGCATCACAGAAAAAATTTAAATGAGTAAATTAAAACAACCTGAGAGCTGGGAATATAGCTCAGATGGTAGAGTGCTTTCCTAGCATGACAAAGCCCTGGGTTCAATCCCCAGCACCACCATTAAAAAAAAAAAAAAGAATAAAATGAAAATTCCTAAACCTATAAAGATACTCAAAACAATTAAAAAGTTAAAACAACAACAAAAACCCTTTCATCTGTCACCTTTTGAGATGGTGAAGTGAAGAATAGTTCTTCACTTTGAAAATTGGCAACAGTAGGGGATTCAAGTATTTAACTTGCTTTTTCTATAGGAAATACCTATCAGGACAACAAAACAGCCCACTTCATAAATTCTGCTTGAGGGAAAACCTGAAACTAGTAGATGTGAAAAAGACAGAAACAGAAGTCATTATTTTATTGGGTGTGGTGGCGCATACCTATAATCCCAGCAACTCCAAAGACTGAGTTAGGAGGATTGCAAGTTCAAGACCAGCCTTACCAACTTAGTGAGGCCCTAAGCAACTAAGCAAGACCCTGTCTTAAAAAATAAAAAGGGCTAGGATTGTGGCTCAGTGGTTAAGCACCCCTGGGTTCTAGCCCCAGTACTAAAAAATAAAATAAAATAAAAATACCAAAAATGGGCTGGGGGTGTGGTTCAGTGGTAGAGCAACTTGCCTAGAATGTGAAGAGCCCAGGATTTGGTCTCCAGTACCACCCCCCCCAACACACACACACACAAAGTAGACACATTTTGCAAGCCTTATTGATATAGGTAATGATAAATAATAATCAATCCAAGCAAGAGGCTGAGGGGGAAATAGGTTTTCTTAAGAGTCAAAATGATACTACAGAAAATACTTTCTAAAGTAAGGAGATGAACAATGGCAGAAAAAATTGTCATTGCCCAATCTCAGTGGCCAATCTCAGCATTACCAAGAATCAGAGATCAAATAACTTGATATAATACAGTATAAAGGACTGAGAATCATCTCTGATTACCAAGTATCTTGTACTTAAATTCACTTTTTAGATAAAAAGTTTAATTTACAGAAAAACACAGAACAAGCTAAATGACATTGAGAAAGTAAATCATACATATTAAAAGGTCTACAGGGCATGACCCAGTCTCTCAACAAGTCAGTACCATTTTTTTTTTTTTTTTAAGAAACAGGTGGCTGCCCTTGATTTATAAAATCTTTAGGTTCCTAATGGCCAATATCACCAGTGCAATGGTAGCCCACATATTATTTTAGACAAACCAGTCATAAAAAAAAAAAAAATTTAAAGCCAAATAGAGAAACCTTTAATATAATCTGGGAATTAGATGAAATGAAAATTTCTTGAAGTGAAAAAGTAGACATTAAGACCATGAAGGGCAGGTTTCAAAATAGAATACTAGTAGTATAACACCACTTTGATAAAAGAATATGTATACATAGCCATGCAGATAGATATAGACAAAAAGACTACAAACTAAGGTACTAAAAGTAATTATTTCTAGGTAGTAGGAATTTTTATGATGTAGTATCAGTTCTGCATATTGTTTTTTTAAAAAGCTTAATTTCTAGGGGCTGGGATTGTGGCTCAGAGGTAGAGTGCTTGCCTACCATGCTTGGGGCCCTGGATTCGATCCTCAGTACTGCATAAAAATAAATGAGTGAAATAAAGGTATTGGGTCGAACTACAACTAAAAATAAATAAATAAAGCTTAATTTCTAGTTAAAAAGTTTTGGCCAGGCACAGTGGTGCATGCCTGTAATCCCAGCAGCTCGGGAGGCTGAGGCAGGAGGATCATGAGTTCAAAGAGCCTCAGCAAAAAGCGAGACCTGCTGAGCAACTCAGTGAGACCTTGTCTCTTAAATAAAATACAAAATAGGTCTGGGGATATGGCTCAGTGGTTGAGTGCCCCTGAGTTCAATCCCGGTACCCCCCCAAAAAAAGTTTTAACAAAAATATCACAGACTTAAATAACATTTACTTTATTTAAATGTTCACCTCCAGCCTTAAAGAGTTCTTATTAGAAAGACTCTGAAAGAAAACCATTAGGATTACCATTGCTAACATCACGAATATTAGCTATATCTTCCATTATTCTAAAATAACAAAGTCGCTTCATCTAAAACTGTAGCTTTTTTAATTATGAAAATGTTTTGGTATATTATATTCACTAATGATGGAAATACACAGAAGAGAGCAGAGGTTCAATCAAGCCTAAAGCAATATAATTCTTGAACTGAAGAATCTTTACTTTTTAACTCTCCCTTGAAGCACAAACATAAGATGGGAAAAGGAAAAAATGAGGCCCCCAAGAGCAGCAGAAGAAAACCTAAAACAGTGGCAGCTATCACCAGTCTGGAATTACGATCTAAAAAGTTATAAATACATTTTGGTCAAAAATATAAATTGAAATTATTTAAGATTCCCTGAACAATACAACAAAAATTGTTTTACTAAAGGAAGGAATGCTTCTTACCATTAACAAAATTATCTGAAACTAACTTTTTCCTAGAAAAGTATAAAAGTCTATACAGCCCCTTAAAATGTGGTCAAAATAGGACTAAGCTCAAATGTATCGCTGCACTATAAATACTAATTAATGAAGCAAATAAACTGGCAAAGGATTTGGTTAACTTACCAATTAAATACACATAAATGGATGTTAAATACTCATTAAACTCAGCTGGCCCCCTTCTTCACATAATTATTCAAACAAAATTTGAACATTCTGTGCAAGGGGCACAGGAAAACCCAAGGCTAAGCAAGAAAAAATTTCTGCCTTCAATAATTCCTATTCTCTCAAAGACACACACAGAGACCCAAAATGGTACCAAAGGTCTTATTTTATAAAAGATCAAGACATTTTAAGAGCTAAAGAGAGAGGGGCTTATTCTGCAGAGGCACAAATAAAGCTTCACCAAGTAGGTCAAATATATCCTAAGTAGTGTCACAAGCCTGTAATCCCAGTAACTCAGGAGGCTGAGACAGAAGGATCTTAAATTCTAAACCAGTTTAGACAACTATGTGAGATCTTGTCTCAAAATAAAAAACTAAAATCAGGTGGGGATATAGCAATGGTAGAGCACTCTTGGGTTCCATCCCTAAAACTACATAGACAGAAATAAATAAAAAGAGGAGGTTAAGTTAGACATCAGTAGATAAAGAAAGAAAAGCAATCAGAACATTCCAGAGGGTAGGAATATGAAAATGCACAATGAAAATGCAAGAAATACTCAGGAAAAAGAAGCCCAATGGAGCTCATACACAAAGATGCAAAAACATCCACTGCATCAGTTTTAAGGATACTAGGGCAGGGAGTTCAATTTAATCAGATTTAAGGAGTCCAAGACTAGGATTAACATGGGAGCTCTTTGCAAAGCAAAGACTTTGATTGTGGCCCTGTTTCTTAAAAGGAGTTCAAAGAGCTGGGAATGTAACTCAGTGGAAAAGAGCTTGCCTAGCAGATACAAAGCCATGGGCCAGTTCAATCCCCAGTACCCCACCCCACCCCCAAAAAAATTCAGGAATACAGACTTTTTACAGTTTCATTTTCTTTAGATTCCTACCTTTCTTACTTTACAGCTGGAGATTTTACTAAGGCTTTAACAGCCATGACAAGTTTGAAAGATGTACAAAACTAGTCAACTACTATCTGTACAATATCCCATATCAGTATGCCAAATACATTCTCATTTAATCCTAACAAATAACATTACTATTTCATAGGTGAATAAATTAAGGGTCAAAAAGAATGAGTAATCTGCCCAAGATCCCAAAGACAATAAGAAGTATATTATAATTCAAACCCAAATTAAATATATAACTACAAAGTCCAAACTCTCTATACAATACTGCCTCAAAGAAGACAGAGAATTTTGTATTTCCAAATAAAGGCAACAAGTTCAAATAAAAGTGATTAATATTAAAACTGAAAAATTTATAAGAGCTGATACGGTATAAAAAAATATACTTTTATTTCCAAAACTGATTACTACCTAAATGAGTACTGAATCTTGAAGCAAATAGTTCTTAGGACAATAATTATACCAACAAACAAAATGTTTCTAATGTGTTTTTGCTTCCCCACACAATATACTTTTGATATTTAACCACTTAATTATTTAACCACAAAGAACTAATATACACAAACACATATTTGCCTGTACACACACTCAGCCCTCTCTATCTTTGGGTTCTACATCTGCCAAATTAACAATCCATAAACTGAAAATATAAAAAAGAAATGGTGTCTAAATATATACACTTTTCTTATCCCTATTCCCTAAACTACACAGTATAACATATCATTTACATTGTATTAGATATTATAAAATATCTAGAAATGATTTTAAATACATAGGAGAATGCATAAGTTATATGCAAACACTACACCCTTTTATATGAAGGACTTAAGCATTCGTGAATTTTGGTATGGGGGGTTTCTAGAATACACTCCCACAAATACCAACTCTGTATATGTTTGGATTTCTAATACAAAACAGCCTTAACCTAACACAGTGGACAACCTTCTGAATAAGTGATAAAAAATATGAAATAATGACTTTAAGTAGCAAGCATAAAGAATTATACTAACTAGGTCACTAAAAGAAATCAAGTATTTCTGGATCTAGAGATCGACTTGCAGGCAGTGTGGAATAATGATTAAGAACAAGCTCCAGCTAGGTGCAGTGGCACATCTGTAATCCCAGCAGCTTAGGAGGCTCAGACTGGAGGACGGAGTTCAAAGCCAGCCTCAGCAACAAGTTGCTAAGCAACTCAGTGAGACCCTGTCTCTAAATAAAATACAAAATAGGGCTGGAGATATATATGGCTCAGTGGTTGAGTGCCCCTGAGTTCAATCGCTGGGGGGGGGGGGGCGCGGACACACGAACATGTCTTCCAGTTTCACCTTCTGTCTAACCCTGAGCAGGCTACAAACCTCTCCATCAGTTTCCTAAGTAAAACAGGGCTAATAAAGATACTTAGCATATATGGTTTGACAGGAAGATTACATGACTATATGAACACTATACTTAGAACATAGTTACAGTTATCTATCACCTGAACAAAATGATACAGATTTATTCCATAAGTGTCTACCATAACTACTTTTTTTCAATGATGATTTATGGAATAATTTAATCCTTCCAAAAAACATTAAAGCCTAACAAACTTAAACTCTTCAAAATTGTTCCTATATCAATTTGCATTTTAAGTATTTACTATAACTTAAGAACATATGTAAAATATTCCAAAAGAAGTCCTTTTCTCACAGTATCAGTAGCTACCATACATACAAAAAAAAAAAAAAAAGATGAAAAAAAAATGCATACATGGTACTTCCTACGTAGGTTGGATGGCTACCACAAACAGGGGAAGATCTGAGATACACTGGACAGTCTTTTCCCCCATCACTGGGCTAACAAGTACAATTTGTTTTGTTTTGATAGACATATAATTTATACACATTATCTTAAGTGAACAGTTCAATGAGTTTTGGGGTTTTGTTTGTTTGTTTGTTTTTGTTTTTTGGTACTGGGGATTGAACCCAAGGAGAGATTAACCACTGAGCAACATTCTCAGCTCTTTTTCATATTTTATTTAGAGACAGGGTATCAATGAGTTGCTTAGGGCCTCACTAAGATGCCCCTGAGGTCAATTTAAAAAAAAAAAAAAAAAGGATCACACAGCCAAACTGATAGAAGTGAAGAAACAGACTAATAACAGAATAGGAATGGAAAGAAAGATTTCATTATATTTCCTGAGAATTTCTGGAGTTTTCTCCCTGCTTTCTGCCAGTGCTTTCAACCAGAAGACAGCAGAGGTTTATGTGAGGGAAAACAAATTGAGCCACTGATTCATAAGTTCTATCAGGTTTACATTTCTTTCAATAAATTTTAACAATTTAAATTCAACAAATACTTTCCAAGTATGTCACAATTATGCCATATTATCAACCTCTCTAATAAAATTATGCTTTAAATACCATTCTCATGGATTTCTAAGACTTTCTTACTTGGTAAAAAAATTTTTATTTCTTACTAGATTTAACTTTTTCCTATTAAGTTTGCTGAATGTTCATAATGGGCTCTTGTTTATAAATTGAAGATTCATACTGAGAGGAAAGCAGAAATAACAGTTAACTTGATTTTTCCAGTTGATAAAGTGCTAACTGTTCATTATTTAAGAAAACTCTGTCATATATAAAGCACATAATCATTCCTACACAGACCAAATCAATACTGCTCAAAACCTTATTTTCCAAAGGAAACGGACACATAAGTACAGAAGTTTATTTAAAAAAAAAATGTTAAGAGGAGGAGTACTCCAAAATGGGGTTTCAAGAAACATGAAGGAACATATAAATATTTACTAGGTGACAGGCCCTGTGCTAAGCACTTAAAGAATGTTGTCATTTAATACAGAAGACTCCAATCCCAACTTTCAATTTAAATCCTATCACTTCATAAATCACTTACTCAATCTTTGGGCCTCAAATATTTTTGTTTTGTTCTTCTGTAAAAAAATAAAATAAAATAAATAATAATAATAACAATACTTGTTTCAACTTTCTCATTGGTTGTTTCAAAGACCAAATAAGATATGCAAAAGTATTTTTAAATTTGTAAGACTGCAAAGGGCTCTGTAATTGTAAATAAGTTTATTAATATTAAAAGTTGCATGAGTTTAAAACGTCCTGTTATTTAGATAAAGGATCAATACAAAGAACTCAATGTGGTGTTTTTATAAACAAACAGTAAAAAGAATTCTGATAAACTAATTAATTTAAATTTACTTTAGCATAAATTTAAGGTTCCTTTTCATACTTTTTAGATATCTGCTAGCAATGCCAAACCAGAAAGGAAAACAGACTGCCAAATAATCTAAGAACTCTACTAAAGTTTTCTACTTCTCCAAACAAACCTGACCTCATATTTTTCTTTCATGTTTTTATAGCATATGACTTACGATGACTAATAAGTCTGCATGTATTTTTGCTTTGAAGTAGAAGTTTAGACCTCACTTTTAACTCTTCAAAAGTTAATATTAAAAATTGCTAGTTATTGGAGCTGGGGTTGTGGCTCAGTGGTAGAGCCATTACCTAGCATGCATGAGGCACTGGGTTCGATCCTCAGCATCACACAGAAATGAAATAAATGTATTGTGTCCACCTACAACTATATGTATATATACACACACACATATATTTTAAAAAAGAATTGCCAGTTATTATTCTACTTAATAACAGTATTATAAATTAGCTCATTTGGTAAAAAAAAAATCTGCAACCTGTAAAAAACAATTATGAAGCTATTAATGCTATTTCATCTAGAATTCTCACTCTAGCAATATAAGAAAATAATCCCCCACCATGGAAATAATCCTAACAAGGTACAGTAAGTAAACCACAATATTTAGCACCGTCTGATGAAATTGTACCTACACAGCTTTAAAAAATAAGTTTGCTGACGAAAATTACATCTGTGAAAAAACAGATCGACAGTACAAAAAACACTGATTATAACTATGTAATAATATGCATATATACACTAACAGGAAGATAATTTCCAATTACAAACATCTGAAATAACTAACTTTTTTCCAAGAGAACTCCTTAAAGAATAATTCCTTAAGCAATTCAAGGCCAGTGAGAAAGAAATTAATTTTTACAGGAACAAAATACTCAGTACTTCAGTTATTTAAATTTAAGCAAATTAAACCTCACAAAATACCTTACCAAGACACTAACAATGTTAGTAACTCTAAAATCCAAACATAATTTCCTTAATGTATTAATTAGAGGCTTATTAATTCTCAACTAATTTAATCCACTTTTTCCATAGCAGTTGTTAATTATGAAATAATGTATCTATAATGCTCAAGCCTACATCTGTAAACCTCTAAAAAGTTAAGTTGCCCAACTAACTGGTTTTAACGAGTCCACCAAACGATTACCTTCTTCCTAGGTCTCTGGATGAATACGATAAGAATAGTTTCCTGTTTCAGAACTCTGCTGCTGTACATATACACACACACACACACACACACACACACACACCCCTCTCTTTCTATGGTTCTGTTCCCACTAAAACACATTAATGACTAATAAGAAATCAAACTAAATATGGTTATATCATCATCATCATAAGAGTTTTCAAAAAGATTATCATTTTAATAACATGTATTAGACATACTTCAAGAGCATTATACATATAACCTAAGCTAAATGATCTTACTTTTCTACAGCAAAAAAAAATTAAAAAATGGCCAAAACATTTTTCTTTAGCAAAATCATACTAACACATGTAAAAGACTGTAAAAGTTAACAATGATCCCATGTTAGCATAAAGTTCATAGCTTTAATGCTCTAATATTTATATTCAATGCTACATCTCTAAGTAGTTCCCATACCATTTTGCTTATAAAAGGTATGTATTTATCATTTATTTTACCAAAAATGACTACCCTCAAATACTAGGTTTTGACTACTATAAGCAACAAGATATAAGACTTGTTATTCAAGCAGGTTCAAACTGTTATTCAAATAGGTAAAAAGCCAAAGGATGCACCAATAATTTGAGAATAAAGACCTAGCAACAGCCACCTTTAATCCCTCTGACTGAGAAGTCTGAGGCAAGAGGACTGTAGAGTACAAGGACAGCCTCAGCATCTTAGTGAGACTCTGTCTCAAAATAAATAAATAAAAATGGCCAGGCATGGTGGGGCCTGTAATTCCAGCAGCTCACAGGCAAAGGCAGGAAAATGGCAAGTTTAAGGCCCTCAGCAACTTAGTGAGACCCTAAGCAAACTCAACAAGACCTTGTCTCAAAATAAGAAAGGCTGAGATGTGGCTCAGTGGTTAAGCATTCCTGGGTTCAATCCCTGATACCAAAATATAAAATTAAATTAAAAAAATAAAAAGGACTAAGGTAAAGTGCCTCCAGGTTCAACCCCCAGTACCAAAAAAGAATAGAAAAAAAATAAAAGACCTATTAATATTCAGTGCCAATTCACTCAATATTAGCTGCATTCTGACAAAAAATAATAATAAATCACAAAATTGCCATCTGTAATGATCTTGCAGATGAAATCATGGACAAATTTACCAATATTTGAAACCTACTATACACAAGGAATTAAGAAAACACATTCTGGGCTGGGAATGTGGCTCAAGCGGTAACTCGCTCGCCTGGCATGCGCACGGCGCTGGGTTCGATCCTCAGCACCACATAAAAATAAAATAAAGATGATGTTGTGTCCACCAAAAACTGAAAACTAAAAAGAATTTAAAAATTTTAAAAAAAACACTCTAATACAAACATGTCTCTAGCTAGGGGTTTTTTCTTTTTCCTAATAATTTAGCCAAAACTTTTTAAAATTGATTCTTACAATCAAAATTTATCTTTCAAAGATAAAATATGTTAATTTAAAAGCATTTTCAAAGCCAAGTGCGGTGGCACATGCCTATAATTCCAGCAGCTCTGGAGGCTGAGGCAGGAAGATCATGAGTTCAAAGCCAGCCTCAGCAAAAGCAAGGTGCTTGAGAGTGAGACCCTGTCTCTAAATAAAATACAATAGGGCTGGGCTCAAAGGTTGAGTGGCCCAGAGTTCAATCCCTGGTAACATCACACACACACACACACACACACACACACACACACAAGTATTTGAAAAGAAAAAAATCTAAAAAAGTTACACTAGGCTATTTCATTTTACACTTGACTTTAATATAATAAATCAAATTTCTTTAACCTGTACTACAAGCCAGAATATCATTTGGAAATGACTAATTTTTTTGTCAACTGGCAATTACAAGTTTGCTTAATTGTAGTATTTTAGTCTTGTGTAAAACAATATGAACTAGAAAAACTAATGTGTATTTTGAGATATGATGGCATGTGGACATTTATTACTATACTAAAAGGAATATTACTGATTTTATAATTGCCTTGTTTTAATATAGTAAAATGATTCTTACTCCCACTAAAGGTAGTTGAATCATTAAACTAACTTTATACTCACTTGTGTAATGAATTATCAAAAAAATTGAAATCACATATTCTAAAATGTTAGTCAAAATTCATACTTTAGAATGTAATAATATGCAATTTTAATATGAAATCTTAAAAATATACTTATAGATCCTGATTTGAACAGATAACGCTCTTAATTTTAACACTAAATGGATACCATTTTGGTAAGAATTTGAGGAGGTGTGGAGGTAGAGAGGATAGTAGAATGAATCAGGCATTAATACCACATGTGTGTATTTGGCTATACAAGTGGTGTGATCCTACATCATGTACAACCAGAAAAATGAGAAGTTATACTCTATTTATTATGATGTGTCAAAAAGCATTCTACTGTCATGTATAACTAATTAGAAAAAAAGAATTCAATTATTGCAGGTGGAGGGGGAGCACAATTACTGATCAAAGATCAGATGCAAAATTTTCACATTCAAAAAACATACAAAAAAAGCTTACAAAATAGTTCAGCTAAAATTTAAAAGAAAAAAACTAAAGGAAATAAACTTTTCAACTAGTAAATAAAATTTAAAAATTTAAAGCATATAAAGTTTAACACACATGAAGACAAAAATACCAACAGTTGAAAGGGAAGAAAAGAAATGAAAACAAGGGTCAGGAACTCTTTTAACACTTGGCACCATTTAAATTACTATTAAGTAAACATAAACAGAATGCTAAAGACTTTTAAACTTTTAGTGCTTGGATAAAAAAATCTCACCAATTTATGTCTCTCTCTTAATGTACAAGATACCACTTATGAACACATTATCTATTCAAAACGGTCCAAAAGAGAGCTGGGGATACAGCTCAGTTGGTGGAGTGCTTGCCTTGCATGCACAAGGCCCTGGGTTCAATCCCCAGCACCACAAAAACAAAACAAAAAGGTCCCAAAAAGTACCATTTTCACATGGCCTTGACAAAACTGATTCTAATAAAACAACCTACTTTCCTCATAGACGTTAATCTAAAAAATGGGCAAAACTTTTCTTCTACAAAAAATATAGGCCTCAAACACAAAGCTGCATTTGAGAGTTAAAATTCAAAATATCTAAACTTAAATGTTTCGATTATATTAATCATGTGGCATGAGAAAAAACTCATGAAAATAAAAATGTCAATATAATAAAGAGATTAAAATTAATCCAATTCGCCAGTACAATGGCACAAACCTGTTACCCCAGCAGCTTGGGAGATTGAGGCAGGAGGATCACGAGTTCAAAGCCAGCCTCAGCAATGGCAAGGCGCTAAGCAACTCAGTGAGATCTTGTCTTTAAATAAAATACAAAATAAGGCTGGGGATGTGGCTCAGTGATTGAGTGCACCTGAGTTCAATCCCCAATACCAAAAAAAAAAAAAATTAATCCAATTTTATTAAACCAAGTAGACCATTATTTTAATTTTTTTTTTAAGTTGTAGATGGACAGAACAACTTTTTTAAAATTTACTTATTTTTAAATGGTGCTGAGGATCCAACCCAGTGCCCTAACACATGACAGGCAAGGACTGTACCACTGAGCAACAACCCCACCCCCACCAAGAAGACAATTTTTAAAGGCTTTTTTTTTTTCCTGTGGTGCTGGGGATCAAACCCAGGGATGTGTGCCTGTGAAGCAAGTGCTCTACCAACTGAGCTATCACCAGCCCTTTTAAAGGCAATTTTTACTACAACATGTTAAGACTAAGTTCTTAGGGGTAAAAAGGAAATAAAATCAGAAACTGTTTCTATAGTGGCATAAGATGCAACAGCAAAATTTTAAATGGGGAAGCTCATATGTAGAGGAAACAAGAGAATATAAAAAATACTTAAAGTGGGCTGCGGCTGTACCTCAGTAGAAGAGCACTTGCCTAGAATGTGCGAGGCACTGGGTTCGATTCTTAGCACCACATATAAATAAATAAAATAAAGGTCCATCAACAACTAAAAAGTATTAAAAAAATACTTCAATTAAATCTTTGAGTAATATCTTATTAAATCAATTTTCTGGTTGAGTTCTATAAAAATGAATTCCTGCATATCTCAACTTCTTTGGTAAACTACAGTTTAAAAATATCAAAATCTTGTATAATTTAATATCTCAAGTTAAAACATAATGCATCCACTTACGTATCCAAACAATCTAGTAAAAGCAAATGACTAAAAGCCAGGCTGTCATTACATAATCTTTAGTTCTTAATCAGAATCTTTGTACTTTAGTAGAAAAATATAAACACTGGCATAACTATTGTTTCATTTTTGCAAAAGCCTAAAAGTTGGCCTTAAGTCTTACAATATTCTAAATAGTAGAGAATTCCAAAAACAGATGTCAAAACTACTTATATCACTAAATTATCTTAACTTGTTTCTACGTTTAAGTAACAGATGGCAGGCCTTAGTTCTTGGACACTATGCAATAATCACAATCTGTGTGACCTTTTCAGCACTAAAAAGAATCTAGTCTTAATAACCAGCACCTAAGCATATTTTATAGTATTACACATGATCTTGACCACATCCTAGGCATGAAAAACTGTATCATACCTTTTAGTATACTTCCATTTAATATATTTCCGCCAAACTTGTCCAAGTAGGTTAACTCAAATGCTAGACTGCTTCATCATGTTGTCAAAAAAGTATAAATGCATACACATATAAAATATTCTGCCATCACTACATTTTCATTAGCACCCAAGAAGGTATACACCATACCTACACCAAAATTGCCTTAAGAGTTGAAAAAATTGTCTCATTTAAAAATACTATTCTAGCAAGTAATTTTGTTTTTAAAAAGAGACAATTTTATTTCTACCTCAATTTTTTTTTAGTTTTAACTATATCAATGATAAATTTCATTGAAAAAAATTAAAATAAGGTTAAGATTATTTCCATTTGGAATCAGCTGATAGATTCCAGATCCTTTTTGTATATATAACCTTTATTCTTTTTCTTTTTTAAAAAATAATTTTGTTTCATATTTAAAGCCCTTGTATTAGTCAATGATTCATGTTCAGCATTATTTTAACCATTTGCCATTATAGAAAGAGAAATTCTTATTTGTGTTTTAAATAAAACTGGTGTAGGAAAGTAAAAAAAAAAAAGATTATTTCCAGGGACTGAGGTGTGGCTCAGAGGAAGAGTGCTTGCCTAGCATGCTTGAGGCACTGGGTTCGATCCTCAGCACCACATAAATATAAAATAAAGATATTGTGTCTACCTATAATTAAAAAAATAAATAAATAGATTATTCCCATTTAAATATCCTGACAAAATGTGACAAAACTAATTTTTGACCACAAGTGGTATTAGTGATAAATTAATAAATTTTGATCAATTACCTAATTACTTAGGTAACTATGCAAATATAAACCATGTTGTTGAAACAATGCTTCAGGGAATAATAACATCACTGCAAACCAATATCCCTTCTGATTAACAAAATAGAAACAATAGGGTTATAATCAATTCAAATTTTTTAAAAATAACATGATAATTTATTCAAATTCTATTTCACTTTAATTTCAACACAATATTCTTATAATCAGATCAAGGTTTTTTTAATGCATTTTAGATCAAAAAGTAGCTAAATTTTATTTTGATTCACTTAACTAAAACATGCATTAAGTATTTAATATATAAAAATAGATTTCCTAGAAGTAAGTTAGGAAAAAAAGTTTGAAGACTCCAATACTTACAGATGGAGATTTTTTAAAATGAAAATCTTTTCTAGTATGTGTTATCTTAAATCTACTCTAAAGAAATATCAAAAAAAAGCCAAAAATGGAAACAAGCTGAGAGCACAACAATAGGTAAATAAATATTTGACTGTTTCATGATTTAAAATAACTGTAGCAATTATGAAGTGCTATGGAAATTGTATAAAATTTAAAAAAAAAAATCACACTCTTTCAAACTTACTATGAATTAGATTTTTAAAAATACATGAAAAAACATGAAGTTTTAAGAATATAAGACAATGGCTGATAGTCATATTTTTATAAAAGAAATCTTAAGTATAGAAGCAAATGGAGTTTATATGTGAAAAACACAATAAACCTTATTCAATTAAATTAAAGCAACAAGTGTTATTATTTTTCACAGTAAATCTGAAGCTATCATATAAATAGTCATTCTGGTTTCAAAATATATGAATATCTCGAAACATTCCCCCATTAAAAAAGATGTTAAAAATAAGGCCTTGAGAAAGCAAGAACAAATCTAGACTTATATGTAGGAAATGCAAAGTGATCGTAACATAAGACACTTCTTGTTAAAAAGTTATTAAATTGTAGTATAAAGGTATATTAAGAATTGTAATGCAAAAAATATGAATGTAATGCACTCCACTATTGTCATGTATGTAAGAAATAATAAAAAAATTTAAAAAATAGAGGTTAAACTGCAAAAAAAAAAATAATAATAAGGCCTTGATATTTTAACCTATGTATATAAAATATAAGGCAAACTAAACTAAATCAAGCAAACAAAAAATAATAAAGCAAACAATCTATTCCTAGAATCCTTTCATAATTACGTGTATGTGCCCTAAAAACAAAACAAAACCAAAAAATTCAGAATCCACTAAAGCTACTCACTCCATTGGCATCTTTCCATCTCTGAACTAATCTAAAACCTCATCCTACTTTCTTCTAAAAACTTCACTTCAATGCAAGTTTAATTCAACAGTCTGACAGCAAATTTAGGGCCCAGGAAAGAATGTAAAATATGCATCAGAGAATCTTAGAGTCAAGTCAGCTCTCTTTTCTTTATCTTGGGAGATCTGAGTTGACAAGTTTTTAGAACTTGTCAAGAAATTTACCATTATATATGAGTACAATTTAACGTTATTTACATCTAAATATAACAAAAGTAGCTCTAGAATAAAAAAGTATAAAACTAAAAGAAAGTTTACTTAAAAACTATTGGGACATTTTTTAGAATTTTTACTTGCTTTCTTCTGATAAGTGTATCTACCCTGTTGCAGTTCTATTAACAATCTTCTGAATACTACATACAGTGCATCACACTTACAAATGTTAACTAAAAACAACTCCAACCTTTTCTAGCAGAGGTTCAAAACTTTCACATCAGCCAAAGAAAACATGAGCCCTCTTCAAATAAATCTTTTTTGGTTACTTAGGGATGCCTTTTGTGGACAAAGTAGTTATAAAGAATATGGGCCTAGCCAGGGGCAGTGGCACAAACCTGTAATCCCAGAGGCTTGAGAAAACTAAGGCAAGAGGATTACAAATTGAAAGCCAGCTTCAGCAACTTAGTGAGGCCTTCAGCAACTCATCGAGATCCTGTCTTGAAATAAAAACTAAAAAGGACTAGGGATATAGCTCAGTAGTTAACCATCCTTGAGTTCAATCCCTGATACCAAAAAAAAAAAGTATATACGGGCTTACCAGCAATCAGAAAATCTAGATGTCAGGCCTTGCTCCATCATTTATTAGCAACTTGACCTTCTTAAATACAACTTAAAGGCAAAGGTACTTTAATAAAATGCCATATTTACTATATTCCAGATACTTTATACCACACCACATTTGGGTCTAGATAATTCTGTGCTGGAGATGAAAAGGAGGGGTCCTACAAATTCTAGGCCTCAAACCACTAGCAGCCACTAATTAACAGCCTCTCACCCTAATTGTGACCACCTAAATGTCTGTGACTGCCAAAACTCCCAGATGAGGTAGGAAGGGATCATCCTTAGTTGACACCAATACTCTGAAAATACCTAATATTTCTAACATACCTAAAAATGAAAAAAAAAAACTGTGGAAATTGGGTTCACTAAAGTAGCCTGTCTTTTAATACACAACTGAAAGTGGCTAAACAGAAATTTAAGGTAGAATTTGCGTCTGACTCCAAACCTATAGTCCTGGCATTACATCATGCAGCATTTCATTTTGCCTCATCTATAAAATTAGGATATTTTCTATTTCAAGCTATTTAGGGTTCACAGATCAAATGAGATGATGCATGTGTAAATTCTATTGAAGAGATTAAGGGTTAACATATTAAGGGTCTGCTTGGTGGAAGATAATGTAACATAACATTCTCACAAGTGTGATTCCCAGACCATCAACCCAGACCCAGTATTACTTAGGAACTTTTCAGAACTCAATCAAAACCTACTGAATCAGAACATCTAGGGTTGGAGCAAGAAACCCGTGGTTTGGCACACCATCTAGGTTATTCTGACAGACACTAAAGTTTGAAAACCACTGATATAATGATAAATATACTGTAACAGGTACCCAAAACACCCTGCATCCTTCTCTGGACTCAATATTCCACTATCCCTTAACAAGTTACTGATTCCATTGAAGCTATAATTCTTAAATGTAAATGAGTAAAATAATGCCGACTTTTGTCTGTCTCTTAGGTTGCTTCTGTTTTTCTTCACAAAATCAAATGAGCTAATGATTTAAAAAGGGCTTTGAGCCAGGGAGGGTGGCATCTGCCTGTAATCCCAGCAGCCCAGGAGCCTGAGACAGGAGGATTTCAAGTGTAAAGCCAGCAGCCTCAGCAACGCTGAGGGGCTAAGCACCTCAGTGAGACCCTGTCTCTAAATAAAATACAAAATCAGGCTGGGGATGTGGCTCAGTCGTCCAATGCCCCTGAGTTCAACTCCCAGTACCAGGGGGGAAAAAAAAAAAAAAAAGAAAGGGCTTTGCTAATCAAAAAGTATTAAATAAGACACTGTAACAGTATATGCTAGCTAATTCTATGACATTAATAAAAAGAAAAATCTTTTAACTCAAGTCCACAATCTTTCATAATTGATTTGATCAAAATGTTGGAAAAAAATGTATAACATGGCCAAATTAAATCTACTAAAACAGTTTTCACATTGTTGGGGGAGGAGAGAAGCTCAGATTCCACTTTATCTAACAGACTAAGACTAAATTCATAATTACATAATTAAAAAATGAAACAACTAAAAATCAAGCTGAAAAACATCCCCAAGGGATGGGAATGACTACCATGTATAAGGCCCTGAGTTCAATCCCCAGCACTGTAAAAACAAATGATAACATCCCCAAATGTTGGTCTAAAACCAGAAACAACCAAAACCCTTAAAAAGAATTATCTCCTGTGTGAGATGGTGCTGGCCTATAATCCCAGCTGCAGGGAGGCTGAGGCAGGAAAAATCACAAAATCAAGGTCATCTTGGCAACCTAGCAAAACCCTGTCTCAAAATAAAAAGACTGGGGATATAACAGCGGTAGAAAGTCTCACTAGTTCAAGATAGTGAGAGAACTTTAAATGAGGGGAAAATATTGCATTCATTAAAAGCAAAAATTGTTCCTTACTTTATAAGAGTATACTATATTTATGAATAATTTTAAGACTACATTTCATTTACAGATACCAAACTCAAACCACAGGGCATTTCCTAATACCTTAAATAATTACATGCTCTTCAAAAGATTGAAAAATATTAACTATAAAATTAGCAGAATGTAATCTCTGCAATCACTAATAAATCACTTCAGCTTAAAAAACCTATAAAAATCAAAAGAAATAAAAGTCAAAATTATTCTGAACAACTTTTATGATGCTAAACAGTAAGTTCTAGGAAGTTATATAATGCAAAAAATAGGTATACTCGAGAAAAGACATTGATTTACACAACTCAGCTTTGCTCAAATGTCAGAATGCACAATTCAATTCTACAACCTAGACTTATACCAAAAATACAGCTGTATTACAAAACTCTTAACAAAATATGTTTTTAAAAAATCACAGAGTCAGATAGTGAATAATTAGTGTCATTCATTCTGCAATACAAAATTAACAAGCAAAAAACTCACTGGAATCGAAGTACTTCTTTTTTTTTTTTTTCTGTTCTCGGGACTGAACCTGGGGGTGCTTTAGCACTGAGCTTCATCCCCAGTCCTTTTTGTATTCTTTATTTTGAGATATGGTCTCACTAAGTTGCTAAGGCTAGACTCCAACTTGGGTTCCTCCTGCCTCAGCCTCCCAAATTGCTGTGATTACAGGTATGCACCCCCATGCATGGCTGTGAAATGCTTCACAACTGAGAATGCTATGAGAGAGATGGAAACAGTATAGGCAACGGAAAAAACTACTTATCCCTATGCACATGTAATGGCTTTACTGGGAAGATCTGAAACTTATTCCATTCATCCTTATACTTGATAAAAAGAGTAAATAAAGGAAAAAAACTTTTGGCTCTTTCTTCCCATTTCTAAGGCCTAAAGTATACTGAAAATTTTGGCCAAAAGTAAAAATAGGACACAATAATACAGAGGCTCAACACTAAATTAAAATTCCTATATTATCTTAATACACTGAAGATTTATTGTGTAAATTTTATTGTAATATATATAACTTGGCATTCAGAGTTGCATGATTCCCTTACAAAGCTGAATTTAAAAGGAAATGTAAAGCCAAGCACGGTGGCACACACCTTTAATTCCAGCAGCTCAGAAAGCTAGGGCAGGAGGATCACCAGTGCAAAACCAGCCTCGCCAATTTAGCAAGGTCCTAAACAACTTAGTGAGACCCTGTCTCAAATAAAAAATAAAAAGGGCTGGGGATGTGACTCAGTGGTTAAGCACCCCTGGCTTCAATTCCCAGAAATAAATAGATAGATAGATAGATTTCCATTTATCTAAGAAATATATATTTACTGACAAACAGTTTACTATCTCTTGTATTATACATTCAAAGTTTTATTTCATTTGAGGCATGAGATTACTTTTTGTGAGTAAAGACATGAATAAAGCCAACTTGTCTGTAACACTAAAAATTTAACTTTGTAACTAATTATTTTTAAAATTCTACTTCATTATGCTATAAAGTAAGTTTTCATGGTTTTTTAAATATTTTTTAGTTGTACATGGACACAATCTCTTTATTTTATTTATTTATTTATTTTTATGTAGAGCTGAGGCTTAAACCCAGTGCCTCACATGTACCAGGCAAGCACTCTGCCACTGAGCCACAACCCCAGCCCAGTTTTCATCTTAACTTAGTATTTTAAAACAAATGCTTTTTGATTAGCATGACTAACTTTTCTTTAGTCAACAGCATGAGTGAGCAGAGTTTTACCCTGTGGTAAAAGAGCAAAATCACAGACATACTACACTGTCAGCTCCTAAAAAAATTTACTTATTTTTTAAAAAAAAATATTTGTCATAGATGGACACAATATCTTTCTTTCTTTATTTATTTATTAATTATGTGGTACTGAGGATCAAACCCAGTGCCTCATACTTATAAGGCAAGAACTCCGCCACTGAGCTACAACCCCAGTCCAGGAATTTACCTATTTTGTTGTTCTGTTTTTATGGTGCTGGGGTTAGATCCCAGGGCCTTGCACATGACAGACTAGAGCTTTACCACTAAGCTACATCCCCAGCCCAAATTCCCCTATTTTTGGTACTGGGGATCGAACTCAGAGATGTTTAACCACTGAGCTACATCCCCAGTCCTCCTTTTATTTTTTACCCAGGCTAACCTAGAACTTGTAATCCTCCTGCCTCAACCTCCCAAGTAGTGAAATATAAATATATATCAGCTACTATTTAAGTATTTACAATGAGGCAGGGCAGGTATAATATATGTTCAATGAATTACTTACATTACCTCATTTACTCAAGATATACATTATATGGTTGGTACCATCACCATTTTACAGATAAAATAGACTGAAATAAGTTAAATAACTTACTCAAAGTTATCCAGCTACTAAATAATGAGCCAGAATTACAACACAGGCAGTCTAGCTCCAGAGTCCACACCAACCTAAAATCTAAAATGAAGCAATATAAACACTTAAAGAGTAGATAAAATGGTCACTATTTTAATGTAATTTGAATAGATTTAACTTGTTTGAAAATTATAAAAATAATATTCTCCAAGGTAATTTCTTCTTTAAAGAAAACTCATTTTTTAGAAATATTAAGAACAGAGTTTTCTATCTTTATATATATTTTTTTTCAAAGAATTCAAACATCAATACATTTGATTCACTGTTCATATTCGAAGTGATGACTACTGATGATAACCATATGCATAATTGTTTAAAAAATAATTCAGTCTTCTTTTCTATGCTATATACAAGAACATTCTTTTTTTTTTTTTAAAGAGAGAGAGAGAGAGAGAGAATTTTTTAATATTTATTTTTTAGTTTTCGGCGGACATAACATCTTTGTTTGTATGTGGTGCTGAGGATCGAACCCGGACTGCACGCATGCCAGGCGAGCCCGCTACCGCTTGAACCACATCCCCAGCCTTACAAGAACATTCTTTTGCTAGCAGGTTAGCCACAATGTCATCTCTCCATAGTTTAACCACTATCAACAGGTGTATACCTAATATCTTGATAACTCCATCCATGCCCTAATGTCAACTCTGGCAAATACAGAGTCTGCCTTAATTATTCTGAACTAAATTAAGACACTCCAGCCAAAATAAATTCATCCTTCAATTACGTCCACTCAAGATTATTCCACTGCAAATTACTTTAAAAAAATGAAATTACTAATACCTCTTCTTCAACTAATGAAAAATATTTGAAATTAAAGGCAAGGTGAAGAGTCAAATCCAATATACTAATTTCACCTTTCATGACAAATATATTTGCAGTAATGAATGCATATATCCTCAATCTTTAAAAAGACAACCATTATTCACCGACCAAAACACTTCCAACCACACCTAGCAAGAAATATATGTGGAAGTAATATGGCCTATGAAAAAGAATTAAGGGTAAAAGTTTGCTCCACAAATCCTTAGAAATTTAAGAAGCTATCAGGTAATTTCAAAACTGTCAGAAAGCAACTGTAAAACAGAACTAAATATTTGCAAAATCTTTTTTTTTTTTTTTTTGGGGGGGGGGGGAGTTCCAGAAAGTGAAGCCAGGGGCGCTTAACAACTGAGCCACATCCCCCGCCCTTTTTATTTTGAGACAAGGTCTCACTGAGTTGCTTATGGCCTCACTAAATTGCTGAGGCTGGCTGTGAACTTTTTGATCCTCCTGCCTCTGCCTCCTGAGTTTCTGGAATTACAGACATAAGGCAGTGAGTACGAAAATCATTTCTGATCATAATCTCAAAAACTGATAAACTTATCCTAATTCACTGTCTTTAGAACCAACCCTAAAACCTTTTCTTAATGAATTCAGGCCACAAATGAACTCTCCAATGCTGACTCTGAAAATCCAGTTTGTCTAAGGAGGAAAAAAAGGAAACAAGGTGAAGAGTAATGAGTTCTACACATGTAAGTTCAAACTGTTTTTTGAAGCCAATGATTTCTATAGAAAAGGAAGCAGTACCAAATACATTTCTTAAACAACATTAATAACATACCTTCTGAAAGCTAAATCCTTACAGTATGGCAGCGGCCTAACATTTCAAGCATATAAAAAACTGTCATATGCATACACACACTTCTAAATTTCTCTTTACAAACTGAATTCACACACATTATCAATATAAAAACATATCCTACACTTTTGCCTTGGATACTGAGATAAAAATTTAAAAACTAAATGTTTACTCAAAACTGAATTAATGTTGAAACTTTGTGAATTGATTTCCTATAATAAATAATTCTTCAATTAAAAATCACTGCAGTGATTACTTTAGAAGTAGCTTTAAAATTCTTTAAAGGTATCAAGCTATTACCAAAAGAAAAAATAGCAAGAGGGGGCAAATTCCAAAATGAAACATTTGAAAATAAGAATTAAAGACTTCACTTCCAAAAAGTAAGCCACTTCATAACAGTAAAAAGTTTATACACTTTATATAGTTATGAGAAAGCAGATAAACTATTCTGCACAAAAATAATACTAGCTACTTTTCTCATTTATTAAAATTTTAAGATAATACTATGCATCTTTCTCCTTTTTCTAAAAAAAAGTCTACAAATAAGTGGCTATATATCTCAACATATTTATCTTTATTCATTTAGTAAGTAATATATTATAAGTAACATAAATCTACATAGATGACTATATTCTTGTGCAACTGACAATAATAAAATTCCTTTTTCCTTATATCGAGTTATTTAAGTTGTAAATTACTCCTTTCAGATGCAATTTCTTCTTGAATAAGCTTTACAAAATGAAGCTTGTAAATTATATAGCAATTAGGTCATCCAGTTGTGTTTTTCAGGAAATACAGTTTAGTAGCTACATAAAAATAGTGAAAAAGATATTTTTTTTAAAAATTTCAATAATGACTTACCTTAAAAAAATAGCTAACTTTAATAATTACTATACTCCCTTTAATTTAAAAATACTTCCCATGAACATGAGCATTTGAAAATATGCAAATCTATCAAAGGACAAAAATCCAAGAGACACCTAAAGTTTCCATGCATTCTAAATTCTAAAGACACTAAATCTTTTAGTCTCCCATTGGTCACTACTTTCCAGACTAACGTTAAGAATAAAACCCTATTAAAAAATTCTTAGAATAATTTGAAAAAATATCTTAAAACTGAATTACCATTTTAAACTTTCCTCTGAGAAATCAATTATTAACCTTTCTTTAGCAAATACAATTACTCCATTCATTACTTTTATAAAGGAATTTAACTTTTACCAGGCTAACTGGTGAAATAGACACTACAACCTGCCAGTCTTCAATGACCATTTTAATTCCAGCTCCCAGCACAAAACATTAAAAGTGAAACCAAGGAAATCAAATTGCTTTGGTATATCAAAATTATTGGGAGTGCAACTAACAAAAGAGCAAGAACTTCATTAACATTTCCTTTCTGGCTTTTTCTCATATCAACATTGGCTCAATAAAACCACAATTATAGAAATTAAGAGTTATTATTCATTTGAAGCAATATTTGATATTGCTTTGTACACATACCATAACCAAAAGTAGTTTTAGAGAAAGTTCTTTAATTCACATAAATTTTCATGTGCAGAGGCCCACGAACTGTGAAATCAAGGAGAAATCGCCCATCACCTCACTACTCACATAAGAAATTGGCAAAATTTTAAGATCTTATAACCCTGAAAATTTTAAATCAAGTGGAAAAAGCAAAAACAGCATAATTATACTGTGAAAGCTACATCTGTCTACCAGACAGCATTTTAATAATTTCTCTGCATGAGAGCTTTTTAAAAGTTAAATAGAAATTTAATTTGATCTTATATATCTAGATGACTGTTAATTCAAACCAGTAATAAACTGCTTTTGAAGTAAGTCACAAATCAGAATTTTTCCCCAATAACCTTTTGGGCAAGGTGGTCAAGTTCAGCCTTAGCAGTTTTTCAATTAATGCAGACTCCAAATTTTCCAAATACTCTCTTAAACTTAAATTTTGTTCAGTACACTTCATTTCAAAACAGAAACTTGGGCAAAATTATCTGTGCACCCTTATATGCAGCTATTATAATCCAAAAGAATAAAACCTCTTCCAAAATAAAACATTTTTTTAAAAAATAATATTCCCCTCAATTATTAGCAGGACATATAAACACCTTTGTGCCATTCTACTTTTGAACAAAATGCTTACTAATATCTGCTAAGAAATAATTTTTATTCTGAATAAAAGTCATGCTTTTTAATGTGCATACATAGCTTAGTGGTTGAGTATTTGCCCCAGGTTCTATTCCCAGCAATTAAAAAATATACATATCCTTATGCAATTACATAATTTTAACTAAATATTGTCCACTGCTACAATTTACAGCACTAAATTTTAGATCTTAACAGAGGCCTTGAGAAATCTTAGATTCAGTCACTTTGGACCAATAACAATTCTGTTTTCACACATTTTATATACTGCCCTACCAATAGCTCTCAATTCCGTTCTGCAAAAAGGAGGGCTCTATCCCCATTCCTAATCAAAACCAATTAGCTATACCTGAAACTGCAAAGATTAATGCTTTTCCATGACCACTAACTTTTGAAGTACAAAGGCTTAACTTTTAGACAAAACTATACACCTTTAAATTATTGGGTTTGTGTCTTATTCAACAAGCTGACTCAGTAAATTTAATCCACTGCATACAAAAAAACTAACAAACCTACAACCTGAAGCTGGAGTAAGACTCTTGCCAGCATTTCTGAACATAAGCTGGTAATTTATACAGGACATTGGATCAAATCCGAATAAAACTAAGATATACCCAAAGGTGATAGAGCACCTGAAATCTAAAAAGCACCCCCCAAAAAAGTAGCAATTTCAGTTTACAATACTTCAAGTAGGAGCTGAAGTTTAACCTCTACAATCACCATTTGCAACATTCAGTACCCTTGAACATATACATTATCATCCAGGATCAAAAACTGCTCAATCTCCATTCTATTAGTTATGCCAAAACCACTGAACATAAAATGCTACAGAAATGTACATTTCATGGCCCAGCCTACATCATCCCATCATCACCTCATTAGAAAAGAAAAAGCCCAATTTAACAAAGGTCTAATAAGAGTTCCCCCTCGAACTACAAAACTTCTAAATACAGTTCAAAGTTGTTGTTAACTTAGTTTAAACACACAAACCTACTTTGTCCTCAGATGCACACCATATATGTGGAAAATGATTCTGCTTCTAAAGTTATGCAAATCAGTCCACACTTCACATTTTAAAAAAAATCTATCAATGCAACCCAGGAAACTAAAAACAATCACTGCAAGATTCTGATGCAATATGCGTACGTGCAACACTAATTTTCATTTTAATCTAATCTATACCCTTGATCTAGGGCCTAAGCCAAGATTTAATCGAAATATGCTCAACCTCAAAGCGTGTACTTTTTTTTTTTTTTCATTTAGGACACCGGATTACCGAGCTCACTAATCCACTAACAGCGTACAGTATTCTGTATTAACGGACAATAGCCCTTCGAAAGACCACATAGACTGAGAAACCAATTTGCCTTGACACTTGCAACCAGGCAAGAGTTCCATCTAGTCGAACACACCCTAGGTTGAATGCATTCACACAAAATATGATACAGAAATATGATCATGGTAAACGTTACAGTCACCCAAACTACGGAAATTTTTCGCATCCGTCTACTCCCACGTTATAAAACAGTGACAGAAAAGCAACGAGTAGCAGCCTCAGAAATGGATACAGGTCAAGTCTAAGTCGAACCCATCCTCTTGATATCTCCTTTTGTTTCTGCTAACGATCTCTTTGATGATGGCTGTCATGTCTGGGAGCCTGTGGCTGAAGAAAAAGGAGGAGAGAGATGGCAGAAGCTGCTGGTGGCGGGGCTTCTTCTGCAGGATGGAAATGGCTCTGGACTTGGCGGTCGCTGATGCCCCTCGCTCTGCTGCCGCTTGGCTCTGGACCGCAGCCGGGTAATGGCTGCTGCGGCGGCTGCTGGATGGTTGCAGAGACTGGGCCTGCCTCTCCTCAGCAGCCAGGGGCCTGGCAGCGGCGGCAGCGGAATGGGGAGAAGACGAATAATCCTCGGAACGGCTGCCTCCTCCAGCGGCCTCCGGAGCCCGGGCCAGGGGGGGTGCGGCGGCGGCGGAGGGAAGGTTTAAAACCGGCCCGGGTCCCTGGATGTGCCGCCGCCGCCGCCGCCGTGTTGGAGGCAGTAGAAGGGGAGAGACCAACTCTCCGGTGTTCCCAGCCCTGGAAATGGTGACAGGCGACTCCGACCCCCTCCCCGGAGCTGCGGCCGCAGCCGCTGCCGCTTCTCCCCCCCGCTCCAGGAGCGGGAGGTGCCGCCGCCGAGCCTCAGCCGGCTCCCGCCCGAGCCCACGGCTTCCACCTTCCCTTTCAGGAGAAGCCGAGGAAGAGGCTGCACGGTTAGAAAAGACCAAGAGGAGGCGAGGAACGCCGCCGCTGCCGCCGCCGCAGGCCGGCCGGCTCCCGGAGGGCACTGCCCCCGCGGCTGCTCACAGGCGCTGAGAGGGGCTCTGAGCCGCGGCCGCCTCCGTCTCTCATCTCCCTCGCCTGAGCCGGGCCTAGCCTCACAGCGGCTCAACTCTCAAACTTCCATCATGGCTGCAGCTTCCGAGAGGAGAGAACTGAGCGCAGCCGCGTCCCAGCGTCCGAACGCGTATCCTGCCGCAGTGCACAAAGAGTCCCGCCACATCACCGTCCGCCGGCCTGCCCGCCCCCTCCGCCGCCCGCCGGGAGCCCGTGCGCCTCGGGAACCCGAGGGGAGGGGGAGGCGAACGAGGGGAAGCCGAGGCGGCGCTGGGGCTGGAGGAGGGAGCGGGAGCTATAGCTCCCGGGGCGAGCGCGGAGCCCCCAACCTGCAGGCGCTACTGAGCATGCCCAGTGTGACTGCCGGGGGCTCGCTCAGGCTTGTTCCGAGACGCCCGCTAAGAACTGCACTTGCCACGGCCGTCTCTGCAGCAGCGCGGCGGGAAGATGGGAACGAGCTGAACCTCCACCTCTGCCCAGAAACCTAGCCCAGGCAGGGTAGGCTGTGGCGGAGTGAGGGTAGCGGCGGGGGAGAGATGGTGAAGGACGAGCTGATTTCTTTGAGAAGTGTCACCGACTCTCGGGTTGAGGTTACCTGTACTCACAGGTGACAATGACCAGGTGACCGCTCTGGTCAGTGTATAAGAAAATGCAGCAAGGACACCCGTCCCCTACGTTTCTCTGACAAGGCCTGGATTCTCACTCGGTTTGCACTATAGTCTGATCAGTCATTGGCAGTAATTTAACAGTATCAGCCTTTATATCCCTTCACTCCCCGCTCCGTGTCCTCAAGGTGTCAGTCTTAGCACAAAGAACAACCCCCTATTGTGTCTCCAGCCGCGTATCACCTCATCCGGCTCCCATTCATTGCCCCACCTTTCTCTTCCCAGGCAACTCGATTCATTAGCCCTAAAACGAAAGCTACCAACCGAGCGCGCTCATTGTGCGCGCTTAAGGACACAAACACATCTCCCCAAAATTTCCAGAATCCAAAAGACAGCTGTCTAAGTGAACTGAAAGTGAATCTCGGTGAGTGGGATGCACCCCACTCCCCTCCATCGCCTCCCGGAGACAAGCATCTTTCCCCTCCAGGTCAGGTCACCGCGTTGAACTCAAGCTCAGTCCTTACAGGCCACCTCGCCCCGCCCCTTTTCGGCCGCCGAGAAAATCTGGTAAGTCGGATCGCCCGGGGCTAGGTTCGGCGCTCCCGCAGCCGGACCGTGCACGCTCAAGGACCGGGTTACGGGGTCCAAGTGTGAAGTACAGAACGGTAGGAAGCTACAGCCCTGCGAGTAGGCGGAGCGAGAAGGCCTAGGAGGGTTCAAAAGGGGGTGGAAGGATACACGAGCGACAGTCGGAACTACTTTCAGGAGGGCATCACGTGTGTTCCTAGTTGGGGAACTTTCCAAATTCCCACTCCCCTCTAGTAGCTCCAGAGGCAAGTGCTATGCTTCCTTTGCTTTAGGTGCTCCCGCCCCGCATAAGCATCAAACCGCGAATTCCCCCAGGGTTGTACCCGAAAAGGGGGCACAGACCAGCTTCCCGCAGAAGCGTCTGAAGAGCCGGTTACACAAGCACTCTCGTCCAAACACCACTGGGAGAGTTCCCATTCCTACTCCTCACCTGCTATCGACAGAGCAAGCCCAGAGGCTGAAACCTGAGACTCCTTACCCTCTATCGCCCGCACGATCCCAACCAGGGGAGAAGTGCTGGGCCCCAAAGGTCTGACGCATCTCTTATTAATTAGGGTGAACCCTCATATTTCTGAGTTCGTGGAGTAAAAGGGTATCTTTTACTGCAGCCCTCTGGTTGGATTTGCCAATGCTACAACTTCCAGTCACTACCTCTGAACTGGTGAGTGCGCTTCGCCTACTGTAGACTCAGCCATAATGACTTACCAGGTTGCAGACCCTAGACAATGGTCGTCAGCCCAGAACAAACCTGTTAAATTTGCTTACAGCCGGGATTGGTTGACCTATCCTCTTGAGAAACCTAATCAGAAATAATGAGAACTGGAGCCCATACCTCCAATAACCAGCTACAAAGCAAGTAGTCCACCTTCTACCTGGAGAGAATGGGCATCAACACCAACCTAAGAGTTTCTTTTTCTTTTTCTTTTTTTTTTTTTCCTTTCCCTAGGGAAGTACAATTTAAGGTTACAATTGGAGTCCAAAAGTATCTGACTTGAGACCTAGGTTGAGGCACTGGGTCATTTTAGAAAACTGGGAAAACAGGAATCAATTAAAAATGTATTGCAATAACTATGAGTAGATGCCTGGAAAGGTCTAAAGAATTTATGAAATGTATAAGAAAACGACTGTATATGTGTACATCACAGTTGAAGCAGCCCCTGAAGACTGGAAACCTCAAGAGGCCTCGCTCAGAAAGCCACAGGCCATTACCTAACTCTGTGACTACTAATTAAGCCAGGGATGTTTACAGTGTTCTTAAAGATCTGTGAGGCTACTTAAACCTTGCATTTATGTATGACATTCTTTTAAGAAGGCTCTGCAGGAATTACCAATCTTCTGAAGCTTCAGTGTTGATATTTATTATAGGCTGGTTTTCTGCATGGTCCTGGTCCCTTGCAAGAAGCAGGGACCATAAGTGGGAAAGGAAATAAGAGAACAATCTGGAAACACCAGAAAAGAGTCCTCTCTTTGGATGCAAATCCTGCCCACACAGCCTCCAGTGACAGAGATTTCTTTATTTTACAAATATCCAAGGATAAGGTGTCCCTAATGTCTAGGTGTTCTACTAGATTGCATGGTAAAAACCTGAGCTGTGCTCAATTTAGTGTTTACTACTGCTTGGTGGGGAAACTGGAAATGAAGTTAGATCAAGGGAAGTAGACTGGAGAGGATAAAATGTCCCGTATTTGTTTCTCAGGTTTCTGATCTGTCCCCAGAGTCCCTGTTATTAGCACTGCCCTACTCTGCCTCTCCCCTCGAGCCTACCCAGTGTAAGGATTAGTCTCAAAGCATGTGAGAAGCTCTGAACTGCTTACTTGGAAGAAAATGAAACAGGGTTCATTCCTATCCTTTTTGGGTCTTGGGCTTGAAGTGAGAGGATCCTTTTGATTTCCTTGGCACAGTTACTCTGTGCATTACCAGGATTGAAGTGCAGGAATATGAGACCAACCCACAAGCACTTCCATCTGACAGAAGCAAATGGGAAATGAGTCTTTTGCTGCTTCTCTGAACATCAGGTCTCTCTACTTCTCTCTAGTGGTGAATGAAAGGATCACCAATGTTGGCAGATAATCAGCCAGGCACAGCAACATCACATTGTTGTTGGGGGTTGTTGCATTAAAAACTCCTCCTTAGGAACAGGGATAGTTCAGTTGGTAGAATGCTTGCCTGGCATACACAAGGCCCTGGGTTCAATCCCCAACCCCCACACCACCAAAAAAAAAAACAAACCAAAAAAAAAAAACACCACCTTCTCCCTTCCTGGTGTTAACTATATTCCTGAAAAAAAATACTGATATAGCTTTTTCTAATTTTTACTTTTCTTCACTTTTTCCTTCTACTCAGGGATGTCCTTATCCATGTGATAGAGCTGAAACTTCTAATGGGCTAGCAGCATCTAATGCACAGAAAAAATGTTTTAGTTTTTTTTTTAAATTCAAATCAATGTATCTGCTTAGCTCTACATAAATTACAATACACTGGTTTCCAAGCACTTCATTTCCTTACCTGTCGGGTTGCAGAATGCCCTAGGGAGAAACAAGCTTGTAACAAAGGGAGAATTATATAAAGCTTCAGGGAGACTAACTACATAGAATAATTAGTGATCATGATAAACCAGCTTTAATTATGGTTTCTAACAGCTGATTCTAAAACTGTATTGTTACTACAGCCAAAGTTTGTCCAAAGAAAATTCCTTTCTTAGTTTCTCTGATAAGTGAACTGACCAGGAACTTGATGTGGGTGATATAGTTGATGTGCTCTTTGGAGGTTCTGATGCTAAAATGCTTTATATGAACTCTGTGGCTGTAGAATCTTTCTCATCTCCTACACACTGACCTTTCAAGAAGAGACCTAAATGAATGACTTTAATGTTTAAACAATCTTCTGTATGTTTTATGTTTAACCAGTATTTTCTAAATAAAAGAATAGAAAAAAATATAACTATTGGTTTGAATTTAAACTGCCTCATTCTTCCAAGGTTCAGAAGGCTTTTTCCTTTTTCATTTATCCTAGTAATAAATTTTATTGTTCTTTTAAATAAAGATGGTTTGCCTAAGACATTCTCCAGAAAGCACTGCTATGGGTCATACAAGTAACTATTTTCTAAAAGAAAATTTCCAATTATTGTCTATAAGCTTTCCACGTCCTAAATCAAGCCATTCAGATGGTACTCTGTCACCTTTCACACCCTCAAGGAGGTGCACTATATGAGATCATCATTCTCAGAGAAATAGGGGTTGGCCTTGGTGCTCTTGGGGAAACCCACATAGCCATTCACTATGTCCAAATGGCATTCAGGAATCATGCCTGTAACCAGGGAATTAGTCCCTGGGAATTAGACCTTTGAATCAATTTCTCTTAGGAAAAGACCTAACATGAAAAACACTTTGTTTCAGTCTCCAAGCTAACTATTGGTACTGCACTTTAGTCTTAATACTAACCCTACTTCTAGTCCTATGAACTATAAAAGAAAAAAATATATAACTATTGGTTTGAATTTAAACTGCCTCATTCTTCCAAGGTTCAAGTATACTGCCTTTTATTACGTCCAATAATAGAAAGAGATAATTCCAATATGGGTAGATATTGGGACATCTACCAGGTGTTTCATAGAGTAGTTCACATTTGACTAGGTAGGTATAGAAGGAACATTGAGAAAGAATTAAAGTTGACTATTGTCTCACTCTTACTAATCTTTCATTTCAGAACATCCTACTGTCCTCTGAGGCATCAGTTTTTCTGACAACAAAGACTACTTTTTTGAAAGAGAAAATACATAATACAAAATCTCTTTAAAGTATCTTTTTTGTCCTCTTGATGGTAAGGAATTCATTTATTTAATGATTCAATCAACAAATATTCAGGAATATATTATGTGTCAACACTATGCACATAATAGAATAATGACTATGGCATATAGGGTCCACCTTTTTGGAATGTAGTCTGCCTTGAGAATTTGATTCTTTGGCTGATACCGTTACAACCTCTTTATAGCCCACAGAGTGATGTTAAAGCAATAGAGAATAGCCTGATATTTGATAACTGCTTCAATGATTTATTGCTTCATAATAAACCACTTTAAAACTTAATGACAACCACCACGATTGGGATAGGGACGAGGTTGGGGGCAGAATCCAGTAGTTCTTCAGCTCTCCAGTGATATCAGTTAAAGATAGACATGTGGTCCACCAGCTATGAGTTTTGCAGAGTCTGGAATGTTCAAGAAAACGCTACCCACATGTCCGGCACCTCAGGGGGACGAGCTGAAATGGCTTGGAGCTTCTCTTCGTGTGGTTACTCATTAGTTCTTGGCTTCACTCTCTGGGGTTCAGGCTAGGACCTTTGGGTCAATTTTATTTTTTTCTATAAGAAACTGCCTTTCCTGCTTCCTACCCATAGAAAGTAGGAAACCAAAAGCTTTTGCTCACTTTTAACTGTCTCTTTAGTCCACACTGGTGGCACTTTTATCCATAGATTCTCTTTCAAATTTTGTAAGTTTTGTATTATTCTTACTGGGGTTCCCTCCTTGCCCAGAAAGCAACATCTATAATTTTTTCAAAAGCAAACATCTCTACTTTGGGTATTACTGTAAGACATAGTCCTTCAGATTCTTAGAAACCCTTTTGTCTAGCTGAAAAGGAGTATCTATCACAGCATTGACTGGATCTTTACCTTGTGGTCACCTTGTATAGGTGGCCCCTGAAGTCACTTCCTACTTTGAGACTCTTGCTGGCTAAAGAGAGCCTTCTAGGCCTTGTATCTACATCCAACTTGAAAGACTGAATATTTCCTTTTTAAACACATCTCTCTCTAGTGATACCGTTATACATTGCTCATGCACCATTCACATAACTAAAACAATCCAACTGACACTTTGAACAGTGAGCCTGAACATCTCCTTTGCCAGAACTGCAGGTTCATTAGGTACATTTTTTATCATGTGTTTTACTACACACAAGTGCAACCGAACATTTTACCATCCATAACACCTTTTCTCCAACCTCCAATAGCAATTTCCTCACTACTTTTATGTCCTCCATTAAGAGTCTTCTCCCACTGGGTGCAGGGGCACATGCCTGTAATCCTAGCAGCTGGGGAGGCTGAGACAGGAGAATCACGAGTTCAAAGCCAGCTAAGCAACTCAGTGAGACCCAGTCTATAAATAAAATACAAAATAGGGATGGGGTTGTAGCTCAGTGGTCAAGTACCCCTGAGTTCAATCCCTGGTACCAAAAAGAAAAAGACTTTCCTCCCCAGACTAAGGAAACATATCAACCAAGTGCAAATGTAGGATCCTGGATTGGATTCTGGGACAGAAAAAGGACATCACTAGAAAATCTAAGGTCTGTACCTTACGTTCATTTTCTGGTTTCGACCATTTTCTTTCTTTTTTCCTGACCTTTTCTATGGTTATATAAGTTATTAATATTTGAGATACTGGATGAAAAGTATATATAAACCCATACCATTTTTGCAACATTTCTGCAAGTCTAAAATTGTTTCAAAATATAAATTTTCAAAACCTAATTAATTTGTTATTAAAGAATTTCTCATTATCTTTCCAATATCCACCCAATGCCTTAGTCCAAAGTCCATACCCTAAGGTTTTTATTATATTATAACCCAACTTTCAGATACCAATTTCTGTTATCAATACTGCATACAGCATACGACCCCAAAATGCAGTAGCATAAAATGGCAATACCAGTGTTCTGTGAATAAGTGTTGACAGTTTGTCTCTGCTTCATGTGGTGTTGGTTGGGTTGGCTTCACTGGGGCTAGAAGATCCAAGATGGCTTCAATTACATATCTATTGCCTCCTCTAGAGTAGCTGGAATAGCAAGAGGCTAGCTTAACCTCTCACTCTCTCCATAGTAACTTTCTCTCCAGGGAGTATACCCCTCTTTAGCAGAGAAGTCAGATTTCCTCACATGATGATTATCTTTCAAGAGAGCAAAACTAAAATTGGCAGGCCTAAGCCCAGAACTATTAATAGCATCAGTTTTGCTTCATTCTACTAACCAAAGCAATAATAGGGTAAAAATTCAAAGAAGGAGAGAAATAGTCTCCACCTTTTTTTTTGGGGGGGGGGTACTAAGGATTGAACTCAGGGGCACTGGACTACTGAGCCACATCCCTAGCCCAATTTTATATTTTATTTAGAGATAGAGTCTCACTGAGTTGCTTAGCTCCTCACTTTTGCTGTGGCTGGCTTTGAACTAGTGATCCTCCTGTCTCAGCCTCCTGTGCTGCTGGGATTTCAGGCATGTGCCACCTTTTGATGAGAGCGAGATATATATGTAAAGGGATGGAGAGATGGACGTTGGTGGTAATCTACCACAATGCTCATAGCCCTCTCCCTATAAATAACTCCCAGAAACACAATTTTTCATAGTCCTTCTCTTAGGTCAATTCTGCTACAATCCTATCATTTAGGAATCCTCACAATTTTGGAGGCAGTGGCGCACTCCTATAATCCCAGTAACTCTGGAGCCTGAGATAGGAGGATTGCAAGTTCAAGCCCAACCTGGGGAATTTAGCAAGACATTACCTCAAGCGCGTGTGCACACACACACACACACACACACACACATTAAGGCAGAAAATAAGTGTCTATTATCAAAAGAATATCAAATAATCAGGGAGGAAGCTCAGACCTAATTCCATTTTTAAATAAGTGAGCATACTAAGGACTTTCCATCATTTAGGTTTAAAGGTCTGTTTGTGTCTGCTTGAGGCCAGGTCTTGCTAAATTTCCCAGGCTGGCCTTAAGTTTGCAATCCTCCTGTCTCAATCTTCAGAGTTGCTGGGATTACTGAAGTGTACCACTGCATCTGAGTAGTCTTATGATCCAAGACCATTCTTATAAGAGCTAGAAGAAACGGCAAAGACCCCCTAATTTACCAGTCCTAATTTACAAATGAATATACTGAGACCTAAGAGGTTACATGCCTAGATTACATAAAACTCAGTGAGAGATCCTTGACTGGAACCTGGAAAATTTCCTGATACCCTATTCATGAATAAAGAAGGAAGAAAACCTAGCTTTTACAGAAACCTGAACAAGTTAATTAGAGAGAAAGTAGACTAGCAATGGCTTTTAATGACATTTTCAAGCCTTGCACAGGAGTGAACAAAGGAAACAAGGAATCTAAGTAGAGATGATAAATAAGGTTTGGAATAGGGAAAGGTGGAGATAAGTGAACAATATCATTACTGATACTCTCTGTCCTTACGTGTCCTAAAATTAGCCCATGAGGATTAGGATCTTAAAAGTCAAACAACACCAGGCCTGGTGGCACACGCCTGTAATTTCAGTGACTCAGGAAGCTGAGGCAGAAGGATTGCAAGTTCAAAGCCAAGCTGGGCAACTTAGACCTTGTCTCAAAATAAAAATTTAAAAAGCTGAGGGTATAGGTCAGTGGTAGAGCACCCCTGGGTTTAATCCCTGGTACTGCAAAAAAAAAAGAAAAGAAAAAAGTCAAACACAAAAACATAAATTGTCTTGTGTTTTAAGTTTGCTTCTACATCCTCAGTTCTTGAGATCATTGGAAAAGTACCTTCCAGACAAGGATATAAAGGAGATAGCGGTTATGTGTTGTGTGGGGACTGAAAATCAGAAAAGAACTGTAGTACTATAAAGACCCCCCCCACCCCCCCACCCCACCCCCCACCCCACCCCCGCCGCCGTCTTTCAAAGACGAAAACACCAAGAACAAGGGGAATGCTGCCACCTGCTGAAGAGTTGGAGTCAGTGAAAGTGCTGCCACACAGTTATAAGCCTCTTTATCAGGGTTCAAAATCAGTTAACAGAACCAGAGGTGACCGAAGCCTATAATCCCAGCAACTCAGGAAGCAGCAGGATCTCAAATTCAAGGTCAGTCTGAGGCCAGTCTGAGTACAAAAGTTTAATTCTGGATTTCATCAGGCCAATTTGTGTTGGAGAAAGGTTATCTTGTCTCCAGCATAAGGTAGCAAATACCTGCATTACTACTCCCCTTTCTTCTGCCAGTATTTATGCCTATGAGCTTTGAATTTTCTCCCAAGACCTAAATCTCAAAATACAAAATATACTTAGTTGTATGGAGATACAAGTGATATGAGAAGAGAAAGCAATACTACTCTGGTTAAAAATTCCCTTCCCCTCTTTTCCCTACTTTCGCTGTTACCATTCTTTCTCTTCTGTTCATATACAAATATTCATATGCACACATAGGCCATTGCAAGAGAAAGCTGGGAGAAAACTGCTTTTATACAGCCCTTTCTTCCTCTTTCATCCATCTTTTCACGCTTGTCTCCATCCCTGTCTCTTATTATTTTCTTTCTTCCTACCCCCATATCCTCCTCCTGACCTTCAGATTTCAAGATTCCCCTATTAATATATGAGAAACTAATATGAGTAGGAGGCCTGGTGGGAAAGTGACATGTAACTGGCCACTTTTACAGCTCCAAGGCCACAATTCAAATTCATATGTGATGCTCCTCTTTTATGCCTTTTGATTTTCAACCACATGAATGCAGAATAAATAAATAAATTATATATATATATATATATATATGAAAATAAAACCAGGGATTGAAACCAGGGATGCTTAACCCCAGTCATATCTCCAGCCCTTTTTTATATTTTATTTAGAAACATGGTCTCACCAAGATGCTTAGGGCCTCCCTAAATTACTTTGAACTTACCATCCTTCTGCCTCAGCCTTCTGAGCCTTTGGGATTACAGATGTGGGCCACTGAACCTGACTATATTTACTTTTTTGAACCTGACCTTGACAGACCACTGTTTAATTCCATGGTTTCATGAAATAATAAAGTACTTCTTATGAAAATATCTTATGAAAACAATATTTTAGAATTAATAGAATAGGTTTATAGGGTAAAGTACTCCTATTGTGGTTTAGGTTTGTCTTATAGAAACTTCAGAAAGAATTCTATAGAAAAACCTAATGCTGTCAGACCTACCTTAGAAGGAAAATTTTATTTTTTTCTAAATACAATAGAAGAATAGTACTCTTCTGTGGCTTCATTTTACTATATGTGCTGCATTTCCTATAAGATGCACAGTTTTACATTACAGAAAACTCTAAAGGAAAAGAACGTGTGTAAACAAAGGTCATAGTACTTAAAAATTATTCCTTAACATAAATTTCATAAAGTCAGGGAACTGGGAGAAAGCTAATGGATGGAAACAGTATATTTTCGAAGAAAACAAATCCCTCATTTATGTGACTCTGAGCCATGTCTTACCTGAAATTTCTTTTCTGGACACAAACTCTTATTTTGGTTATTTCCCAGAATGTAGCCCCAGGTCACTGGCTGCTAGAGCTCCTGAGATCACTCCTCCTATATCACCTGATGAAGCAAGTAAGAGGAAGGCCTTGATTTAAAATATGCCTTACTATTAATGTCTACATCTCAAATCCTGTTTATCTTACAATGTTGTTATATTTTATCCTATCAACTGGTCTGCTTTTCCTTATTACTTGAATTTGGCACATTAAATTTTTGTTTTTAAAGTAGAATTAAACTGTCTTGCCTTAAAATGGCCATTGTGCAATTTTCAAAAAATACTCCGTCCTTTTCAACTATATTCAGAAATATGCAAACCAAAAGATGCTTTTTCTAAGAGTAAGTCCTTTTCGTAGCTTACTTAGTTTGGGTTTGTTATCAGAAGCTAAGTCAAGCAACCCTGATCCCTGGTTTTCCCAAACAGCATAGAATATTTCAGAAATCTTCTCCACTAAACATCTGTTTATTTTGCAATTAAGGGAAGGCAAAGAAAACTTTTGTGCTTCAGGGAACAAAATGTAATGAATTACAGTGATGCCTAGGTACCATCTTGGTTGATGTGGACCACACCTTTAAAGAAAGAAATGTAGAATTCATGAATAAAATTACATCCAGAGATCATCACAAATTATAGAAAGAAATCAAATCTCACAGAATTCTAATGCGTTACTATTCTTGGTAATCAATTCTTTGAATAAATTTTTCGTAAGATTTCTGTCAAGTTAACGCACATTTGCAATCCCAGCTACTCAAGAGGCTGAGGCAGGAGGATCTCAAATTCAAGGCCAGTCTGGCAGTTTAGCAATATCCTGTCTTTCCTTTTTCTTTTTCTTTTCTTTTTTAACCCAAGGACATTTAACCTCTGAGTCACATCCCCAGCCCTATTTTGTATTTTATTTAGAGACAGAGTCTCACTGAGTTGCTTAGCACCTTGCTTTTGCCAAGGCTGGGTTTGAACTCACCATCTTCCTACCTCAGCCTCCCCAGCCACTGGGATTACAGGCATGTGCTACAGCACCTAGGTATCCCAGCCCTTTTTATTTTTAATTTTGAGACTGGGTCTCCACAAGTTGCTGAATTTAGTGGCTTTGAACTTGCAGCCCTCCTGCCTCAGCCTTCAAAGACCCTGTCTTTAGGGAAAAAAAAAAAAAACCTAAAGTTAAAAGACACCTGACTTACATATGTGGATATTCGGAGGGAATGTTTCCAAGTCCTTGAGAGGCATGACAATGTCCTCAATAATGTGCTTCAGTCAATCAGTCACACAGTTTAGGCCACAATAATATAAGCAATTCTACTTCTGAGCATGAACAACAGAGTTCTGGTCTTCAAACTAGAGACCTGAGACAATTTTTGGATTTGTTTGGTTTTTTTGTTTGTTTGTTTATACCATTTGTTTGTTTATTTTGAAACAGGGTCTCACTGAGTTGCTTCAGGCCTCACTAAATTGCTGAGGCTGGCTTTGAGCTCTCACGATATTCCTGCCTCAGCCTCCCGAGCCCATGGGATTACAGGCTTGCATCACTGTGTCTGGCCAAAACACTTGGTTTTAAGAGAATCAATATCAACCAGGCACCATGGCACATGCCCATAATCTCAGAGGCTCAGGAGACTGAGGCAGGAGGATTGTGAGTTCAAGGCAAGCCTCAGCAACTTAAAGACCTAAGCAACTCAGTGAGACCCTGTCTCTAAAAAAAATACAAATAGGGCTTGGGGATGTGTCTCAATGGTTGAGTGCCCCTGAGTTCAATCCCCAGTACAGAGAGAGAGAGAGAGAGAGAGAGAGAGAGAGACAGAGAGAGAGAGAAAGCCCAAGCTTGAGAAAGAATCAATTCCAGATCTTTAACTGCCACTATCTTCTCGCCTAAAGCTAATCTACCTGAGAACCAGTAGGATTAAGTGACCCTGTTGGTTCCTTATCCCTATCTCCCCTTTCACAATGATGTTCTCATTAAAAAGAAAAGGCATCTGAACTCTAAAATAATACAGTTAGTCCTTCAAATCCCATTCTGCATCTGGATCCAAACAAAAGTGAAGGAAAAATTGTGGGGGGATTGTAACTGTACTGAACATGTGCCGACTTCTTTTCTTGCCATCATTCCCTAAATAATCAAGTACAACAACTATGTTAATAGCATTTATACTGTATAAGTATCATAAGTAATATGGACATGATTTTTAAAATATTTATTTATTTGTAGATGAACACACAGTATCTTTATTTATTTTTATGTGATACTGAGGACCGAACCCAGTGCCTCACACATGCAAGGCAAGCACTTTACCACTGAGCAACAGTCCCAGCCCCATATGGCCGTGATTTAAAGGGTACAGGACACCGGGCACAGTGGCGCATGCTTGTAATCTCAACTGCTCAGGAAATTGAGGCAGAAGGATCACAAATTCAAAGCCAGCTTCAGCAATTTATCGAGGCCCTAAGGAACTTAGTGAGACCATGTTTCTAAATAACAAATAAAAATGGGGGGCAAGGGTTGTGGCTCAGTGGTAGAGTACTTGCCTAGCATGTGTGAAGCACTGGATTAGATTCTCAGCACCACATAAATAAATAAAGTCCATTGACAACTTAAAAAATATATTTTAAAAAAATAAAAATAAAATAGAAATGGGCTGGGGAGGTTGCTCAGTGGTTAGGTGCCTCTGGGTTCAATCCCTGGTACCATAAAATAAGAAGAAGAGGAGGAGGAAGAGGAGGAGGAGGAGGAGGAGGAGGAGGAGGAGGAGGAGGAGGAGGAGGAGGAGAATTCTACTTTTACATTACAAGGAAATTACTTCTACCTGGCACAGTGGTGCACCCCTGTAATACCAGCAGTTTGGGGAGCTGAGAGAAGAGGATCACAAATTTGAGGCCAGCCTGAGCAACTTGGTGAGGCCCTAAGCAACTTAGTGAAACTGTCTCAAAATAAAAAAGGCTGGAGATGTGGCTTAATAGTAAAGCACCACTGGATTCAATCCTAGTACTAAAACAAAAAACAAGGAAATTACTTCCTTTGCAACTACTCATATATGTTTAATTCCAATTTTAAAATGTACAAGGAGGGAAAAGGTTTTATAAAGTGTTTGTAGGGTAAGCTAACAAAAAGTTTAAAGACATCTATCTAGAAAAATTTCCATACATGTACATAAAAACAACATATACTGTATAAGGCTGTTCATGTATATATTATTTGAAATAGCAAAAAATTAGAAGGAACCTAGATGTTCATCACTATCTATAATAAAATGTGATATTTTTATATGATAGAACATTATACAGCAGATTAAAAGAAATAAATCAGATCAATTTAACACCATGGAAATATCTCAAATTTGAGCAGATACTAATTAAATCTGGTCCTCAGAATTAAAGTGAGGTTATTTTTCTCTCCTTTCCTCTCCTTCTCACAACAGAGAAGCCAGTCCAGGAAGCAGAAAATCTTTAGGCTATATGTAGTATCACCTAAACCTTGGCCTTAAAGCAGAGAATTTTGGGTGTGGAAAATGATTATATCACGTTATGATCTCGAAGCCTCCCTAGTTATCTGAGGTAATTTAATGACTACTCCTGGTGTGGTTATAGAGGAGATTAAAACAGTCAAAGAATCAACTAGGAGGAGAAGGATTTCCTCCTTATCTATATGGAATCTCTACTTACCTGGAAAGAGAAACTAAGGTACTTATTTACTTATATTATACAAGAAGGATGGCTAGAGGAAATATTAGTGAGCCAGTAAATATCCAGTGGTGAGATAAGCAAAACTTATTCCTAGCACAAAATTATTTTTACAATAATAAAAGCATGTTAGGAATTCATTTTTGTAAGAAAGCAAAATCCATAGTGCCTAAGAATAACAACTAAGTTCTTTGACTATTCATATGAATTTTATTCCTGTTCAATCTACTCAAACTTTTGATTACTTTGAAAATTAAGCCTTATTTTCTCATTCACCCCATTAAATTTAATAATAATGTTAAATAGGGATGTAATAAGAGCAATAATAACTAACAACTTTTATCATACACTTAGAAATATATGGGATCATTAAAGGATATATATTGTCTTATGAAGACCCCTAGCATGTTTATATTTTTTCTTTTTCTTTTTTCTGTACCAGGGTTTGAACCCAGGGGCACTTAACCACAGAGCCACACCCAAACCCTTTTTTTGTATTTTTAGGGCCTTGCTAAGTTGCCTAGGCTGGCTTTGAACTCAAGATCCTCCTGTCTCAGCCTCCCAAGCCCCTGGGATTATAGGAGTGCGCCACTGCACCGAGCTTACATTTTTTCTCTCCTAAATCTCTGTAAACATGTTTCTATAAGGACAGTGTGGGCTTAGCATTGTCATAGAAGTAATAAATACTTACTGACTAGTAGTAGTATGGTTGCACACTACTACTAAATGATCTACAGGCATGATCTACTTAAATAGCTTTCGTATAGTCCCTACAATATAATCCCATACTGCTTCTCCACCACATGTATTAAAATCAGCCCTCTCTTATAACAGCTGAGGTTTTGTCATTTCTGCATTGTTTCATCTAAGGTTTCCAGTATCTTACGAATACATTCCCATTAGACCCATCTATCAGTTCACCAGTCATGCCTGGGCAGGTTCAAATCTCAATGGTGAATGAAGACTTCACATAAGTACTTCCACCAGAGAAGAAAGGGAGAAAGGAAATGCTATCAGATTGACAGTATTCATTAATCCTCAGTGTGTATGTGAAAAGGTAAGTGTTATAGCCCTGGATATAAAATTAAACTGGATTACCATCTGTAAGTGAATATTTCCAACTTTTTTGGGGGGTGGGTGTGGGTACGGGGGATTGAACCAGCTCCACTACTAAGCCACATTCCCCAGCCCCTTTTTGTATTTTGTTTTGAGAGAAGGTCTCACTAAGTTGCTTGGGGATTTGCTAAGTTGCTGAGGCTGGCCTCCAAGTTGCAATCTCCTGTCAACCTCCTGAGTCACTAGGACTATAGGTATTTGCCACCATACCCAGCTTCAATTTCTTGTTGCATTCAATACTTTTCCATTACTCCAATTCAGACTAGATCAGAAACTCTTAGGTGTTGGTTTACAAGAAACAATCTGAGTCATATTTTGCTTCCTTATTCACCATTCCCCCACTGTCTTACCCTGATAAGGAAAATACTTATGTACATTCAGATCACAAGTTCCTTGGCAGGCTTTGCATGGAAGTTTAAAAGTACTTTCAGAGTTTGATTTTGAATTTTGCACTGCCACTTTCCAGTTGTGACATCTTTGGAAAGTTATTTAATCTCTCTGTGACCCAGTGTCCACATCTGTAAAATGGGGATAATAGTATCTACCTACTAGGGTTGTTAGGAGGGAGGGAAGGAAGCAGGTGGAAGGGAGAGAGAAAGTTAGAACAAGCCTGGCACATAGTAGGCAGTGTATAAGTATTAGCTGTTTCTGAATGCAGCTACTGTATTTTACAAAATTATACTGTCTTTGCTGCCATCACTAATATCTTCCATATTGTTTGATATATGATAAGCTTTCAGTTAATACTGAATGAATGATGAATAACTGTCAGCAAGTACTACATGAGAAATAAGAAATGAAGAATTCCCCTAGTTCTTCAATATCTCCCTATAAAATACTAATTTTTAAGATAGTTTGTCTTTTATTAATGAGATCTTATGTCACACCAATGTTTCAGTTAAGTTCATTTAAATAAGCTGCATTTGGCTGTGAGTCATTCTAGAATCAAGGCTGGTAGTGTGAGAACAGCCCAATCACACTGACCTGTCACATGCTTAAGTCACAAGTACAACATTATGACATGAGCAAGAACGCACCCAACCTCCTTTTCCCCCATTCAAAGTTCTCTGTTAGAGCTAGGTTTAGAAGATGTCACCTCCCCTGTGGACCAAATAGCTCCCAGGCACATATCTCCTAAAAACTGAAAGGATGTTAGTTTCATCTAACCTGTGCAAAAAAACAACCCAGTGTGACTTCCCCAAGAACAAGTCATTCACTCCTGGTCAAAAGGTACAGTAACATTTAGAATAAAAATTTCATCTAGACTCTATAGTTTAATCTCTGACAATTCCTAAGTACATCTTAGTTTTTATTTCTGTGAAGCTGCTCCCACTTCAACTGAAGTGTCTTGGAGGTTAAAATAAATAAATAAATAAATATATATATATATATATATAATAAATAAATATATATATATATATATATATATATATATATATATATATATATAGTGCAAACTTTTGTACTTTGCACTGCTAGTACTTTTGTACTAGCTGTTTTTTACACAGCAGATAAATGGATAAATATTAAGTACTTATAAATTCAATGGGTATAAGACTACATGTTTCTTCAAATACAAACTTAAACACAAATATAATGTATCAGCTGAATATAATATAGTACTGAAATAATATCCATTTGTTACTTTATCATGTGTCATGTTGTATAACATTCTATTTCTACACTTTCATATGGGATGTTTAATAGTAGTAGTAATACCAGAGATTGAACTCAGAGGCACTTAACCACTGAGCCACATCCCCAACCCTTTTTTATTTTTTTATTTTGAGTCAGAGTCTCACTTCAGTTGCTAAAGGCCTTGCTAAATTGCTGAGGCTGGCCTCAAACTTATGATCCTCCTGCCTCAGCCTCCTGAGTTTCTGAGATGATATTTTGAAAGATCTTAATCACCATTTTCATCTTTTGTTTTCCAAGGAGAACATTAACAGAGGAAGTGTCAAGCATAGTTAATATTTCCTGCCCTGAAAGGGAAAAAAGGGAGCCTATATTAATTACAAACCAAGCAATTAATGTAGTTTTTTTCCTTAGTTGCAGCACATAAAATAACAAAAAAATTCAGAATGTGGATACATAATTCTATTCATATCGCTAATTTTTCTTTCAATAAGTACTGATAAGTTATTTTCTAATATTTTATCTCTTTTAGTTTTCTCTGAATGGAAGTGGCCAAATCACAATTGAAGTTTAATTTCAAAGACTGTCCTGATTACCTCTGGAACAACATAAAGCTTTATTAAAACTCTAGTGTGATAGAAAAGAACTACAGCATGCTTACTCTAGATCTAGGATAATAACCTTTTTATTCCCTAGTGAGTCAAACAGTTAATTCACGTCTTCTGGCTAACAATGACAAAACAAAAGCATGATCCCAAGGAGAAGGGCAATGCAGAACAGGAATGACAATATAAGGAAAGAATGGGAAATGAAGTGAATAAAAGAAAGGCAGTGTCCTTACTTAGCAGTTTCTGGTCAGGCATGATGGTCCACACCTGTAATCCCAGCAGCTCGGGGAGGCTAATGCAGGAGAATCACAAGTTCAAAGCCAGCTTCCACAACTTAGTGAGGCCCTAAGCAACTCAGAGAGACCCTGTCTCTAAATAAAATATAAAAAAGGGCTGGGGATGTGGCTCAGTAATTGAGTGCATCTGGATTCAATCCCGAGTACCAAAAGAAAAGAATTAGCAGTTTCTTTTTCTCCCACACTACTTATTAACCCAACCCCAACTTTCACAGATGTATGCACAGGAAGGGAAAAAGAAAAGAGCTGGGATGAAATGAAAAAGATTGGGGTGGGAGGACAATGTCCATCTGCTGAAGAGCTCTAGGGCATAACATGAGATCACCTTAGGTACTGTTTTGGTCAGCTATTTTCACTGCTGGAACTTAAAGATCTGACCAGAACAATTGTAGAGGAGGAAGAGTTTATGTGAGGGCTCACAGTTTCAGAAGTCTTGGTCCTTAGAAGGCCGGGTCCATGCCTTGGGGCTCCAGGTAAGAGAAGTGGCGAAGAGTAGCAGCTCACATCTTAATCAGGAGGCAGAGAGAGAGAGACTCCACTCTTCAGATACAAATATATACCCAAAGCCACTCCCCCAAAGAACCACTTCCCCCAGCCACACCATACTACTTCAGTTGACACTCAATTAATCCCTATCGGGATTAATTCACTGATTAGGTTAAGACTCTCACAACCCAATCATTTCTCCTCTGAACCTTCTTGTATTGTCTCACAAGTGAGCTTTTGGGGGACACCTCACATCCAAACCATAACAGGTACCAAAGTTCACTGACTGATATATGCTAGAGTAGTCCCCCCACTTGAGAGAAAAGCCTAGATTCAGTCCAGTTCCACTCCAATTATGTGAACTAGCTTTTTTTTTTTTTTTTTTTGATACTGGAGATTGAATCCAGGAGTGCTTAACCACCGAGCTACATCCCCAGCCATTTTTATTTTGAGAAAGGATTATCATTAAATTCTTAGGGTCTCAATAAGTTGCTGAGACTGGCTTTGAACTTGCTATCCTCCAGTCTCATCCTCCTGAGCACTGGGATTACAGGCATGCACCATTGCACCTGGCTCTTTTTTATTTTTTTATTGTGAGACAGGATCTCACTAAATTGCTTAGGGCCTCACTAAAATACTAAGGCTAGCTTTGATCTTGCAATTCTCTTGCCTTAGACACTTGAAGTACATCAGTGCACCCAGCTCCCTTCTCCACAATTTTATGTATTCAACACTATCTTCATTTTTCATATACTAATGGCCTATATGTGAAAGAAACGGACTATGGGCTCCTAATCACATGTTCTCTTTCAAGCAAGCTTTTCAAAGACAAAAAATAAGAAGAATTGGTTTAAACATGACCTAAGTTATGTAGCCTTTACTTACAGTAAAACATTAACCAAATTAACCAGGGATACCAACACAAACTAGTGGAATCGCTTCTTTTTCTGCCTGGAAATCAACTAATAATGTTAAATACTGCACAAAACACGTTCAGATAGAATTATGAGGAATCCAGCACAGTGGTACACAGCACTTGTATTCCCAGCTATTCTAGAAGCAGAGGCAAGAGGAATGCAAGTTCCAAGACAGCCTCCTCAATTAGCAAGACCCTGTCTCAAAAAATAAAAAGAGCTGGGGATATAGCTTAGTGGTAAAGTACCCCTGAGTTCAATTCCCAGTACCAGAAATAAAACAAAACCAAAAATATTATGAGGAAAGTAGTGATTCAATTGGGAAAATTGACAATATGTAGTGCCTGGATTTTTTTTTTCATGAATATTTTGGCATTGTCTTTGCTCAAAATGTTAAAACAAAATACCCTAGACTAGCAGAGACATAAGAAACTTATTTTCTCACAGTATCAGAGTTTGGGTAATCCAGGATCAAGATACAGTTGATTTGGTTCCTGTTGAGGGCTCTCTTTCTGGCTTGCAGATGGTCATCACTGTGTCCTCATAAAGAGAGAGACAGACAGGCAGAGAACAAACAAGCTTTCTGGTGTCTTAAAAGGGCATCAATCCCATCATGGGAGACCCATTTTCATGACCTTATCTAACCTGAATTACCTCTCAAAGGTCCATCTCTACAGGCTATTAAATTGGAGGATTAGGGCTTCAATTTAAGAATTTTGAGGGGACTCAAACATTCAGTTCATAACAGCAATAAAACATCATGTAGCTAGGTGCATACCTATAATCCCAGCAGCTCAGGAGACTGAGACAGGAGGATTGAAAGTTCAAAACCAGCCACAGCAATTTAGAGAGGCCCTAAGCAACCTAGCAAGACCCTGTCTCAAAATATTTTTTAAAACGTCTGGGGATGTGGCTCAGTGGTTAAGCACCCCTGGGTTCAATCCCTGGTATTAAAAAGAAGAAGGAGAAGAAAAAGATGTACCATCCAGGTCTGGATAAGGTTTAGGAATAACATAACCCACTCTGTCTTTTTCATTGAATGTAGCTACAAAATCTAGACAGAACTCATGGACCAGCTACTAAGGACTGTGAAGGATAAAAAGTAGCAGGTGGACTGGGGAAGAAGACCAGAATTCAAAGTACTACTGAACTAGCAGTGAGTTTTCTGTTTTTGTTTTTTCCCCCACTAGAATCCCCTGGTTTAGATCTCAGAAAGTTTGAAACTCAGAACCTCAGAATTGGTACTAGGGCACAGATAGAGATCAGAGAATAAATCAGTAATTGCCAGGTGTTGGGGTGGAGAAGAAAGAACAACTACAAAAAAAAACACATGGAATTTTTTAGAGTAATGGAACCATTCTGTATTCCAATTGTGGTTGTGTTTATATAAATCTATTCTCATATTAAAATTCATAGAACTGGGGCTGGGGATGTGGCTTAGTTGTAGAGTGTTTGCCTGGCATGCATAAGGCCCTCAATACCAAACAAAAAATAAAAATTCACAGAACTGGCCAGACATGGTGGCACATGCCCATAATCCCAGATGCTCAGGAGGCTGAGGCAGGAGGATCGCAAATTCAAATCCAGCCTCAGCAATTTAGCAAGACCCTGTCTCAAAATAAAAAGGGCTGGGATGTGGCTCAGTGGTTAAGTGCCCCGGGGTTTAATCCTGGAACCAAAAATTACATAACAAATAAAATTCACACTTACATACACAGTCCATTTTACTGGTTGGTAATTTGAAAATAAAATTAAAATGCAATGTGTTGCTTTGTATTTGAAAACAATTTTTTGTCAGAATAAGTATGCATCAACAGATCACAACTGGGTGGAATTCATTAATTCCTTCTCAACTATATTTTTGAAATTTTTATATATTTTTGGTCCTGGGAATTGAACCCAGGGGTGCTTTAAGCACTAAGCTATATCCCCAGACCTTTTTTTTTTAATTCTTTTTTAAAAATATTTATTTTTAGGTATATATGGACACAACACAAAGCCTTTATTTTTATGTGGTGCTGAGGATCGAACCTGGGTCCCAGCCCGTGCTAGGCAAGCACTGTACCACTGAGCCATGATCCCAGCCCTCCCCCAGGCCTTTTTATTTCTTCATTTTAAGACAGGATCTCCCAAAGTTGCTGAGGGTCTTCCTAAGTTGCTGAGGCTGGCCTGGAACTTGCCAATCTCCTGCCTCAGCAGGATCACACCACTCCAAGAGGTTACACCATTCTTAAAGCATATACTCCATTCTAGATTCACAACGGAGTTATGCAGACAATCTGTGCAGTCTCACTGGTGAGAATAAAGCTTTCTAGGGGAAAAGACTTAGGCTCAGTGAAAAGACACTGAAGAGTCCTCTGAACATCAAATGGGTTGACACAGCAGTTGGTTAATTCAGATAAATTCAGTGACCACTTGGTGGGGCAATTATGATCACAATCACAATCATTTCCTAAATGTTTAATATGTGACCCAGTTCTATTACATACATTACCTTCAATCCCACTACCAACCCTATAATGTAGATGTTATCCCCATTTTATAGATGAGGAAATTAAGGCTCAGAAAGGTTAAATCACCCCAAAACATATAAAGGGATCAAAGTGTGATTTGATCCAGGTACTCTAATTCCATAGCACATCTACCTACCTTTCTTTCTTTACTGGAAGTGCTTTAGCACTGAGCCACTTCCTTAGACCTTTCTTTTGTTTATTTCAAGATAAGGTCTAAATTGCTGAAGTTGCCCTTGAACTTGTGATTCTCCTGCCTCGCCTCCCCAGTCACAGAGATTATAAACATGCACTGCTATGCCAGCCAGCACACCACGTTCTTACTACCATTCCACATTACCTTTGGCTGAAAATTCAATATTTAGTATTCCTTTCAATTCTAAGAATCTGTGATTTAGGGCTGAGATTGTGGCTCAGTGGTAGAGCGCTTGCCTAGCACGGGCGGGACCTGCGTTGGATCCTCAGCACCACATAGAAATAAAGGCATTGTGTTGTGTCCATCTACACCTAATAAATAAATATTTAAAAAAAGAATCTGATTTATTGAATTTTGTCCTCCTAGATACCTATTTATATCTTTCCTATTTCTACAACACTAGAACAGTGGTCTTTCTCAAGGAAAAAGATGGCACGTGTTTTACCTTTTTTTTTTTTTTTTTTTTGGTATCTGGGATTGAACACAGGGAAGCTCAACCACCAAGTCACATCCACAGCCCCTTTTTATATTTACTTACGATTCACTCAAAACAAAACAAATCGGCCATTGTTTCTCATAGCTTTAGACATGATTCAATTAATCTGCTTTACCTATTTATTTCCAATAGTCCCAAAGAAGGGCGAGGGAAGGGGTAAGTGGCTTCTTGACAACTGGTCAGTAAGGACTGCATGAAGACAGACTATGGAAAGCCAGTTAAATAAGCGTAAATTGGATTAAGTGATGAAGGAAATGGAATGTGGAAGATGGGACACAATCCAGCCAGAGGTTAGATATCCAGACGGAATTCTAACACTGATTTTAGCTAGTTAGGAGTCATTAGCATCTCTTCTGCCTGCCACAAAACACCTCGGGGGAATACATCACTGTTGAGGAGTCAAGCCTTCCATTTCCTTTGCCTCACCAACCCCCTTTCTGATCCCTCATTAACATAAGAACTCAGAAGACAGAAAGAAATGGGTGTGGGCATGCCTTTGGCATTGGGCCTTACTAGGGTATTCAGAGCATTCAGAAAAGTGCTGGTATTTAAACTTAAGCTGCAGGCTAGAATGTGGGAAGATTTCTGAAACTCTTATCAGGTGTACTCTTCTGAAGGGGAATGACAATTTCAGCCCAGCCAATTTAGTGCACTCAAGTTTGTTTCTGTGACTCAAATTACAAGTTTGCCTTAAAAAAAAAAAAAAAAAAAAAAAAAAAAAAATATATATATATATATATATATATATATATATATATATATATATATATTTTAAGTTGTAGTTGGACACAATGCCTTCATTTTATTTATTTATTTTTAATGTGGTGCTGAGAATCAAACCCAGGGTCCCACATGTGATCGGCAAGTGCTCTACCGCTGAGCCACAAGTTTGCCTCCCCCCCTCCCCATCCCTTTGTTTTGTTTTCTCCATTCTAGAATCAATGACAACAAAAGGTGGGTGGAGGGGAAGGGGAGTTGTTGTGTGTGTTTTTTTTTTTTTTTTTTTGGTACCAAGGATTAAACCGGGGTGCTTAACCGCTTAACCACTGAACCACATCCTAGCCCTTTTTGTGTTTTATTTTGAGACAAGGTCTAAATTGCTTATGGCCTCACTAAGTTGCTGAAACTGGCTTTGAACTTGTGATCTTTCTGCCTCAGCCTCAGGAGCTGCTGGGACTACAAGTGGGAAGGGGAGATTTTTTTTGCGGGGGACGGGGTACCGGGGATTGAACTCAAGGGTACTTGATCAGTGAGCCACCTCCCCAGCCCTATTTTGTATTTTATTTAGAGACAGGGTCTCACTGAGTTGCTTAGCGCCTTGCTGTTGCTGAGGCTGGCATTGAACTTGCAATCCTCCACCCTCAGCAACCAGGGCCGCCGAGATTATAGGTGGGTGCCACCATACCTGGTGCGCTATTACTTTTTCACTGTAGGTGAAAGGAAAATACCTAGCAGATACTTCTCTCTTAAGCACCTAGTATCAGCTGGCTTTGCCCTTGCTTTTGCTTTTGGAAGAATTTCTTCCAGTTTCTGGACAGGAAATATCATTTCTTTTTGCTCAGGAAATATCTTTAAATTGGGGAATGTGTCTATCAGTTGTACATAGAAATATTTAACATTTTTGTAAATGTGCTGTGCTCAGATGCATTAAATTTTATACGGAGATTAACAATTCTGATGCTATGATTATCTCTGAGGATAAAAAAAAAATGTTGTGGTTTGGAAAGAAATGATAAGACATGCCAAGGTATTGACTTCTAAAATCTGAAGTCTGGTTAAGCATCTGACTTTTATCTACTAATTTCTTTTTCTTGTATAAAACCCACTCAGCAACCTAAGTAAGGAAGTTTTCCCCAAGTGATTTATGAATGGGGATCAAATATGGGGCAAATCTCTAGCTTAAAAAAATCAACAGCTCTATGAAGACTTACATTCCTATAAGTGTTTTAGTCTTTAGAACTCCATCACAGCAAGGACTGTGTAAGTTCAATAAGTGGCCGTTATTAGACAGATGGGAATAACAGCCAACTTTAATGATGGTCTTCAGTGAAATGAGAAATATTCACAAAGATATTTTCATGGATAGATTAATATTTTAAACGTAATTATCTTGGGGTGATAAGGATTGAACCTTATAGGTTTTATGCAACTATCATAAATGGTATATAGACTACTGATCAGTAAGATTTAGCAACAGGGATATATTAAAATTTGGAATGAGAGAACCAAGAGGTCAAAGGGACGGAAAGACCTGGCCTCTTTACAAGTCACAGAAGATAAACATTTCACACAAGATGTCATGGAACATCTTAAAAGATGAAATCAACATGAAGACACAAAGGAGATATGAAGAATTATTGTCCTTATAGGCTTCTGGGAATGAGAGGATATCAATCCATAGTTTAATGAAAATATCATCTGACATATTATAGTATTATACCTGAATGTTTATTGATTATCTACTAAATGTCAGGCATTAAACTCAGCTTTTTATATGCATTGTCTCATTTAATTCCCAATGCAGATCCATAGCATGTATACTGTACTATTCCCTTTTTTGGTGGGGGGAGCAAGTACTGGGGATTGAATTCAAGGGCCTATTTTTGTTTGTCTTTTCATACTGGGGATTTTTTACCAGGGATACTTTACCACTGAACTAATAGCCCTATTTTGTGTTTTATTTAGAGACCTGTCTCAATGAGTTGCTAAGTGCCTCCCTTGTTTAGCTGCGGCTGGCTTTGAACTCACCATACAGGCATGTAACACCACACCCGGTTATCTTGTTCCTATAAAGGTAGTAAACAGCAGATTTTAAATTCAAACCAGATCTGTAAAGATCTGCTGGGAGCCATTAGCCAAGTAGGTATGACAATTTCCTTGCCAGCGTACCCCATGTTGCAGTGACATTGCATGTAGGTGACCTTGCTCAAGGACCAGGGCGGATTAGGGTGTTCCCGGTTTAGGATAATCGGGTTTAGGGCGTTCCAGGTTTAAGATTATTCCTGCTGGGAATAGGGCGTATCCTGCTGCCTGAGTTCCCCTTGAGTTCTCTCGGGATTCAGACAGTATATTTTGGGAGATAGAAGCCCAGTGGAGGTGGATTTGGGCAGAGAACGTGGATTTCCCCAGAACGTGATTGTAGATGGCTGGTGTGAGTTCGGGAATAAAGAGTTGCTGTTTGAATCTACAAGCTGTGTGGTGGCTCGTGATTTGTGCCCAGCCAGACTGCGGCATTTGTGCCCAGCCAGACTGTGGCAAAGATCCATGTTGTTGTTGTTGTGTGTGTGTGTGTGTGTGTGTGTGTGTGTGTGCTGGGAATTGCACCTAGGGCCTTGTGCATCAGAGGCAAGCACTCTGCCAACTGAGCTATATCCCTAGTTCCGCCAAAGTCCACGTTCTTAAGCCTGGAAATCATTCTGATTCTGTTTCTGATGGACGCATCAAGAGCAGACCTGTCATGACAGGGCAATAATAATTGCGGTCAGTAAAATTATTTCTTTACCTGTTCCACTTTTTACCATTTATCATTCCTCCACTCCACCGCCATACTTCTCTCCAGAGGTTAAATCTATAGCAATAGGGCCTGAAATTATCTATTAGATATATCAAATTTTGAAAGACCAAAAAAAAAAAAAAAAAAAGACATTTACTGGCGAGCATGGTGGTGCATGCCTGTAATCTCCAGCAATTCAGGAGGCTAAGGTAAAGTTCTAAGCCAGTCTCCTCAATTTAGTGAGACCCTGTCTCAAAATAAGAAAATAAGCTGGGCTGGGCACAATGGCAAACACCTGTGATCCCAGCAATTTAGGAGGCAGAGGCAAGGAGGGTCAAAAGTTCAAAGCCAGCCTCAGCAACTTAGCCAGGTTCTAAGCAATTTAGAGAAATTCTGTCTCAAAATAAAAAATAGAAAAGGTTAGGGATGTGGCTCAATGGTTAAGCACCCCTTGGTAAATCCACAGTACCAATAAATTAAAATACAGAACAGAAAGGGTTGGGGATGTAGTTCAGTGGTAAAGTATCCCTGGTAAAAAAATCCCCAGTATGAAAAAACAAACAAAAATTATTAATTTTATTAATTAAATTCCTCCTACTACTAGACACCCTCTTTTCCTGAGAAGTTCATATCTGATAGAGTGCAGACTCAAACTGTGATTTTGGGAACTAAGCACCATGCCAATGCTAAACATAGTGAATCACAGGAGCTGACAGAATGTACATAGACTTTAAGTGAACTTGTGCTTAGAAAACAAAAGATCTTAAATTCTTCTTGTTCATTTATGCTTCAAGTTTACAAGTTATTCTGGCTAATAGAGAAAGAGGATCAGAGAAAGAATTCATGCAATCTTAATTTTTAATATGTTAAGTACCAATACAGAATCTCTTCCAAAATTCTTCCAAGGGCATTTTCCTAGAATCAGGTAAATGAGAGCAAGCAAGTGACCTACTTACAGCAAAAATTGCTCCAGGTTATAAAGGATGGGAAGTCAAGTGCATCCTGGAAACCACAGCATCTGGTCTTGTTTTATGCCTCATCTATCAATCTGTTGTTACAGGAATTGAGAATTAACATTTCAACTACTGATTCTTCTATTTTGGCTAATGAATTTATATCTTTGTTATTCTTACCCTTCCCTCATCTTCCATTAAAAAAATATGAAAGAGATTGTATGAAGGTCTCAGATGAACTTCACTTTTTATTTATGCCTGAAGTTTTCCTAATGAGGCTATAGAAAAGTTAGCCATTTTCTTGAAGCAATTCCATTTTTCATCAATCCTAACTTCTTTTTTTTGGGGGGGGTGGGGGGTACCAGGGATTAAACTCAGGGATACTTGACCACTGAGTAACATCCCCACCCCTATTATGAATTTTATTTAGAGTCAGGGTCCCACTGAGTTGCTTAGCACCTTGAAGTTACTAAAGCTGGCTCTAGTCTCAGCCTCCCAAACTGCTGGGATTACAGGCGTGTGCAGCAACTGGCAATCCTGATTTTTCATGGAAAGTTGGTTTATTTTGGTACCAGGGATTGAACCCAAGGATACTTTACCACTGAGCTACATTGCTTTGTATTTGATCAAGCCCCAGCCCTTTGCTTTGTATTTTTCTATTTCAAGACAGGGTTTCACTAAGTTGCTTTGGACCTTGCTAAATTGTTGAAGCTGGCCTCAAACTTGAAATCTTTCTGCCTCAGCCTCCAAACCATTGGGATTACAAGTGAGCATCACTGCACCCAGCTTTGAAAAGTATCATTTGAACAGTATATTTTCAGTACTGTAGGAAAGCTGAACAACAAAATGCTGTAGATTTTTAAATAAATATCTAAATTCTAGAAAATGTTTTTTGTAGCAGTAACTCTAAAAAACATAAAACTGGGCCAGGAGCCATGGCACACACCTGTAATCTCAGCAACTCAGCAGGGTAAAGTAAGAGGATCCCAAATTGAAGGTGAGCCTCAGCAACTTAGAGAGGGCCTGTCTCAAAATAAAAAAACAAAAAGGGATGAGGGGTGAAGCTCAGTGATAAAGTACCTCTGAATCCAATCTGTGTTAAAACACACACACACATACACACACAATTGGCAGTACTGCTTGAAAAAAAGTGTCACATAAAAATGTAAGATGGATTAGTACTACCCCGATGAATAAAAACTAATTTTCATGTACACTTATTATACTATGTGTAAAAGTTTAAAAAACATAAAAGTATGAAAAGTAGATTTACAACTATATGTTCTTTGAATTTTAATGTTGTCTTTTAGCTCTCCATGCTTTCTATAGAATGGAGTTATCAATTTATCTTTCCACTTGTTCCAATCAGTTGAAATTTTAATTTTTCACTATTTTTTAAAATATGTTTTTTTAGTTATAGATGGACACAATACCTTTATTTTGCTTATTTTATTTTTATGTGGTGCCGAGGATCAAACCCAATGCTTCACACATGTGAAGCAGGCACTCTACCTCTGAGCCACAACCCCAACATCAAATTTTTCACTATTTTTGCCCTGATTCTATCTTATTCTATTGGAGCTCAAGTATATAATCTTGGTCTTTTTCAGTGCTTTCATAGCTTCAGGTATAGCTCCATATTCTTGTTTTATTTTTCTTTCTTCATCCATTCATTTACCTTGTCAAAATAATAATTAAGATTATTCCCTTCTGATAAAATACTTGAAAAGGAACAAGGTTACTATTATACTGATCACTGCTATATAATTTCATTTATTTATTCTGCTCTTTCCAAATCACTGTCAAGTGAATTATTTCTAATGAGCAACAAATAGAGTCAGGTTTATTGTGTTTACTTATCCAAAGATTGTTTTATTCCAAAGGGATCTTACTCCAAATGTCCTCATAAAGCCTTCTTGATTTAATTTCTTAATGTATCTCAGTTGGCTTACTGGTTCAGATGACCAGATAAGCCTTTTGAGATAGGGTGATAGATTTTTGCAAATATACATCTAAAATTTTCACTGACTAGGGCAGAACTACTTATACCTGAATCATCTCAGTTGTTTGTCAGTTTGTTTATTGGCTGATTGGCTTAACCAACAGAAATTTATTTCTCACCATTCCGGAGGTTGGGAAGTATAGGATCAGGGTACTGGCAGATGGTCTGTCTGGTGAAGGCATTCTTTCTGGCCTGCAGAAAGACATCTTCTTATCATATCCTCACATGACAGAGATCTCAGATGGTTCATAAAACTGCAGATCTGGGCCCAAACTAGAACAGTTGGATGGGAGCCTCTAAGTTTAGGAGCCAGGAATCTGCATTTTGCCAAGCTATCTGTGTGAATCTACACACAATAAAATTGAAGAACAGCCAATCTAAGGACTCTCTTCCCACTAGGTATTCAGTGCATTGATCTAAGCTGCAGAGCAAACTAACCACTCCTACCTTCTAAGGAACACAGAAAATTTGGTTCCATAGGGGAGAACTGTTATAACTGTTTCAAGAAGAATTGGTGTAGTTTTTTTTTTTTTTTTTTCCTTCAGTAACTATAATTATTTATAATACTGATTCTAAAAAGGAGCAAAGGCCAAAAAGTTATAATTTCCTGATTAATACTGCACATAATGAATTATTTATTGAATCCCTACTGTGGGCCAAATGTGATATTCTGTGTTGCCAGGGATTATATAAAGCTATCCTGGGACGAAAAGCATATGTTCATTCTCTCTATTTTGGAAGAACATACTTGATTTAGTGATTGCTGGAAATGAATGTGCATAGTACATAGAAAGACACTAATGTGATGTGTTAGGGCCCAGACATAAGAAATTTCCTAAGGATTTGCTACAAGGAAACATTAGATCCAAAAGGTAAAGGCAAAGCACTAGGTAGGAATGAGCAGCAGCATTTATTTTGGACTAAACTATTCCTGATCAGCCTTGATTTTTTTTTACCCAACAGTTTCCTTTCCTGTGAAAACTTTCCTCAGATATTAGGTAGATGAACTGAAAGTAGATTAAAATATTGAGAGCTCCACTTCAGGATAGGACTTGTTTAGTATGTCCTTAGTATAGGGTGTGTTTTAGCATTGAAAACCCCCATGCTGGGCATGTGCACATAGCAAACAAGGCCATGCATTCAAGACAGCAGGAGTTGGGGAGCTACTGCTCCCCCAGGAAGCAGTTGGGATAGAGGGTAGAGGAATTGGGTAGTGCAGCTCACAGATATTTCTAAAAAAAAAAAAAATTTGAAGAAAACCCGCATTCCCCAAATCCTTTCACTCTCAAGCAAACTGGATAGGTTTGGTCATCCCAGTCCTGAGAGTAAGGCAGGTAAGCTGCTTAGTTGAAGAAGTTTCACAGTAAATAATGATAATCCTTTGCCTTCTTGAATTTCTCAGTTCATTTTTCTTACTAGGGGCTATGATTACCCTAGTTGGCCTCAAAACCTAAAGTTTTTTACTTTCATAACACCTTCTTTTGGGCCTTGTCAAATCATATCCCTGTGAACCTCCCAAGCAATGACTTAAGTTTGGGATCATCCCAGAGAACCAGCGGAGAGTCTCTTCCAAGCCAAGCCTGCTAAGCACTGATGTCCTCTGCTTTTTTGTGAACATTTTCCTGGCTTCATAATATCCTGTTCTTAAAGACCTATCTTCATCTAGTATTCCCAAACCTAGCTTCACATTACTTTTTTTTTTTTTTTTAGAGAGAGAATTTTTAATATTTATTTTAGTTTTCGGCAGACACAACATCTTTGTTTGTATGTGGTGCTGAGGATCCAACCCGAGCTGCACGCATGCCAGGCGAGCGCGCTACCGCTTGAGCCACATCCCCAGCCCCCACATTACTTTTTTTTAAAAAAAATTAAGAATATAGACACATATATAGGAAGCCTTAAAAACAAAAAAGGTCTGGATGTAAAACATTAACCGCTTATAGTATTAAATTCCATTCTATTCTTGTCAATGAACTATATACTACAATATTACAAGATTGTAACAGTGGTAGCATTTGCTAATTCAATAATCAGGCTGCAGAATTCTTTAGCTATCCAAGACGATCCCTACAGCAGACAGATACAAACTGCCTTTCCGAGGAAAATATGGAAGGGAATTGTCTCATGACTTTATAGTCTCACCACCTCTATCTAAAGGAAGTGATGCCTCTTTTATCTGGGGACAGGGCTAATGTTATCTCGCCCCATCTCGCCCCCAGGCAGTCTGTGTAATCAGATGGCTTTCAGTTTGTTCCCTTAGGACCTCTAGTGTCACGTCGCTCATTCTAGAGGATAAGGAAAAAAAAAAAAAAAAAAAGGAAAGGAGTGGTGGTGGTGAAGTAAAAATACGTGAGAGAAATAAAAATATATATTATCAAATACCCTATTCCGTCCCAACTGCTAGTCCTGCCTGCGTGGGCTGCTCAGTCATTTCGTCAAAGGTTTTTCAGGCGCCACCCCCAGGTGTTTGTCAGTACAAAAATGGGAGAGCAGGGTGAGCTCACTCTAAAAACTAAGACAGATGGTGAGGGGTGGCCATGCGCGTCGAGCTTTGGCTAGACAGAGCAGCAGCGCAAGGAACTGCATGGGGTGATGGGAAAGAGTCAAAATCAGCTGGCGTCAGGAAAAAGATTTTTGTTCTTTGCGTTCTCAAAAAGCCTCCCTTATTTGTTAGTGTTGCTCCCAGCAGGCCAACAGGGCAAGGACTTTATGGTGATAAGCGCCTTCTCCAATTCAATCTGAGACACAGCTCTGATCCCTGGAAAGCTGCTTGCAGACACTCTGGCTTTACGGAAAGACTCAGCTCAGCGAGTACCAGAGAAAGCACGAGGTACGCGAACCCACTCGCATGCAGCGACAAGCCATTTCTAGGACACCACAGCGCTCGTTCGGGGCCTGCGCCGCGGCTCGCGCACGCTCAGTGTAGGGGGCGGGCCGCGGCTCCGCCGGAAGCGCTTTCTCCCAGGCGGCATTTCCTTCCTGTGCAAGGCCGGCTGAAGGTTCCTGCTGCTGCTGTTTCTTCCTCTGGGTGAGTAGCGGGTTCCCGCGGGGGCTGGTGAGACTCATACAGGATCTCTCCGAGCTCTCTTAGGGACTGGCACCACTCTGGGAAAACCCACCGGAAAGGTCACCTCGCCCTCTTCTAAGTCCCACCTCAGTGCCGCCCCCCAGCGCTCCGTAGCCCTTGCTATCGAGCGGATTAACCTCCAAGGGCGTCCCGGGCCTCGCCTTGGCTTCGGGCCCGGCCTGGGCCCTGGGTCTCTGTGGGCGCAGCCTAAAGACTTATACCATTCCCAAGGGAATCTCTATAGACAGCCTGGACACTGTGGAGGCTTAGGGTCGTCCCGGACGACTTCAGAACTAGGGTTCATGGGCCAAGGCAGCCTGAATGAGCCGGGTCTGGTTGTTGCACTGGTGCTTCTATTATTTTGTGCAAAAGTAGAGGTGTTGTGTAACCCAATTTTGAGGGCTGGGCAGGCTTTCACAGAGAATGATGATGTTAACTTGTCCTCTCTGTGAAGGCAGGAAGGCCTTCATCGTAGGGCCTTGAAGTCTGTGAAACTGGGACTTTTTGAGTTTGAGAAACCCGTTGTAAAAAGCTGCAGTGACCTAGAGAAACAATACAGCATGAATGCTATACTCTCGTCTCTTAATCTGTCAGTAAATTGCTCATAGATGAGGTAGTGTGATCTTAAAGTTTTCCATCCTGAAATCGAGAAATCAAAATAAACCATTTGGAATTCATGGTTGCCTAACAGATAACTGAATTGCCGGAGTTTTGCGATACATAGAACTGAGTATATGTACATCATTGTGTATTCGTTTTGTTGAACCTAATGTTTATGCAAGATAGAAATGCTTCCATCCTGTTATGTGCATTGGCAGCTTTTATTTGTATTCTTCTGGAATGGTATTGTTTCTGTAATAGCCTTACCTTGGAAGTATATCAGTGCTGTAAGAATGTGCTGTAAGTGCACATCTCATCTACAGATAAAATGTAAAGTATTTGCAGTTACAGTCTACAAAGCAAGAGCTTTCAGTTTCATTTCAGGATTCTGAAGTCATTTAAAAAGGTAGACAATATACAATTTTAGAATTGCCATCAGTACACTGCTGTACTATTATGTTAATAATTTTAGAATAGGAAACTATATAAACTGGTTTCTTATCTCGGCATTTTAAAATAGGATTAAAAATTGTAACTATCTTGATGACTTTGGAATGTGCTTTGGAAACAACCTTAATTTGTTCATGTAGTTCAGTGAACATCCAGTAGATGGCAGTTTATCACTACCAACTCAAACTATAGACCAATGAAAATGTTTTATTGGAATGTCACCACTTTTCACAAATTGTTAATAAAACTCCTACTTTGCCTGCTGGATTATTTTCATCCATGAATTGTACCTCAGATTATGCCGCCACACATTGCTACTGCATTTTCAATTTTATTCTGATGGAATAAAGACTGAAGAAGTCAATTTTTCACTTTGTGTGAGAAGTGTTTTGTAACCCAACTTTAAAAATCCATCCTGATGGAAAAATCACACTTTGATTTGTTACCCGAGGAAAGATTTCAGTTATGTGGTTTTTTTATAGCTCCATTTAAAAAAATAATTCATTATAATTAATATAATTAGTTTCTTAAGTAGTTAGGCATTATTGTATATCCACTATATAGTAAGCTTTGTATATAGATGTTTAATAAATGGCCATTGGATGGATTAAATTGTTTAATATCCTTGGGCCAAAATTTCTTCATCCAAAATGAAGGACTTCAGTTATTTGTTGTGTTTAAATTATTGTATTTTGGTACTGGGGATTGAAACCAGGTATGCTTAACCACGGCGCCAATACCCAGCTCCCTCCCACTTTTGTATTTTATTTAGAGACTGGGTCTTGCTGAGTTGCTGAGGCTGGCTTTGAACTTGCAGTCTTCCTGCTTCAGCCACTGGGACTACAGGCATGCACCACCATGCCCATCAGTTATGTTTAAATTAAGTAATATAATTATTGTGAAGTGAATGGTTCTGACTAATAATGTGAAACCTTGACTTTTGGAAATTCTGCAGAAGTCTGACTTTGTTGATTGAATGTAAGATTTTTCTTCAGTAGAACAAATAATTTTTGAATAGTCTCTTTGTGTGACAGTTGTAAAGATGTCAATAAGATGAAAATCCTGTTTATGAGGATTTAAACTCTAGTTGAGTAGACTAGATATAAATCCAATAATGATTTAAAATAAGACATTTCTTAAAATTGTGTAGAACTAAATAAATAATATAGAGAGTTAATGTGATTTGAAAGACTTTATGGAGCAGATAAGGTTAGTGTTTGAAGTTTGTATAGAATTTGAGTCATCTTAAATGAATGAGGGGAAATGGCCCCTCCAGGGCACAGACTGAAGGAGAAATTTGGCATTTTCTATGCCAGTGACTTCATTTGTTGAGAGTTCCTATTGAGAAATTTGAGAAATGGTCAGAGATAAAAGGCTTTAAAGTGACTCTTTGGAGCTAGATGAGGATAGGTTTGAATGCTTCGGAATCCTGCAAAGGGAAAGCTTTGAAGTCTTGATAAGGAAGAAATAGAGTATACGTGAATGAATAGGAGGTCTATAATAGAATTAAAAATATTGTGGAGTTAAAAAAATATTGTGGAATTAAAAATTAAAAATATTGTGGAGAGATGTTCCAGAGGGAAGGAGATGAAGAGGATCTTTAACTTAAAAGAGAAAACAATAATTTAGAGCTAGAAGGACCATGGATTTTAATCTCTGCAGTACCTAATTTTTAGGTGCTATTAAGCTGTTTGCACAATTGTGATTTACTCCTTTCCACTTGAATGCAAAATATATATTCCTGTGTGCATGTGTCTGCGTGTGTGTGTGTGTGTGTGTGTGTGTGTTTTGAATGGCATTGTTTGAAAATGAGATCCTATTCCCCAAAATGCAATTAGTCACATCATCCCTAATAAGTTTATTGTTTTATATATTTATTGCCTTTGACAGTGGAGTGCATGCCTCACTGTAAACCCAGCTGCAGTTGTTGTAGCTGTTAAGGGATATATACTTTATGTAAAAGTAAGCATATTACTTCCTTTTTCCCTGCTTTATTTTTGTGGTAGTTTTCTTGATTAAATCTTTTGAAAGTTCTATTGTTTCATATTTAGCTGGGTTGTTGGGAGCAATAGAGGGATCAAAAAATTTAATATCACTTATTAATTGAGAAAATGGAATACTTAAGATTAACCAGGCTTCAAAAACTTTTAAAAGTAGGTATGAGAAAAAATAAATTATTTCGTAGTTTGAATTTCACTCTCAAAAATTATCTGGTATATAGATACCTAATTGAAGAGATAGATTGTCAGCATCATATTAGTAAAGTATTTCATTGTCAGGCAGCCTTTCTTCAGTTAGATTAGTGTAAAGTCATTATTCTCCAGATTTCCAGATTCTCTGGAATATTTATTTAAAAACTGAAAGTCACTTAAGACCATGTTTTTCAATAAAATTATTCTACTCCTAAATAAACTTGTTTTTTAATCTACTTCAATTTGTAAGAAAAGCTTTAAATGTGTTTGTTTATTTAACATTGAAAATCCACTTCTCCTTAAAAATGAAACACATTTTTCTAAGGTAGGTAGTGTTTGAATTTGATTAGAACTTAGCTTCTTGCTTAGTTCAAACATTTTAATAGTCTCTCAATGTTAATGAATATAGTTATTATTTAGTGACATTTCTCTTTGTTTTTTAAGGTTAACAATCAAGATGGTACATGCTGAAGCCTTTTCTCGTCCCTTGAGTCGGAATGAAGTTGTTGGTTTAATTTTCCGCTTGACAATATTTGGTGCAGTAACATACTTTACTATCAAATGGATGGTAGATGCAATTGATCCAACCAGAAAGCAGAAAGTAGAAGCTCAGAAACAGGTATGATTGAAATGTTTGAAGATAATTTCTATTATGGCTAACAAACATTCTCCTTCAAAACTAAAAATAGAGTAGAATTTTAAATTAATAAGTTATATAAACCTCATAAGAAATGCAATGGTACTGAAAATGAAAGTCACTGAGATAACAGGCATGTGCCACTATGCCCAGCTGAGTTGTGACTCTTGATTCATTCAATAAGCATTTATGCTTGGTGTTAAGGAAAAAAGACGAATAACTCTTGTTCTTTCAAAATGCAACAGACAAATGTTGAGAAGAGGGCTGCATTATAGGCATATCTCTTTTTTTTTTCAGTAGTAATATGATTTATCTTCATTGGCTTACAGTGTACCAGCATATTCAGAAATTCTTTTTTTAAAAAATTAATTAATTTTTTTATTATTTCTTACCTACATCACAATAGAGGAGTGCATTAAATTCTAATTTTTTTTGCATTACAATTCTTAATACACCTTTATACCACAATTTATCAAATCTCTGTTTGTATATAAGGTATGTTGACACCAAATTCACATCTTCATGCTTGAATTCTGTATAATGATGACCATCTACAGGCATACCTCTTAAATCAGTAAAAAGTGAAAAATCAGTTTAATTAACACTGATAGTAAATATATATCTGAAAAGTAGTTTTGATATTTATGAATTTATTTCTTAAATTTGATTATAAAATAATTGGCTCAAGGTCTACTTATATCTTTAGCCTATTTATAACACGCTGGGAAGTCTGAGCAGTGTAGGTTGAAAAACAAAAAACTGACCATGGCCGGGTACTCTGGTGCACACCTGTAATCCCAGCAACTTGGGAGGCTGACATAGGAGGATTGCAAGGTTGAGGACAGCTGTGGCAACTTAGCAAGACCCTGTCTCAAAATTTTAAAAAGGGGGTAGGATGAAGCTCAGTGGTAGAGTGCCCCAGGATTCAAACCTCAATACCATCATAAAAAAGAAAAGAGAAAGAAAAGAAAAAGCACCTTATTATATATTATATACCTCAGTGTAGCTTTTTTTTTTTTTTGCCATCTAGAGAAAGTCAGTTTGAGTCTCAGGTTAAGATATTGATAAGATATATCATTTTCAGCTTTTTGGGAGGTACTGAGTTAGAACTCAGGGGCACTCGACCACTGTGCCATATTCCCCAGTCCTATTTTGTATTTTATGTAGAGACAGGGTCTCACTGAGTTGCTTAGCACCTCACTTTTGCTGAGGCTGGTTTTAAACTCATGATCCTCCTGCCTCAACCTCCTGAGCCACTGGGATTATAGGTGCATGTGCACCAGTGCACCCAGCCCAAATATGGATGCTAAGGGCTATGTAAATAGATCACATCATTAAGCCTTTGGTGAAAATTATATGTATAATATTGTTCTAAATATTGGGTATGTGAAGTGTCAGATAACTGTCCTCATTGTGCTTATGGTAGGGAGAAAAAACTTGTTGTGACAATATAAATTATAGTAGTAAGTGGCATATGCTAGTTGTCTAATGAGTAGTATAGAAGACAAACTGGCTTTTGGAGAAAGGAATAGTTACCATGATTGAGCCAATTGAGTATGGTTTCATGAAAGAGCTTGGCCTCTAGGTTCGCAAGCAAGGACAATAGTAAGTAGAAAGAACATGACCACACTCATAGTGGGGGTAGAAATAGCAAGACCTATTAAAGGAATGGTAAATGGTCTAGTCAGGTTGGAGAAGGAAGGTTTATGTAATTAATTAGGTGGTAGAACCTTCAGGGATATGTAAGGACTACATGCTAACGGGTCCTAAATATAAAGTTTGAGATTAGGGTTCTACTTTTTCTTCAATCTTTAATTTTCTGGTGGGTAGACTGAGGCTGATTAAAAAATGGTACAGTATTTTAAAAGTCCATCATCACCTGAGGAGACATGCTTTTTGCTTCTAATGTTATCCTGTTCCACACTAACTTACTAGTGTTTAAAACATCAAGAATGAAAAGATTATCCTGAGTCTTGGGTGTCTAAGGGCTGTAGCTTCTCTGCACTCTGTTATTCACTACATTGCTGACCAACTATTGAAATACACTGTTGAGCAGTTGAAGATTTCTGTGTAGGCAATGATAAACCATTAAATGTATTTGAATAGGTGGGTAGTATGCAAAGCACTGCTTTTGGGATAATTCACTTTAAAGTGGTTTATAGGAGGAATTGAAGTCAAAAGAAACCAAAAGGGAGATGTGTTAGTTATAAACTACAAAAATCCTAACAAAGACCTAGAATAGGGGAATGAAATAAATTCAAAGGAATGAATGCAGGAAGCACTCTGTGATGATGTGAGGAAAGAAAAAGGACATTGTTTAAAGGAATCAAAGATTTGTCTTGATTCCTCAAAGACTCGCTAATATTTTTATAGAGGTTTGGAAATTGTTAGGGCAGGTTTTATGAGGTGATGACTTTTGAAATGTGCATATTGAGTTTGTTTTGATGGTAGAGATTCAGGGAAAAGTGTTGACACCATTTGAAGTTGTAGATCTGAATCTCAGCAAAAATGTCAGTCTTAGGGGTACTTTCTTATGCCCATAAGTAATTGGCATTGGAATCATTAAAGTAGTGAGTCTTGGTCGAAATGGTGTAAGTCATAAGATTTTTGCTGTGTATGTGTGCATCATTTATAGAGCTTTTTCCAGACCACTCTCCAATCTTCCCCACCACTATCCAGAATTATACATTCAAATACTTGTTGAGAGCTTTTGATATAATTATCATAATAATCAATGCTGATGACTCCACTGAGAGTGTTGAGATCTTCAAAGGAAGTGTGATAAGTAGTAGTCTAAAGAGTAATCCTTGACACATTCTCATCATTTAGAGAATGGGAAGATGATATGAAGCCAGTGGAGAATGACTAGGTCATTCTGAGTTGTTACATACCTTAACTGAATTTCCTGTTTAGAAAACTAAGTAAACTTAATTTTATTTATATATATATATATAAATTTTTTTAATCCTCTTTTAAAGTATTCATGAGCTGTCAAGAAAGTAAGGAATTCTGACTGGGCACAGTGATACATGCCTATAATTCCAGTGATTTGGAGGCTAAGTCAGGAAGATGGCAATTTTGAGGCCAGGCTCAGCAGTTCAGTGAGAGCCTATCTCAAAACAAAAAATAAAAAGGTCTAAGAATGTAGCTCAGTAAAAAACACACTGGATTTGATTCCCAGTACCAAGGGGGTGGGGGGAAAGTAAGTAAGGAATTCAGGTAAGAAATACTTCAGGCAAAAATTCAGAAAGGTAAGCTGAACTTGATGACTAACTTTCACCTTGAGGGAATTTGCTGAGCCTACTGAATTTTCATTGTTTATTCTTATGACTCCAAGGAACTCAGGATGCAAAGCACAGAGCCAGTCCAAGATAGAGTCTCATAGACAGCAGGTAACATAAGAGTATCCAGAGATGAGTAACTCAAAAGATTTGGTTAAAATTTTAGTTTAAGCTGGGCAGGATGGCACACAACTGTAAGCCCAGTATCTCCAGAGGCTGAGGATCACAAGTTCAAAGCCAGCCTCAGCACCTAAGTGAGACCCTGTCTCTGAAATAAAATTCAAAATAGGTCTGGGGATGTGGCTCAGTTGTCAAATGCCCCTGAGTTTAATCCCCAGTACCCATCCCCCACCAAACAAAACAAAATTTTAGTTTATATAGTATCTTAGCAAAGGAACAATATGTTTTTAGAGAATTGAGCAAACAAAAGTGCCGCAGTCTGGCTGGGCACAATCAGGAGCCACTTGTCAAAAGAAACTAACTTTATTTTTAGAACCACACAGCCAAACAAAACAGCCTCTCAGGAAAAACCCTCAGAGCCTCAACTGCCACCACCGGCTTTCCACAAGCCTCTCCCACACAAGCTTCTCCCCCCCTCCCACAATCCTCCTGCTCTTGAGGTCGATTGGCTGGGTCACGTGGGCGGAGCCAAAAAAGTCCCCCAATGAGCAGCTCCGTGGTCTGAAAGGGCAGGGAAACAGTCCAATGAGCATCACCGCAGAGGAGCCAATCAGCTAGATGTTGCTGGGGCCGAGGAGCCAATCAGCTAGATGTTGCTGGGGCCGCTGTGAGCCAATGATCAGCCGGCAGCTGGAAGTTTGCTGGCAGCTGGAAGTTTGCTGGGGCCCCTTCGGCTGTGGCTCTCAACATCTCCCCCTCTCTGTTTAAACAACAAGCATGTGGCTTAGGGACCGTGTCTGTTAGGCAGTCCAATTCAACATATGGTCCTTACCCGTCATCGGATGAACTGACCTCTAGGAGTCAGCCTCCTGTCTTAGGTTGGTACCACTGCAATTGGATCATACCCGTCACTGACTACCGGTCCAGCATACAGCTATACTTGTGGATAGGCCTTTGCACCAGTGGGGGGGTGAGGTTCTTTGCCTCACCTCTGTTGGCCCCCAAATTTTAAACCATCACTAGTAGAGGAGGATGCAAAATGCCATGACATTAAGCCAATTGAGGGCTCCTTTGAAAAATTGTACCACCGGTGACATCATCAGCAAAAATACCCCAACACTACCACAAGTCGCTGCACCAACAGATAGTTCACAATGCATACAGGTGAGCTCACATTGTGTCCAGGCAAGTTCTGCAAGCAGTTCAGTGATGGCTATTGTAGAAGCTGTAGATTGGTTTTATCTTTGACTTCACCAGCACTGGGATGACGATAGGAATTCTGGCAATAATGGCTAAAGAAAAAATTATGTAACATTACAGAAGGCACTAAAAGAAAACAGTTTTCTTAACAATTTACATTGTCTTCACCGGCACTGGGATGAAGATAGGAATTCTGGCAATAATGGCTAAAGAAAAAATTATGTAACATTACAGAAGGCACTAAAAGAAAACAATTTTCTTAACAATTTACATTATCTTTAAGAGAATTATTAAATATAATGAAAAGGAAAGGTGAAAGTAAACAAACAGATCTGTTAACCTTCTTTTTTGTTTACATATTAAAACAATCCTCAACAGTTGTTTACCCAATTTAAATTAAACCATATAAATCACGTGAAAAAAAAATATTTGGATCCATTTTATCATGAGCGCTCATCATATATGATATATGGACATACATACATTCAAACATATAACACAAAACACAAGTGTGCACACATAATATAATACATACAACACATAACATTATAGTAAAGGCCTTATAACTTTTTACAGGTGAAATCTCCATTGCAATGTTTAAAAACTCTATAGTCAAAAAATAGAACTGATCAGTAAAACATTAACCTAGGTCTGTATGAGCTCAAAAAACAAAATAGAACTTCATGATATGGCAAAGGGCAATAATAAAATAGATATTGAAAAAAGCATCCTGGTTCTGTTGCAGATGTAAGAATAGCCAAACTGGAGTTTTGGATATCAGTTGTTATGGATTTGAGCCAAATCATCTTCTTTTTGGTCTGTAGAAATCGCTTTAGTTAATCTTTCTGGAATCCAAATCGGCTGCTGTTCTCCCTGTGGAAACACATAAACAGACCCCCGACTCCAGACAATCACTGGGTCAGGACCTTGGTTAATCTCTCTGGAATCCAAATCGGCTGCTGTTCTCCCTGTGGAAACACACAAACAGACCCCCGACTCCAGACAATTACTGGGTCAGGACCTTTCCATTATCCTGTTAGAATATCCTTCCAAAGTACCTTGGGCTTATGCACATTTTTTGGACACATATGCCTTTCCGCAGCACTAAGTCCTGATGAATCCAAATTTAAAAAGTTTAGAGTAAAAAGGGTTATTTTAAGTTTATCTTTGGGGAATATATACCCCTTCCCAATTCCTTCTTTTTGCTTTAATAAGTACATTTTAATAGTTTGATGAGCTGTTTCAACTATGCCTTGTCCCTGTGGATTGTATGGGATTCCTGTTATATGAGTAATGCCAAATGTTGAGCAAAATTGTTTAAAAGAGGTAGAAGTATAACCAGGGGCATTATCTGTTTTTAACTGTTTTGGAACACCCACAGTGGCAAAATTTTGTAAGCAATGAGCTATAACATCTTTAGTTTTTTCTCCGGCATGAAGGGAGCCCATCAAAAATCCAGAAGAAGTATCAACTGTAACATGCAAATATTTTAATTTTCCAAATTCTGGCAAGTGTGTGACGTCCATCTGCCAAATATGGTTAGGTATCAATCCTCTAGGATTGACTCCAAGATTAACTTGTGGTAAAAAGGTCACACAATTTTGACATTGTTGTATTATTTGTCTAGCTTGTTCCTTAGTTATTTTAAAACGCTTTTGTAAAGTATTAGCATTGACATGGAACTTTTTATGAAAATTTATAGCTTCTTCTAGTGTAGAGAAAATATGTATGTCATGTGTAGTTTTATCTGCTAAATCATTGCCCAAACTAAGGGCTCCAGGCAATCCTGTATGTGCCCTGATATGTCCTATAAAGAATGGATCTTTTCTGTCCCAGATTAGACTTTGTATAGTGGAAAGCAAAGAGAAAACAGTAGAAGAAGGGGAAATCCTACCAGCATCTTCAAGAGATACTATAGCATTAACTACATACTGACTATCAGAAAATAAATTAAATACAGAATCTTTAAACATCACAAAAGCTTGTAAAACTGCATTAAGCTCTACCTTTTGAGCTGATTGTTTGGGTACTAAAAATGTAAAAGTTTGATCAGGGGTAACTAATGCTGCTGTACCATTATTTGACCCATCAGTGAATATATTTGGAGCATTCATGATAGGTGTTTTTCTTGTCATTTTTGGAAAAATTACAGGATGCAATGACCAAAAAGACAATAAAGGATTAGATGGTAAGTGGTTATCAAATGAAACATTAGATTTGCACATGATTATTGCCCAAGTATTTAACTCATTAGCTAACTCATCAATTTGATTCATATTATATGGAGTAATAATTTTATTGGGAGAAATTCCAAACACTCCCTTTGCTGCTTTTATTCCTTTGAGTATTAATTGTCCTACAGCCTCAGGATACCTAGTAAGAATAGTGTTAGGAGAATAAGATAAATGTATCCATAATAATGGACCTTCTTGCCAAAATACTCCTGTAGGAATATTTTTTGTTGGTAGTACAATAAATAATAAAGGCAAACTTATATCAATTCTATCCAAATGCATATTTTCCATATATGTTTCAATGATTTTTAATGCCTTTCTTGCTTCAGGCGTTAACATTCGGGGTGAATTTGGATCTGATGGACCTTTTAGGATATCAAATAAAGGTCCCAACTCTCCTGTTGGTATACCTAAATAAGGCCTTATCCAATTTATGTCTCCTAATAACTTTTGAAAGTCATTAAGTGATTTGAGTTGATCTACTCGTATTTGAATTTTTGGTGGACGGACCATGGTTGAGGATAATAGAACTCCTAAATAATTAATTGGAAAATTTAATTGTACTTTATCTATTGCTATCTCTAGATTATAATTTTTTAATAAGTTTGTAAGTGTGGCATAACATTCTAGCAATGTGTTTTTATCTTTGTGTGCTAATAATACATCATCCATATAGTGAAATATTTGTAGTTCAGGATTTTGATTTCTAAGTGGCTGGATTGCTTTGTTAACATAAATTTGACACATAGTTGGGCTGTTAGCCATCCCTTGAGGGAGTACTTTCCATTCATATCTCTGATCAGGACCTTCATGATTCAGTGCAGGGATAGTAAATGCAAAACGTGGACTATCCTCAGGATGAATTGGAATTGAAAAAAAACAATCTTTAATATCTATAACTAAAACATACCAGGTTTTTGGCAAAGCAGACAACTGAGGAATCCCTGATTGAGCAGGTCCCATAATAACCATCTCATTATTAATGGCTCTTAAATCTTGCAATAATCTCCATTTACCAGATTTCTTTTTGATGACAAAAATGGGAGTATTATGGGGAGATACAGAAGGTTGTATATGTCCTTCTGCTAATTGTTGTTTGAACAGGTCATGGGCTGCTTGTATCTTTTCTTTAGTCAGGGGCCACTGAGGAACCCATACTGGTCTTTCTGATTTCCAAGTAATTTTTATTGTCTCAGTGGCCCTTTCTGAAAATCCAACCCATGTCTGTCTGTTCCTTGATCTATTTGTATTGGTGCTGCTATACCTTGTTCTTGTTTTTCTAATCTTTTTCCTTTCCTAAAACCTTGTCTAGTCATAATAGTGGGTGAATTTTGGTTGATGTTATTTGTTAATGTCAAACCTAATTGATCTAGGACATCTCGTCCCCATAAATTTACGGGAAGATGATCCAATACATATGGCTGTATAGTTCCTTCACATCCTTTAGGATCCTTCCAATCTAATACCATTGCACTTCTATGGGGATTAGTTGCCACTCCTAGGCCTCGAAGCATTTGAGTGGCTTGTTGTAATGGCTAATGTTTTGGCCATTCTTGACGAGAGATGATGCTAAGGTCTGCACCTGTATCCAGTAGCCCATTAAATTCATGTCCTTGAATATTTAGTTTTAGCATGGGGCGAGAATCTAAATTTAAAGAAAGCATAGCCCAGTCTACACCTGTGGAGCCTAATCCCTTGGAACCTCTTTCTACAGTATGACTGGAAAATTTATCATGTAGGCTGGGTATTATTAGTAACTGTGCTATTCTATCTCCTGGTGAAATTACTGATATACCCTTTGGAGAACTGGCTATAATTTTTATTTCACCTTCATAATCGGGATCAATTACCCCAGGACTTATCATAAGTCCTTTTAGAGTAGAAGAGCTGCGTCCCAATAATAAGCCTACTGTTCCTTTGGGAAGAGGTCCTTTCACCCCTGTGGGAATGATTTGAACTCCCATCTCTGGAGTTAGTACTGCTCTGGCGGAGGCGCAGATGTCCAACCCTGCGCTCCCTCTGGTTTGTCTGATGAGGGATCTGATGGACAGTGTGTCCTGGGCACTACTCTGATGGGGTTGCTGGGTTCCTCCAGTGCTCCGTATATTTGTGGTTTTGGGCCCCGGAGCATTGGGCCCCCCTGTCCATTTTTTGGCAATGGAGCCCGATGCCTTTCTCCACGATATCGTGGATAAACACCTGGTCCTTGTTCGTTTTTTGATAATGGAGTACCCTCTATGGTGGTTTGAGAACGGCATTCATTAGCCCAATGTCTCCCTCTACGGCATCGTGGGCAAATACCTGGTATTCTACTCCTTTGATACCTAGTTTTGTTAAACCCTCCTCCAATGGGGCAATTCCTTTTAAAATGTCCTGTTTGTTCACAATTGTAGCATGTTCTTGGCCTGGCATCTAAAGCCTGTTTTACTGCAGCTGCCACAATTTGCCCTTGTTCATTAATGTCTCTGGCATCTAAAGCCTGTTTTACTGCAGCTGCCACGACTTGCTCTTGTTCATTAATGTCTCTACATAATTTAATATATGTGTTTAAATCTTCATGTTTCCATGGTCTAATGATATCTCTGCACCAACGATTCGCTTGCTCATAAGCCAGGTGTTTTAGTAATGGCATTGCTTGTTCTGTATTCCCAAAAACTCTGGTAGCTGTTTGAATAAGCCTATCTACAAATTCAACATAAGGTTCATTAGCTCCTTGTATTACCTTAGATAATTGACCTTGTAAACCTCCATGTCCTTGTAAAGTCTTCCATGCCTTAATTGCATCTGTAGCAATTTGTGCGTATACGCCAGGATCATATGCAATTTGTTGCTGCTGACCTCATAAGGTCCCTTTCCTAACAACATATCTAGATTTCTCTGAGGATAACCAGCTGCTGCATTTCGCCTAGCCGTCTCCTTGCAAAATTCCTCATTGGCAACCTTCCATAACAGGTATTGTCCTCCATTTAGCACAGCTTTACACATATTAGCCCAATCTGCTGGCGTCATGTTCAAGTTGTTAATGGATTCGACCATGCTTACAGTGAAGGGTGCTTGAGGATCATAGGTTGTTACAGCCTCTTTTAGCTGCTTCACTGTTTTGAAATTTAAAACTTGGTAAAATCGCTGCCCTCCTGCCTCAAATACAGGGCATGTTAATATTTGAGATCTTGTCTCAGGATCCCAACTATCAACTGCGGGGGTTGGGGACCTCCCAGCATATGGAGGTGGCCTTGTTAGTTGGACACTTACGTCCTCTGGTGATAGAAAGGTGTTAGTAGCAGTCTCCTGTTGTAACTTTCCCCCTGATGGCTTTTTCTGTTTTACACTTTCTTTCTCTGTCTGACTAGCTTGAGAGGCCTTCTCTTTGACTTGAATCTTTTCCTCTGTCTGACTAACTTGAGAGACCTTCTCTTTTACTTGAATCAATATGTCTTCTCCTTCCTCTACCATTGTCTGAACTGAAGGCTTTGGACTAAGCAAACAAGATATGAACGTCCACAATGGTAATGTGCCAACTGGCAGAGTCCCTGGGCTTTTCTTTTCTATTCTTTTTAAATCTTCACCATGATGGTTCCATTGTGATATATTTAACAACTCCTCCTTAAAAAGCCATGGGCTACATTTTTGTATTGTATCAACGTATGCCCTGATTGTTCTTGATTTTACTGAGATGCCTCCTTCCTCTAACAATTTACTTAACACTCTTTCAGTTTGTTTTTTACTAATTTCTGATCCCATATTTCTACTATAATACAACCCAACAAGATAACGCCTAACAAAACTGAAACTGAGTGAAACAAAATTGGAACAATGCAAAATCATTATAATAGCCTCCTGAAATGTCCATCTGTCCTTTCTCCCTATCTGTTCCTCAGATGTGAGTGGTTTTTCTTCCATCTTACACATCTCCAGGGACAGGCAACTTAAAACAAAAGTGAAACAAAATAACAAAAGAAGAATCTTAAAATGGCTACCCATCCTCTCGCCCTGCCCTCAGGGGCGAGCAGTTCACTTACCCTCAGTCGCTCCCCGTGCGAGCCACCAAATGCCGCAGTCTGGCTGGGCACAATCAGGAGCCACTTGTCAAAAGAAACTAACTTTATTTTTAGAACCACACACGCCAAACAAAACAGCCTCTCAGGAAAAACCCTCAGAGCCTCAACTGCCACCACCGGCTTTCCACAAGCCTCTCCCACACAAGCTTCTCCCCCCCTCCCACAATCCTCCTGCTCTTGAGGTCGATTGGCTGGGTCACATGGGCGGAGCCAAAAAAGTGCCCCAATGAGCAGCTCCGCGGTCTGAAAGGGCAGGGAAACAGTCCAATGAGCATCACCGCAGAGGAGCCAATCAGCTAGATGTTGCTGGGGCCGAGGAGCCAATCAGCTAGATGTTGCTGGGGCCGCTGTGAGCCAATGATCAGCCGGCAGCTGGAAGTTTGCTGGCAGCTGGAAGTTTGCTGGGGCCCCTTCAGCTGTGGCTCTCAACACAACAGAGTTTGATGGGTGTAGTGGTGCATGCCTATAATCCCAGACTTGGGACACTGAGGCAGGAGGATCACAAATTCAAAGCCAGCCTCAGCAATTTAGTGAGGCCCTAAGCAACTTAGCAAGACCCCATCTCAAAAACAAACAAAACAGGTTGAGGGTGTTGCTCAGTGGTAAAGCTTAAACAATCAACCAACAAAATTAGTAGAGTTTGTTACGTAAATTTCTCTGGTGAACATCTTCAGGATATGTCTAATGTGGACTTCGTGATTGACTTCTGTCCTTGGTAGAGAGGGGAGGAATGACACTTTTGTAAGCTTATGTCCTACTTTCAGGAAAATACAAGGAGGAAAGAGGATTTTTCTTATACTTATTTGTTTCCTTTGAATTGCCCTCAGCTCAAATATGGCATTCAGCAGAGAAAAGTAACTAGAATAAAACCAAGATATTTAAGGTACTGATTATTGTCATTTTCCCCTAATCTCACATGTGGCATACAGAACACTGAAGACTATAATAACGGTTCCTTGGGGCATTGATTATCAACTGACATGCCTGTGTTCTGGAAAGAAAAAAAATTGAGAAAATTGGTGGAATGGTGAATATAATTTTAGAAAGCTCTAGAATTTTTTTTGTTTATACCCCTCCTCACATTCTCTCATACTATCTGGAGAATAACTTTTGTATAAAGTCACCATTAGCTAAAGGAAGAGGTCGCAAAAAAGGATTGGTGTAAATGTGGTATAGAGTGGCCAAGAGAAATATGACCTAAGAAAGTGTAGTAAGTTTGGTCATTTAGTGGGGGGCAAGTATAGTTTGAGGTAACGAATATGGGCGTTCCAGCCAGGTGAAGTGGTGTACACCTGTAATCCTAATTATTAAGGAGGCTAAGGCAGGAGGATTACCAAATTTGAGGCAATTATTAGTAATTTAGACCCTGTCTCCAAATAAAATTTTTTAAAAAAGGAGAGCTAGGGATATGGCTTAGAGGTAGAATGTTCCTGAGTCAATCCCTAGTACTGGGGAGGGAGTTGGGGGAGGGGTACGAGGAGGAAGTAGATGAGATTACTAAAGAAGGTGTGTAGTAGATGGAGGAAGGTTCCAGAAGAACCAGGAGGAGTTGGGATTAGTAGTTAGAGGAACATTTTAAGGTTGAGCTAAGTATTTTTTCTCAGTAACATGAAAGGGAGTGGAGGAGGTTGAAAACCTGCTGAGGTAAATAAATGTTTGAGCAGTTTAATGGGATTAAATTATCATTGACCATAGAACATTAGGGGATAGTTGAAGAAATTGGGAACTCAATTGGATGTTTGTTTTGTGGTACTAGGAATTGAAGCTAGGGCCTCACACATGATAGGGAAGCCCCTCTACCTTTAAGCTACAATCCTAGTCCTTGTTATTCAAGCATTACTTAGCAGCTTAGTGTCTGGGAGTATGGTAGTGCTGAACCAGCATTGGGGATAATGCTAATTAGAAGTGTTAAAGGGTTCTGAGGAGGGCATTATCTAACCTTATCTGACCTTATAGTTCAGCCTATGTAGGAAGTCAAATATTGCCAGATAGGGGAATAATTCAGTTGGAGAATTTCCAGGAATTAAGGAATTATAGTACACTTTAAGAGCAACAATCAGATGTGAATGAGAGAGAAGAAAAATATGACTTTGGTCAGAAAGAATGTGGAATCTAAAAGCTTAGATATAAAATACTTCTTAGAGGTTGCCAGATTATTAGTAGACCTCATGTGATTTTTTTGGGGGGGTGGGTATTGCGTATTGAACCCAGGGCCACTTGACCACTAAGCTACATCCCCAGCCCTTTTTAATTTTTATTTTGAGGCAGGGTCTTGCTAAATTGTTTAGGACCTCAGTAAGTTGTTGAGGCTGGCCTTGAATTTGCAGTCCTTTTGTCTCAGCCTCCTAAAGTTACTGAGATTATAGGCGTGTGCCACCATACTTGGCCCTTATGTGATTATAAAGGCATTACAGTTTGAAAGGTGCAAGGTAAAAGATGGCATAGTTGCACTGAAATCAGGAGTATTAACCTGGAGGTAGTTTTTGTTGGATTAAATGGGATATTTGTAAATAACTTCTAGTTTGAAGTCAGGAAAGCTTCCAGCTTGTGAGAATATAGGATATTTAATGGTTCCCGCAGAATGTTATAGAGGGACAGGAATTTTCTGGATATATGCTGCTGTTTGGACCATACTTAAATGTAATAGGAGAGTTTTGATAGACGTCTCTGTAATAAACAGTGGATATTATTAATTGGGACATTATTGTTGTTATTATTATTATTATTATTATTATTTTGTACCAAGGATTGAGCCCAGGGGTACTTTGCCATCAAGCTCCATCCCCAGCCTTTTTTTATATTTTATTAAGGTCTTGCTGAGTTGCTGAGTTGCTCAGGGCCTTGCTAAGTTGCTCAGGCTAAGTTTGAACTTCACGATCCTCCTGCTTCAGCCTTGTTCACTGAGATTACAGGTGTGTGCCACTGCACCTGGTTATTTTATTTAAAAGCTTTAAACTAGGTATTGTGGCACTTGCATGTAATCCCAGCTATTTGGGGGAGGATAAGGCAGGAGGATTGCAAGTTGAGGCAATTTAGGGAGACCCTTTCTCAAAAAAGAGCTGTAGATATGTTAGTGCTTACCTAACATGTGCAACACCTGAATTCAAACCTCAACATGACCAGTAAAGAAGAGCTTTAATGTACAGAATGAGTGATTCATACTGGAACTGTTGTGGGCATTTATAAATGCAGTATTTTGTTTGTCACATTAGTAAGACTATATACTTTTCCTGAGATAGATTTATTTAGTAATAAATCACAGAAAAGATTCAGTACCCAAAATTCGTCATATACAGGAAGATAATGTACATAACTGTGTAACTGTGGCCTTAGTTTTCTTCCTGTTTGTCATACTGTCATTACAACTATAATCTTACAAATTTTGTTTCCATTATTTTGAGAGAAATAATACCTCAAATGCTTTATAAAGAACTGTACACTGGAACATTAAACTGAAACTCTAAGCTGCTAAGTAATTTTAAAAGTAGCCATCATATAATGACAATTGGAAGAACTATCATTTGTTACCCCAGAAAACAGTTGTAAAACTGTATCACTGTATCATCAATCATGTGACTTTTAAAGCGTATGATTTACTGGAACCAAATCTTAGAACAGTAAAAGGTAAGGTCAATAGGAAATTAAGATAGGAAATCCGTAAGGAATGTACAGTATTGTCTGAGTGAGAGAGTAGATAGAGGAATAAGGAAAGAAAAGCAGTAAAAAAGGAAACAAGAGGAGGAGAAAAAAACTCAGTTTAGCATTGAGTTTTATACATAAGCATAGTAGAAGAGCACTATAGTACAGATATCTTACCCAGGAGCTTTCAGAACCCTACGGTAATATCAGATATTACCCTAATATTACGACAATAAGTACACTAATGCTAACAAAGAAGTTTCCTGTCTCCACATTTCCTAGAAAAAGATGTTTCTAGTCTTTATTAAAAGTTTGTGATAATAAGGGCTTATACTTAACATGTAAAGATACTCAAATTCTCTGCTAGTTCTGCTTTAAGTGCATTTCTTAAGATAGTTTATCAATGATTTCCTCTACCTACACTTAAAATGGAGCAGTTCAGCTGTGACCTCAGTGAAAGAATCATAGGTTGTCCTTGTTTCTGATCTGTTTAATTAGTTCCTCTGTGTTTTTCATTTTAAGTTGTTAAAGTAACTTCCTAAAATTATTCTTCCAAAAGGACAGTTAATCTTACGAATCTTTTAGAACCTGAATGAAATGAGTGTTACGCATAATAGTTCCTTTTCTATTACTCCTTTTCCTTAATTCTTCCTTCCCCATTCTAGGCAAAAATAGTAGTTCACTGTTTCCTATCCCACTACTTCTTCTTCATTTTTTTTTTCCTATTCCACTTCTTAACAGCTTTTAATAATTGTACTTCACATGAAGAAGAAAAAAAATAGCAAGAATGGGTAATAAAGTAATGTGAAAGGGTAAAAAAAAAATAGTGTAAAATAGTTTTTTTAAAGAGGGTGGGTATTCAGTAAAAAGTAATTTTCCTACCTGTTTTTTTGGTACCAGGGATTAAAGCCAGGGGTGCTTAACTACTGAGCCACATCCCCAGCCCCTTTTTTTGAGCTTTTTATTTTGAGACAGTATCTCACGAGGCTATTTAGGGCCTTGCCAAGTTGCTGAAGCTGTCTTTGAACTCAGAATTCTCTTGCCTCAGCCCTCAGAGCCGCAGAGATTATAGCCATGTGCCATTGTGCCTGGCTCTTGGTGCATTTTAGTCGTATATAGTGCTGGGTGGAGGGGGGCTTTCTTGTGCATTATAGAATGACTAACAGCATCCCTGCTTCAATGGTCTAGATGCCGATAGCCCCTTCTTCCCCATCTCCAAGTGTGCTAGCTAGAAGTATTTCTAGACATTGCCAAATATCTCCAGGGGACCACATTTCCCCAGTTGAAATCTACTGTTTTAGAGCATTGCCCTAAAAGAACACATATAGGATGGCTTCACATTTATAGCAGCATAATGAAAAAGAAGAATAAATTAATGTCTTTACCAGTGCTAAAATAAGATACCTTCCATAGCTGACACATAAAAGCTTTACAGACAGTGAAAGAGAAGGCATTTTCAAGAGATAAAGGAACCTGGAAAAGGTTACTTATTTCATAGGAAGTGAAAAATTGAAAATTTATTCTATGTGATTATCTGATATGACTTATTATTTTTTAGTTGTAGTTGGACACAATACCTTTACTTTATTCATTTTTACGTGGTGCTGAGGATCGAACCCAGGGCCTCGCACATGCTAGGCATGTGCTGTAACGCTGAGCCATAACCCCAGCCCTCCCCCTTTATAGCACTTTTTTAGAAGAGGTATTACCAGGATATGACTAACACATATTTCTCCTAATAACCTAGCTAAACTGTAAGCATAAGCTCTGTGATATGAATTTCCTTTATAGAACAGCGATATCCCTGACAAACAGCAAGATCAGCAAAAGCATCTTAGGAAAACGTAACAAAAATTGTAACATTTTAAAACATGATATACTAGAGTACCTTTATTCTAAAATGCTCACTTATTTGAAATTTTAATGTATATATAGATTTATGAAGACTTTTTTTTTTTGGTGGTGCTGGGGATCAAACCCAAGGTCTTGTGCATGTGAGGCAAGTACTCCGCCAACTGAACTATATCCCCAGCCCTCTGCATTTTAAGTAGAGAAACCAAGGCAAATATGTGTGGTGGTTAGAGTATGTGCTCCATAGTTGTATGGCTTGGATTCAGATCTTGCCTCTTACATTTGTTAACCTTTCATCTAAGGCAAATTACTTAATCATGCTAAGCTTCAGTTTCTTTTTCCTTGATAGGGGAAAAATCATTCTACTTTATAGGATCACTCTGAAGATTCAATGACTTCATCTGTTTACTCTTTTGGCATAGTCTTTGGCACACTCAGAAAATGTTTGCCTTCAAACATTTGTTGCATTGCTAGAACTCAGAGATTTAAAACTAATTTTGCCCTACTTCCAGAATACATACATACACACACACACACACACACACACACACACGTTATTTAGAGTCATTTTATTATCTTTGGTTAACTAGATCCAGAAATTGACATTATTATTATTTTAGTTGTAGATGGACACAATACTTTTATTTATTTTTATGTTGAGGATTAAACCCAGAGCCTCTCACACATGCCAGGCAAGCATTCTATTGCTGAACTACAACCCCAGCTCCCAGGAATTGACTCTTAACTGAAAGGGACAGTGTCTCAAAACATTCTAAGTTAGATATTTACAGACACCTGTCGTAGATACCTGGATAATTTGAAGGCAGTTGGATATCTATTTTAGATTCTCTGCTAATTTAAGGAAAGAAACACCAATTGTACATTTCTTGGTATCCTTAGCTACTTGGACTTTTATCTTGAGGTTTTACCTTTTCTTGTGTGTTCATTCTACTAGGTCAGAGAAACCACATTGTACCCTAAGGTCTCCTTGAAACCATATGAGGCCATATTATGAAGTACATCCTTTCTTCAGTCTTGTATTCTATTTTCTCATTTCCCAAGAGCTGGTTAAATTGCCCTGGTTTCTGTGGAGTGGAAATTTTTTTCTTATAATTCTTAGTGTCTCACAATAGGGAAGGATAAGACCAAGAAACCTAGAATAGTCCTTGAAGATTCTTGTTTATTTATTGCTTTTTAGACTATCTGTCTTTCTATCTATCTTGAAATACCAGTAACTAATATCAAACTAACAATGATCGCTTGTTTTTTCTTTCTAGGCAGAAAAACTTATGAAGCAAATTGGTGTGAAAAATGTGAAGCTTTCAGAATATGAAATGAGTATTGCTGCTCATCTGGTAGATCCTCTTAACATGCATGTATGTATCCTTAATCTTATTATGATTTATGTATTTTGGCTAGTGTTCTATATTAAAGGTGTGGAAGATTATGAGTAGGTTCAGTGATTCTCTAGGAGGAATCACAGGACTTAAAACGTAATTGTATTCACAGATATGATTTATTCTGGGTACAAGGCAGCATCAGCAAAGGGAAAAGGGAATGGAGTAAAGTCTGGAGAAAGGCACAGTCTTCCTAGAATTCCCTCCACTTGAAGTCATAAGGACATGCTTAATTCTTTCATCAATAAGTTGTGACAACACATGTGCAGTATTGTCTTCTAGGAAGCTTAATAGAGACACAGTTCAGGGTTTTTAATTGGGGGCTATTCATGTAGTCCTCATCTTCCTTACGTGTTTTGAAATTCTAGACTCCCAGAAGGAAAAGTGATATTAACCATAAACCACATCATTGGCACACACTGTTTAGGAACAGTGAGCTGTTGTCAAGGAATTGTGGGAACTCTCAAGTTCCCAAATGCTAGGCCTGCTATTTTACTCTTTTCTGAACTCATTTTGAACACATTTGCCTAGGAAAACTTGTAATTTTATGTATTTTTCATTGTTTTATAAAACTTCTTTCCTCATATGGGTGTTTTGATTTGTGTAGTTTAAATCTAGACTTTTTTTTTTTTTTTTTTGTACCAGGGATTGAACCCAAGGGTGCTTCACCACTGGTTTCTCCACATCCCCAGCCTTTTTATATTTTATTTAGAGACAGGGTCTCACCGAGTTGCTTAGGGCCATGCTACATTGCTGAGGCTGGCTTTGAACTTCTGTCTCAGACTCCTGAGCCTCTGGGATTATAATCATGTGCCACTGTATCCAGTTAAAATCTAAATTTTTATGGTATGTTATGGTAAGCAACACAGGATTCTGAATCCCAGTTTTTCTATTTGTGACCTTGGCAAATGGTTTTCTCAAGTTTCAGTTCTGATGTCTATAGCCCAGGGATAATAGCATAATACCTGTATATATACTTCATAAACATTTTTTTGAGGATTAGATTAATTTAGTTTATAAACTCCAAGATGCTATGTGAATACTTGATTAGCAACAGATATAAATATGCTAGAATATATTTATCTAATACATTAATGTTATTGATACAAATTGAGTAAAATATGGTAGACCCATCTCTAAATCTAGAAAATAAAAATGTGCAATACCTTTTAATATTTGTGTATAGAGAGACATATATACACATCCCTAGATTTAAGCCTCTAATTTAATTTATGACTTTACAATGACATCTTTTAGGGCCCTAAATGTATCTATGTGTGAGTTAGTCACAATAGGGATAGTATGTTTTCCCAGCTATTATGAATATTTTCTTCAGATTTGGCTACTGTTTTACATCCCCACCGGTTATGGTTTGGATTTGAGTTGTTTGCCAAAACCTCATGTGTGAGACAATGCAAGAAGGTTCAGAGAAGAAATCATTGGGTTGTGAGAGTCTCAACCTAATCAGTGAATTAATCCCTGATGGGATTAACTGAGTGGTAACTGGAGGCATGTGGGGTGTGGCCGGAGGAAATGGTTAATTGGGGGCATGGCTATTGGGTATATATTTTGTATCTGGAGATTAAAAAATATTTTATCTTTTAATTTTGAGATAGTGTCTCTCTATCTTTTCCCACTGCCCACTCTTTGCTTTCTGATCATAATGTGAGCTGTTTCCCTCTCTCACACTCTACCACCATGATGTCCTGCCTCACCTAGAGCCCAGAGGAATGGAGCCTGCCTTCTGTAGACTAAGATCTCTGAGACCATGAGCCCTCAAATAAACCTTTCCTCCCCTACAGTTGTTCTGGTCGGGTCTTTTTAGTCAGAGCAGTGAAAAAAAGCTGACTAAAACACCACCCCACTTTTTCCCCAAAGTTATAAAAAAAAAAAAAAAGTAAAGCAATGCTTCTGAATGACCCTTTTACTGTGCTAGCTTAGAACTAGGTTGATTTCTTTTTCTCTTTCTGTTTTGTTTTTTTTTTTTTTTTCCCCTTGGAGTGGCAGGTATGTGCAGCACTGGGGATTGAATCAAGGGCCTTGTGCACTATAGGCAAGCATTCTACCACTAAAGCTACACTCCCAAGACTCTTCCTTAAAGTTTATTTTGAGACAGAGTTTCAGTAAGTTGCCCAGACTGGCCTTTAACTTGCATCCTCCTGCATCAGCTTTCTGAGCTGCTGGCATTACAGATGTGGGCCCAGCTTATGGGATGGATGGATATATACACACACACACACACACACACACACACATATATATACACACACACACACACACACACATTAATATTAAAATTATAAACATATATATAAATGTCTATATAGATATAGCTTTTGTTTTTTGTTTTTTTTTTTAGTCCCTTTTAGCTTTATTTAAAAGAAACATTTTGATTCAGAAGGTTTTCCATGTCTATTTGAAAATAGGTTGTGTTAGTCAGCTTTTTGTTTTGGTGACCAAAATACCTGACAAGAACAACTTGGGGGAAGTGAATAAACTCTTATTTTAGTTTATAGTTTCAGAGGTTCTTTTGATGGTCTGTCAGATATTCTGGGTCCAAGGTGAAGCAGAGCATCATGGCCTAAGGGTGTGGTAGAGAAAAGCTGCTCACTTCTTAGTGTCTTCAAAGCAGAGAGAGAGAAAGGGGAAGGGGGTTGCAGGGAATGTGGACCTTTACAGGGCATTTTCCCAGTGACCCACTCTTCCAGCCATGTTCCACTTGCCTAGTTACTACCTGGTTAATTCATTCAAATTAGGTTGGATTGATTAGTTTACAGTTCTCATTAATCTAAGCATTGCACCTCTAAATATTCCTACATTAACACAGGAACTTTTTGGGGAAATCTCATATCCAAACCATAGCATTTATTTTTCTTTTTGTTACTTAGAATTTAGCCCTGAGGTGCTTTACCCTGAGCTATATTCCCAGCCCTTTTTATTTTTTATTTTGATATAAAGTCTTACTGAGTTGCTTAAGCCCTCACTAAGTTGCTCCTGCTGGCCTTAAATTTACACTCTTTCTATCTCAGACTCTTGAGTTGCTGAGATGGATTACAGGCATACAGAACTGCTCCCAGCACTTCATAAGTTTGACAGTTTTTACTTTTGATGAATAAAAATCAGAAGTTCAGTTTGATTAGTATACACCTTATCTCTAAAATTCCTATTGTGTTGATAATATCTTATGTAAAATAGGTACATTCCTGGCAAAACTCTTCCCCATCAGCTAGTGCTAATTATCTTAAGCTGTTTCTCAGTATTCTTGTGGAAGTGTATTTTCTACTCACAAATGGAATGAATTCAGTTAAATTCTTAACCCCACATAAGACACTGGCGACTGAACCCAAGGCCTCTCCCATAAGAGGGAAGTGCTCTACCACTGAGCTACATCCAGAGCCCTAATGCTTTATTTAATTTTTTTTAAATAGAAAGAAATTGACTTCTAAATTCCTTTTTCAAGTGTCACTGAGCTTATTAATATCATTATTGCTGCAAAGTGTTTACTCATATTAATATACAATTTTAACTTTTTATTATTTATCTGAAATTACCAGATTATGTAATGGTTTACAATTGGGGGTGGATTTTGCTTTGTGAGTATACATTAGTTGTAAAATTTATATTGACTTTAACTTTTTCCAGGTTACTTGGAGTGATATAGCAGGTTTAGATGATGTCATTACGGATCTGAAAGATACAGTTATCTTACCTATCAAAAAGAAGCATTTGTTTGAAAATTCTAGGCTTCTGCAGCCTCCAAAAGGTATGGTGAAGAATATATATTTGAAATTAAAAAAAAAAAAAAAATAACAAAAAAAAAACCAAAAACACACAATCATGATTAAGAAGTGTCATTGAAATAACTGCCTTAAATTTACTTTACTTGTGAAATAAACAGTACTCTAGAGAGCTAATTTCATTTAAAAAAAAAAAGAATATATATTTGCCGAAAGCATTAAAAGTCTAGAAGACATAACTTTTAGGCCTTAGAGAACTGTTTTTTGTTTGTTTGTTTGTTTTTGATGAAATCAGATTCTCCAAACACAATGCTGAGATCCAGTGAACTGTTGTATAAGTAATAATTTTAAAATAATTTTTTATTCTGTCTACTTATTTTGGTACCTGGGATTGAGCCCAGGGGGACTTAACCACTCAGCCACATCCTAGGGCTTTTTATTTTATTTAGAGACAGGTTCTTGCTGAGTTGCTTAGGGCCTTGCTAAGTTGCTGAAGGTGATTTTGAATTCAGATCCTCCTGCCTTAGTCTCCTGAGCCACAAGGATTATAGGTGTCTGCCATCACCCCCAGCCTCAGTCAATTTTTTTTTTAAATTATTTTTTTGTTGTAGTTGGACACAATACCTTTAATTCACTTATTTATTTTATGTGGTACTGAGGATTGAACCCAGGGTCTCACTTGTGCAAGACGAGTGCTTTACTGTTGAGCCACAACCCCAGCCCCCCTCAATCATTCTTTAGCTTCTAAAATTTTTATAAATTATTTCCTCATTTGTAGTTAGTCATCACTTTGAAACCTTGAAACTTAAGCATTGAGAATGTTTATACCTGCATCTGTAAGTATGATCCTTTTAGTTTTGTTTATGCATACAGTCTTATTATAGGCAATTCAAATAAAGAATGCAGAAACACTTTCGGGAAGGAAAGTTGGTCGCTTTTCAAATACACTAATAAGATAGTGTATTTGTCACCAATGAGGATTATTTTATGTTGGAATATGTATGTATCAATTAGTCTTGTCTTTCTTTTTTTGAGTGAGAGGGATACTGGGATTGAACACTACTGAGCCACATCCCCAGCCCTTTTTTATATTTTCTTTAGAGACAAGGTCTTGCTGAGTTGCCAGGACCTCACTAAGTTGCTGAAGCTCTGAACTCAGCATCCTCCTGCCTCAGCCTCCTGAGCCACAGCGAGTGCTGTATGTCAGCTTAGTTTTTTCTTTCTTATCCTAAATCTTTTATTTGCCTGTAGCACTTAACAAGTAAAACCCTCACAAAAAACATCCATCTTAAAAAGAAGTATGAATTTTTAGGCTTCTACAAAGCACAAGATAAACATATATTTGTTTTGTTTAAATTGGTTATATAAGTGCCAAATTAAGCTCAAGAAACTAGTTAAAAGATTGTGAAACTAATAATTAAAGCAAAATGCTTCATGTTAACTTATGGACTATTACTCATTTACCACTCTTAATACATACTAACACTGTTTAGACCACTAAACTGCTAAACTCACTGATAATATGTCAGTTGAATCTTAAAATGAAACATAACATACATAGAGAAATGGAGATAAAATATTTGAGTGAATAATTATAAAGGTAACATGTAACTATCACCCAGCTGAAGAAGTACAATATTGATATCTCCTTATATATACCTTATTTATCATAACTCTATCTGCCAGAAGATTATGAGATTTAAAAGCCTTCATTTCAAGTTTAATTTTCAGACACTAGCAACTACTTACTTAGTAACACTAATTTTGATTTACAAAGAGAAATAATTGGAAAATATTAATCTTCTGTCCAAACTACTAGGAGAAAAACATGAAATGATCAACGAATACTTTGAAACAAATATGACATTCTAAAAGTAGTGCATATGTTTACAATGGTGTAACTGTAAAGTGTACAAAATACAGAGGCTTTCATATGAATGGTTTGTTCTAAAAATTCTGATATAATTAATATTTACGTATGAATTTGCTAGTAAATGTGCAGCCCACATTATTATATGATCAAAAAATGAGATATAATAATTCCACAATACCAGCAATCATCCATGTGTTTTCAGCTTTAAATGAAATGTCATTAGATGACTATTCTTTATTGTTTCACATGGCTATCCAAAAGAAAAATGTCAGTTGAAGGATCAGATTATAATTGACTTAAGTAAATTTTAAGCAGCTATAAATGGACTTGAATTAAAAATCGCAAATTCTGCTTGAAAATATTAACTTGTCCTGGTAAAGCTTATGGAGTTAAATTTCAAAATCAGCTTTAGAAATGTTTAAAATTTGGGCTAGTTGATGGCCAAGCGCAGTGGCACATGCCTGTAATCCCATCGACTTGGGAGGATGAGGTAGAAGGATCACAAATTCAAAGTCAGCTTTAGAAATGGTGAAGCACTAAGTGACTCAGGGAGATCCTGTGGCTCAGTGGTTGAGTGCCCCCTGAGTTAATCCCCAGTACCAAAAACAAACAAACAAAACTTGGGTTAGTTTGATGTTGTAACATGAATCTTAAAGAATTGTGATCAATAGAAAAATATGTCTACTCTTTAGGAAAAGTTTGACCGTTATTTTGAGATGCCTGATGTAAAAAAATATATAATGTTTATGGAAACAAGCTCAAGTTTTTTATTTAAAAAAAAAATTGAAAGGTGGGCTGGGAATATAGCTCAATGATAGAACTCTTGCCTAGCTTGCTCAAGAACTTGGCTTTGATCCCTTGCATGGCAACCAAAAAAAAAATTCAGTTTTTGACGTGTGTTTTATATAAATATTTTATGCGAAGTATTTATTTTTTTCCTCAGTTTGAATTTTATTTTTATTTTCCAACATTAAGAAAATTTGTATATCTCCATGGGGCTGGGGATGTGGCTTAGCGGTAGAGCACTCGCCTACCATGTGCGAGGCCCTGGGCTTGATCCTCAGCACCACATAAAAATAAATGAATAATATAAAGGTATTGTGTCCAACTACAACTGAAAAATAAATATTTTAAAAAAATTTGTATACCTTCATATCTATTATACTTTACTCCAAAGAAAGCAAATATTTCATTATCTTGAAGATAATAATAAAATAATTTTAATTTTTCAGGTGTTCTTCTTTACGGACCTCCAGGCTGTGGTAAAACATTAATTGCCAAGGCTACAGCTAAAGAAGCAGGCTGTCGGTTTATTAACCTTCAACCTTCAACATTGACTGATAAGTGGTATGGAGAATCTCAGAAATTGGCTGCTGCTGTTTTCTCCCTTGCCATAAAGCTACAGCCTTCCATCATCTTTATAGATGAAATAGGTATGTTGTTTTCTATGTGAGCCTTTTGAAAAGTCATTTTAAAGGTAATATTTAGAAAACCAGATTTAATTTTTAACAATTGTTAGGCTCTGCTAATAAAACAAAAGGCATAACTAGCAGCTGAATATTCTGTATCTCATATCTGTATTTTGGAATGAATCATAGCCTTTTCATACCCTTGCTTGATAGGCTTTTTTCTCTTAACAGTATTCAGTGGAGATATATGTACATGTTTTATTATGCATATATGTTTATCTAGGATAGGTTCCTAGAAGTTGAACTTTCTTCAAGTTCACTAGGATTACAAGTTCTTCAAAATGATTATACCTAGACACTCATAACAGTGAATTTGTTTCCCAGCATACTCTCTAAGATTTATTTTTTCAGACATTACCATTAATTTTTGTCGATTTGAAAACCAAGAATTATCACACCATTATTTTAATTCATGTTTTACTAATCACTAGTAAATTTGGATGTGTTAATATGTTGATTCGCTGTTAGGTTTTTTTGCTTGTAATTTCCAGTTTTTCTTTGGGGAATTTATATTTTTCTGGATAATTCGTTGTTGATGTTTATTATAATTACTTCAATTTGTTTATAGTAGTTTCTTTTACAATGATTTAAATGGCTGCAGTGATTTAAATTTGAAAGTAGTCACATTTATAAGTATTTTTCCTCTGTGATTTATGCTTTTTATGTCTGGTTTACAATACTTTACACTATCCCCACAAATATCCTTAAAATTTTTTTTTTTATTATATGGTATGAGATAGAAATCCAATTCCATTTAGACAGCAAACTTATAAAAGAGACCATCCACCAGATTGCTAAATAAAAAGCACTAAATTGCATAGTAGAAATAAATTTGAATACATTAGCTGTCATAAAAATAGCAAATTAACTACACTTCCCAATTAAAGAAATAGGTAGAAATTATTTTTAAATCCAGCTATATACTCTCTTCTTCAAGATGCATACCAGAACCCCAAATATTGAAAGAATAAAACAATGAAAAAATTCCCAAGGCAAATACATAACCAAAACTTTTCTTTTGCTACAGATTTAGAAGTTCTTTATTCTTCTTCTAGTGAAACATTTAACATACGTACTTGTCTTTTTCTTTGGTATGGGGAGTGAACCCAGAGTGCTTAACCTCAGCTCTTTTTTTTTTTGATTTTGAAACAGGGCCTCACTAAATTGCTTAGGTCCTTGCTAAGTTGCAGAGATTGGCTTTGAACTGGATCTTCCTGGCTTAGACTCCTGAATTGCTAGGATTATTGGTGTGTGTCATTGTACCCAGCTATACCTACTTTTCTTAAATGTCTAAAGCCTAATCATCGTCTCTGCCCTCCTTGCAAACTATACAGTTGACCTTAGAACTTCTACACATTGATAATTCCCCCTAACTTTTACATGTTTTCCAACATTTTTTCTTATTTTATATCTTACCTATTACTGTTATTTTCATTGCTTTTTCACCTACTCACATTTGCCAGTTTTTTATTCACCAGTGCTTCTTAGATCTTGCCTTTTCTGGATTTAATTTTCTTACTAAAGTCTTAAATTTCTTTCAGCAAAGGTTGTAAGGAGTGAATTCTTTCTGTTTTTAGATGAAAGAGTGTTAATTCTTTCTGCCTTATCTCTTAAATGATACAGAATTATTTTCCCTCAGCATTTTGAAGTTTCAGTTTCCATTGTTTTTCAAACTTTCTTGTTGCTTTTGAGAAATCTGCTTATTGCCTAAGATACCTAAAGATTGTATCTTTTTTCTCTAGTTGTTTAGGTGTTCTATTTGCTAAGCCTAGTAAACCCACAGTAATGTGTTTTGATCTGAGAATTCATGGCCTTCGTTACTTCTGAAAAATTCCTCAGGCCTATGTATTTTTTGAATGTTGTAATTCTTCCAATGCATAAATTATATAAAGGGTAAATAATTAATTTCTAAAGTTAAGGACTTTTTTTTTTTTTTTTTTGAAGACTCCTTTCTACGGAATCGTTCAAGCTCTGATCATGAAGCTACAGCCATGATGAAAGCTCAGTTTATGAGTCTCTGGGATGGTTTGGATACTGATCATAGCTGCCAGGTATTTGAGTAAAACTTGGTTACACTAAACTGGTTGTTTTATTATTAATTGGAAATGTGGTGAGCCACTTAGTACTTCCATACAAAAGTTTTTTCATAATATTTATACTTATACTGTATTATACTTATCATAATATAACGTATTCAGATACATAATCTTTATACTACTTGTTTTGTCTTTTCAAAAAATACAAGTGATGGGGCTGGTGCTGTGGCTCAGTGGTAGAGCGCTTGCCTAGCATGTATGAGGCCCTGGGTTCGATTCTCAGCACCACATACAAACAAATAGATAAAGGTCCATCAATAACTAATAAAAATATTAAAAAAAAAACACAAGTGATGAGAATTCAAAAGAAATAGTTTGTATAAATTATCCATTTTGAGGGTTTCATGTTTAACATTGACAGATTGTTTAAGTACCCGAAATAGATGGTGATGGAAGAGAGAAAACCAGGGTAAAGCCCCTCTTTGGAATTTTCAGAACCATTATGCCAAAGAATTGACTAGTGTCTGTGGGTGTTTTCCTTTTGACTCTTACCCATAATTCCTTATAGTTTTTCAGTTTTGTGTATATGTGTGTGTAGTGCTGGGTTTGAAATTTTGAGCCTTGTACATGCTAGGCATACTCTGCCACTGAGCCCTACTTTCAGTTCTTATGTCCTTTGTCTTCTCATTTTACTGTGCTCAGTAGCTGCTGAAACTTGTATACTTTCTCACTTACTGTCACATGAGCCTTCCTTTAGATTTCTACGTTTATGCTAAACAGTCCTTTATCTAGACTTTGTCTCTTGCTGCTATAAGGATGTGAGAATGGGTGAGTTCTCTTGTTATGCCCCTAAAGAGAAAGTCAGCTTTAGTGTTCAGTTTTCTTCTTTTGTGTTCTCACTTTCACTTACTTGATCTCTGAATATTTCGTATTTTTTGCCAGCTTGATGGTGTGTACATGGGTGTGTTTCGGCATGCTAGGGAAACGCAGGGCCTAACACATTAGGCAAGGCTCTACCGCTAAGCTGCATCCTCTGCCCTCAATGATATATTTTAAAAGTAAAATTAAAATTTATTTGGCATTTTATTTTTTTCTGCATATTGCTGGAAATAGAAATCCCAGAACCATTTTCCCATATTTTCTTCATGAATTATGTCACATGGAAAAATTAATGTTACTTTAGCTTTTTTTTTTTTTTGTACTTGGGGTTGAACCCAGGAGCACTTAACCACTGAGCCACATCTGCAGCCCTTTTTTTTTTTTATATGTATTTTTACTTTGAGGCAGGATCTTAATAAGTTGCTGAGGGTGGCTTTGAACTCATAATCCTCCTGCCTCAGCCTCCTGAGCCTTTGGGATTATAGGTGTGCACTATAGCCCCTAGCTTGTTTTGTCTTTTCAAAAAACACAAATATATTTAAAATCACATCTTTCATAACTTTTTTTTAGACACAGATAGGAACAGAACCCAGGGCCTTGTGCATTCTATCACTGAACTATACCCCTGGCCCCTTTTTTTTTAATATTTATTTTTTAGTTTTAGGTGGACACAATATCTTTATTTTATTTTTATGTGGTGCTGAGAATCGAACCCAATGCCTCACGCATGCTAGGCGAGCGCTGTATGACTTGAGACACATCCCCAGCCCCCCTTGGCCCTTTTATCACTTCTTAATAATTCAGCTGCATTTCTTTAATTATTCTTTTTTCTCCTTTCCCCATCTCCTTTTGGCATCCAGTTAGATGTATGCCTTTTGATTTTCATATTGTTTTTTTATACTTCATTCTGAGTAATTTCTTTACCTCCTTTTGTTGTTGTTCAATTTGATAAATCTGTGTTCCTTTGGAGCTCTTCTACTGTAAATGGAAACATTGAGCTTATTTTTTTAGATTGTTTTTAGAGGAAATTTTTTTAGATTGTTTTTCAAGTCTATTGGGTCAATTTTGATAGGCTCTTGCTGGTTACTTATGTTCCCAGTTCAATCAGAAAACCAGAACTGCGACATCAACTAACCAACTTTAATAGTTATTCTGTACTGTATAGAGGAAATAATTTATATGAAAGGGAACACTACCTCGGAATTGTTGTAAGGAACCAGTCTGAGTACAGTGCCTTAAAAGGTGCCTGGCATAGATTTATAACTCCATAAAAATATATTAACATACTGATTTTATAATTTTAAATCTAATATATGACTCTGTACGTCTACATTCTTGTGACTTTCTATCATTTGTAGTTTGAGTTTATAGCATTTTTTTGTTGTTGTTGCTATTTAGAGGATACTTTATTTGATAGAACTTTGTGAATTCTTTGAAACTCAAGTTGAAGGTTTGTTGCTCAAAGGAAATTTTGTATTTGCCTTCTGCTGGATTTTTTTTTTCTTTCCCTAACACAGGTATGTAAATTCACGCCAGGCCCAGTGGCCCACTCCTTTAATCCCAGCAATTTGGGATGCTGAGGCAGGAGGATTGTGAGTTCTAAGCCAGCCTTGGCAATTTAGCAAGACCCTGTCTCTATAAATAGAATATAAAAAGGGGCTGGGAGTGTGGCCCACTGGTTAAGTGCCCCTGGGTTCAAACCCCAGTACCAAAAAAAAAAGAAGAAGAACAAAACAAAAAATAACCCAAATATGTAAATTCAAAGATCCAGCATGTTACCTGGCTACAAATTGTGAAATCTGAAGAACTTTGTGTGCATATATACCACCCCCTCCCCATGAAGGCATGCTTTTACTAAGTGAATTTTCTAACATTTGACCACTTTTTGAGCATGTAGTATGTAATGAGTCCTGGCTTCAGGTAGAGTGTGCTCTAATAAGGTGTTATAACCTGAAAGATATTCAATACATACCATACATTCTAGGTTTTATACATGTCTATAGGGTATTTGGTCAACTTCTACTTTTGCTTACTTTCTTTATGCATAGGCTTTACTGATGGCCTCAATTCATTTTTTCTTTCTTTCTTTCTTTCTTTTATTGGCAGACTTAAAGATCATCATCATTATTTTGGTAGCACTGGGGCTTGAACCTTGGGGAGCTACATCCTCCACTGCTTTTTTATTCTATATTTTGAGAGAGGGCATCACTAAGTTGCTGAAGCTGGCCTTGAACTTGGCAGTTCTCCTGCCTCAATTCCCAAGAAGCCGGTATTATAAACACATGCCATTGTACTGACTCCAGATTAATTTGTTTGAGATATTTTTATATTTTATTATTCTTATATGTCTTGTTGCCACAGGGCTTTAAGAGTCTCTTAAAGTTCACCACATTACCATAAAATTCTGAACCACATCAATTTGAAGAAGAAAATTAGGCCACATGTCCTAAATTGCCTTTATGAAAAGTGTATTTTTTATGAGATTTTGAAATAATCTTTAGCTCTATTGAAAAAAGCACAACATAAATTTCACAATAGTATTTAACTCAGACAATTTAACTCAGACAACCCATTTGAGAGAAAACATTTTAATTTCAGAATATAGTGTTCATCTATTTAGGGCAGAGAATATTTAGTCATTTGGATATAGCATACTCTAGAACTGCTTGTCTAGCATGTGCAAGGCCCTGGGTTTAATCCCCATTATTGCAAAAATAAGCAAAGAATAGAAGTAGAAAATAAGATTTGATAGATATTTTAACTTGTTATGAGATTATATTTCAAAAATTAAAACCTTGAGCTGAGGAGGTCTAGATAGTTCTGATACAGCACAACTGAGTTTGCAGAACAATGAGTCCTTATTCCATTGATAGCAATTGCTTTTTTGATTATGGTGAGTTTTGATTTGAAGAGCCAATAGAAGATGTTGCTATTATATTAAACTCCAGAACCTTTTTTTTTTTTCATTTTAACATTTGTCTTTTTTTTTTTAATTGGTTTTATTTTTTAAATACATGACAGCGGAATGCATCTTATTACACATATAGAACAATTTTTCATACCTCTGTTCAGAACCTTTTTTTAAAAAAGAAAACTTTTATTGTGTGTTGAGGGGGTTAAAATTGATATTAATAATTTTAAATAAAAATTTTAGACATGTTACTTTGCTTTTTCCATATTTTTTGTTGGTTCATTATAGTTGTACAAAATGGTGGCATTTGTTGTTACACCTTCGTATATGCACACAATAAATAATATAATTTGGCCAGTATAATTTCTCACTATTTGCCCTTTCCCTCCCTTTAGATATATTTTACTTTCATATGAATTTCTCAGATCTCAATTACTTTTAACTAACTAAGCAAGTTTGTAATCTGGAGGAAAAATATATATACAAATATAAATTTAGGAAATGTTAGCTTCACAATGTAATGCATCTCCATGCTTGGATTAAGTGACCCTAGAATCCAGTATTGATGCTCATCCCCATTTTTCTTTACTGGCATCTTACAATTGATAAAATTAATGAAAAAGAAAAAAAATTCTACCAAACAAGTGATTAAATGGATTAACTGCATAAAATAAAGAATACATAAATATTTTTACATATCAAGTATCAAAAGAGAAATTACAAGTGATATAGAGTAGCTTATTGAATACTGACTATACTGAGTCGCAGAAAATCATAAAAGATATTGTAGTTGAGAAAATATTTGAGGGACTAGGGTTGAGGCTCAGCGGTAGAGCGCTTGCCTCGCACATTCGAGGCTCTGGGTTTGATCCTCAGTACCACATAAAAATAAATGAATAAAAAAGAAAATATTTGAAAAAAATTAAAAATGGGTAACATTTTAAGAAACATTCTAGGTAATAAGTAGCCTAAGACCAAACAAAAAACCCAGTAGTAAGGTGAAGTGCTAGAAAACAGAATCAAGGAATTCAAAGCAATCTAGTTATATAAAGGACTTTCATGATGATAAAACACGAGTGATTGTAGATACTTACACCTTCACTCAAAGAAGCAAATGTTAAAAAGTGATTTTAAGGATAAAGACAGAATCTTAACACATTAATCCTATTCAGTACAAATGAGCTAAGAATTCAAAACGGGAAACAATATTAATTTTTTAGTATTTAAGCAGCAAAAAAAACCCATCTTCTAAGATAACTTTTAAAAAGTCTTAAAACAGATTATAAAGTTCTTTATCTGTTCACATTTAAAATAATCAGATCTAAATCTGTGACTCAAAGCAAAAACCCTCCTATAGCACAATGACACACACCTGCAATCCCAATGATTTGGGAGGCTGAGGAAGGAGGAGCACAAGTTCAAGGACAGCCTCAACAATTTAGCAAAGCCCTAAATAAGTTAGTGAGACTCTGTTTCAAAATAAAAAATAAAAAGGGCTGGGGATGTGGCTCAGAAGTTAAGTATTCCTGGTTCAATTGTGGTACCAAAAAAAACCCATGAGAATGTGTCCTCACTTGCTAAGGTTTCCATTTACAGTGATGATTTTCTTTGGGTAATTTACTATATTTATTTCCGTTGTAACCATATACTGGAAAGGTAGTTAGGATACTGGGCTCCATCTGTTATCAGAGAAAAGATAATTTTAATGTGAAGAGTAGAAGTAGAGGCCTGGAGAGGTAGCTCAGGGGTAGAGAGCTTGCCTAGCATGTTCAAGGTCCTGGATTTAATCCCTAGTACCACACACACAAAACAAAACAAAACAAACAAGCAAAAAACCACAATGAGTAAAATATAAGATTTGGTAGATATTTTAACTTGGCCTGGGAGTTATGTTGCACAGAAATAAGAATAGAGAAATATGTTTCCATAAATACCAATAAACTTCATTTTGGATAGCAGATGTATGCTATTACTAGATTATACCCAAGTATTGATCCCTCCCGATTCAGAGATGTACTTCTGAATAGTTGTTTTGTTTGTGTCTTAAGGTTTAGTTTTTTTCTACTTTCCACATCCTTTATAAATTAAGTGATATAGACCCAGAATTTGATAGGGCCACCAACAATTTTTTTCTTTGGTATTAAAAATTCTTTTATTTTCCCCTCATACATGCTAGGCAACTGCTCTACCTAGCCCGCTACACAGCATTTTGTTGTTTCCTTTTACTCTTCTCTTTTTTTAGAATTGGATTGCTTTATGTTTAACTTTTTTTTTTTTTTTTTTTTAAAGCTTCTATTTTCTTTCTTTCTTTCTGGTACCGGAGATTGAACTCAGAGGCACTCGACGACTGTGCCACATCCCCAGCCCTATTTTGTATTTTATTTACAGACAGGGTCTCACTGAGTTGCTTAGTGCCTCGCTTTTGCTGAGACTGACTTTGAACTTGCAATCTTCCTGCCTCATCCTCCCGAACCACTGAGATTATAGGCGTGCACCACTGTGCCTGACTTTATATTTAGCTTTGAGAAGATATTGCCTACAATGCTGATAGTCTATAAAGACAATGATGTGAAATCTAGAGGGAAAAAAGTATATTTTCAGAATCCTCATACTTGTGGAGAATTGATTCTCTCCATATTATTATTAAAGGACATGATCCCCCACTGTCTATATTCCCGAACTATATTTAAGGTAAGTATTTTGTAAAATACAACAACCCTCTAAAAAATCTTTATAATTCTTTAATAATGACACTTGCAACTGAACAGTACATGTTTTAGTTACTAGACATTCAATGAAATGCATGAATCTTTCCAGATTGGCTATTATTTTATTTAGGATTAACTTTACTTTTTTCTATAAATACTTGAGTAATACTAGATTAAAACTAGAATTCTTAAAGGATTCAGTTTAAAAACCACTTAATTTTCTTTACCTTCTAAGTCCTAGTAATAATAACCTCAAAGGTTATTATTGATATATTTAATACCTTGTGTTTCTTTCTGTATTTAGGTCATAGTAATGGGAGCTACTAATCGTCCTCAGGACCTTGACTCAGCTATAATGAGAAGAATGCCTACAAGATTTCATATCAACCAGCCTGTAAGTGCTCTTGATTTATAAAACAGTTAAATATTCACCTTTTAAACAAGTCTTTCTGTGATTTTTAAAGAAGGAATGTTTTGTTTCATAGGACTCATTTATGACAGGCAGGGAAGGAATGGAGCAGGAAATTCCACAATTGCTTCTTTGAGCTTTCCTCTCTCTTCTTTGCTTTTTTTTCTTTTTACCCTAAGATCAGTGGGTTTTGCTCCTCTTCCAAGAATATAATTACATCATATTTGCCTAGTTATTTTAATGATTTACTTTAGGAAGATATGTTAAAAAATCTAAATTATATTTTTAGATTAGCATAGAATAAAATTGGGGAAAAAATGTTAAATACTTATTTTATTCTGAAGGCCTAGCATGAAGAACTACTTGGTTTTGATTAATTATTGGTAAATGTAATCAGTGCTTCTCTCTGACTGGATACTAATTCCCAAAGCTAAAGTATTATATATACTTAACTTAATGCAAATTTGTGGCTCATGTTGAACCATTACTGCCTTCTTTCTAGCATTTTTTTTTTTTTTTGGTTAAGATGTAACCTCAAATAGATGATTATAACTTTTTGATACCCTTTAAATTTTGCAGAGAATCTTAAAATATTGAATTTTGTATGTCTTCATATTGAAGAAAAAAGAAAAAAAACAGATTTCCATGGTAGAAGATATGTTCCATATAGTCAACATGTTACACTTATCGTTAGTTTTTATTTCTTTCAGGTTTGGTTGTAAAAATATATATAATTTCATTTGTAATCCATGACTAAAATGTCCCATTTATATTCTGAAGCTTATCATATCAGTTTGTTGCAGTAAAAATTGGCCTTCTAAAGTTTGATGATTGTGACTCTGTAAAATTGGTCTGATAAAGTATTTGCTACAGTTAGAATCTCTGGTACTTCTGGTTCCTCAGAGAATATGCACATATTTAGTTACTATATTTGAAAATTACCTGATAAATCAATGAAGAGATTTTTTTAAAAACTTGATATAGGAGAGCATAAATTATATTTAGTATGATGAATACTTACCAAGTATTAATATTTGTCAGATACTTGCTGGTTCTGGTGAATGAAACATTGCCCTTTTTCTCAAAAGAACTTTGGGTTACTGGGAAAGCAGACAACATAAATAATGTTAACATGTTTTACAAAGGTATGTTCAAAGAACCATGAGAATCTGATGAAAACTAATAATTTTGTCTATGGAGCCCTTGGATTTACGGAATCCAGTTGGATGTTGAAGGATGGTAGGAATTTAACAGGCAAATAAAATAAGGGTTCCTCCTACCAGAATGAACAAAGGCAGGAAGGTGTGCAGTCATAGTTTGAGTGAGTTTTAGGGGTAGTTCTGTTAGATACCAAGGAAAATAGAGATAAACCTGGAAAGGTTGACTGTAACCAAGTTTAACATCATATGCTTTATGCAAGAATGTTTTATGTTTTGTAAGCAAGACATTTTAAAGTAAATTAGTTTTCCTGTAATTCTGAATCCCAAGATTACTGACTTTTATCAGTAATTCAGTTGGAGTCCCATGGACAACAGAGGTTTTGATGAATAGTATTTATCAAATAATAGAAAATACCTTGTAGCCCAATAGAAAAAGAAAGGTTTTTGATATACCAAGTGTATAGAACTTAGAGTACAACATGGAAAGTATTCTTTTTTGAAGTTATAATGTATTATATGTTATCAGACTAATTTGTAACAGATTTCATCAAATTTGTTATAAATTTGTGTATGGATAACATAGAAATTGGAACTTCATTACTTCCTTTTCATTCTGTTTTAAATGAATATGCACATATATTAGAGGATTTTCTTTCCTGTTTAACTACAGTGTCAAAGTGTAACCTTATCTTAAAACTCCTATTCAAATAAAATGGTTATTAACAGAAGTAGTTATTGGTGATCACATAACATACCGAGTGAACCTTCATTACTCAATACATGTGAATTACAGAAACTGTAGAGTTTTATTTGGTTTTTCAGGTAATTTGATTTGAGGATCATTGTAATGAGCGTTTTTTTGTCAGTGGTTCAAGAGGATTAAGGATGAATTCTGTCATAATTCTAAAAATCTAAACTGACGTCAACTTCTTTCAAAACCTTTGCTGGGATTGTAGCTCAGTGGTAGAGCACTTTGCTAGCATGTGTGAGGCATTGGGTTCGATCCTCAGTACCACATAAATAAATACACAAAATAAAGTTATTATATTCATCTACAACTAAAAATACTTTTAAAAATCTATATAAATATTCCCTAAGTGTAGTTTCTAATATAATAATGTGAGGTATCACTGGGGGAAAATCATTGGAACTAAATAAAAATTCACTGATAAGTGTTAGTGAACGTGGACATTTTATGTTAAATGGAGGAGAGGTAAGTGTTGCCCCAACCTCCAGTTACTGGTAAAAAAACATCTTATGGCAGCCAGGTGCAATAGTATATTTCTATAATCCTAGCTACTCTGAAGGCTGAAGCAGGAGGATTACAGATTTGAGGCCAGTCTGGTGAATTTAGCCTGTCTCAAAAATAAAATGAAAAGAGCTGGAGATTTAACGCAGAGATAGAGCACCCCTGGGTTTGATTCCTAGTAACCCCCTTTCCTCAGTACCTCTCAATCTTAGGGTAGTAGTGAGTTTTCATAAATTTTGTAAGGAAGATTGTAGAGTTATATGGGAAACACATTGTAGTCTTAGATATTCCTTCACTCATTCAGTAAATATTAAGGGCATATTCTTTCCCATACATTATAGGCACTGGGGATACAGAATAAGAAATAGAATTCAGTGGCATAACCACAGATGATTACTGTAGAGTATCAAAATAAGATCTTGCTTTGATCTCTACCAGAGTTTCTGTTTCATTTATTTATTTATTTGTTAGTACTGGGAATTGAACCTCGGGATGCTCTACCGTTGAGCGATATCACCAGTACTCTGCCCCGCCTTTTTAATTTGAGAGAGGTTTCACTAAGTTGCTGAGACTGCCCTCAAACTTGCCATCCTCCTAAGCTGGGATGACAGTCATGTGCCACTATGTACAGAAAGTTTTTGTCATTTTGTTTAGGTATCATCACATAGTTCACAAGGGAAGAAGAATTAGGAAAACTAATTGGTCCTTTAAAAAAAAAAGCTAACTGAAATTATTCTGCATTTAGGCTCTAAAACAAAGAGAAGCAATCTTGAAGCTCATCTTGAAAAATGAAAATGTAAGTAGAAAATCATTTTTCCTCATTCTATAATGTGGTGTTTATGTTCATAAACTTATTTTAAAGAGGAATGAATGAGGTGTCTGAAAATCATGTAATTTCGAACTTGATCAAAATTACTGTAAAACTGTAGTTTGCTCCTGTAACTCAGTACCTTTGAACTAGTTAAGGTGAGCCTCATGTTTTTGTATTAATACTCTTTGATATTTTTTAGACCATTTATGGTTACATAAGAACATTTATTTTTGTAAAGAAAATAAATTTTTGTTTTGCATCTTGTTTCTACTTAGTTGAAATATTTTTTGAAGTTGGAATTTAGATTTAAGAGAAATCTTCAATATCTTTTAAAAAAATCTTTGTTATTTTTATGTGGTACTTAGAATTGAACCCAGTGCCTCACATATGTGAGGCAGATGCTCTACCACTGAGCTACAACCCCAGCCCCTTCAATGTCTTTTGTATTTAAGGTTTTTTGGTTTTTTTTAATAGACCGTATAGTCAAATGTTTCAAACATTAAAATACATATATTGAATGGTATACAGGGAAAATTCTCCCTTCCTTGTATTCTGTACTTTGAAATTGTTGTTATGTCTTTATAAGCAAATTAAAATATACTGTTATTCCTCCTTTTTTAAAAAATATAAACCATGTTAACAAGTCATTTCACTATTCTGGTCATTGCTTTCTTATCTTTGAGGTCTTTCCATATTAGCATATATTTTCCTTATTCTGCTCTCTCTCTCTTTATACTGCTGGAATTCTGTTGTATAACTACAATGTAATGTTTTAATCAGTGCCATATTGAAGGACATTCAGGTTGATTCTAGTCTTTCATTATTATAAAAAATATTGCATTGAATAACCTTGTACCAGAATATTAGTAAAGCAAATTTTTACAGAAGAGAAATTGCTAAATCTAAGGACAGGGTATTTCTTTCTGTTTTGGTAACTCTTGCCAAATCGTCTGTGAAAGTTTATTCTCATACTGGCAATATTGGAGTACCTCTTTTCTTATAGCTTCAGCAAAGAATGTTATAGAATTTTGTGCCAACATGATGGGTTAGAAAATAGTTATCTCATTAAAGTTTTAATTTGCATTCTTTAGAGATGAAGTGAGTATTGCTGTATATTTTTAAGAGGAGTTTGACTTTTTTTCCCCCCCTATAAATCCCTCCACGCTCCCGCCCCCCATTTTTTTGTACCAAGAACTGAACCCAGGAGACCAAACCCAGGAGCACTTAACCACTGAGCCTCATCCCTAGCCCTTTTTATTTTTTATTTTGAGACAGGGTGTCACTAGGTTGTATACAGTCTTGCTAAATTGCTGGGGCTGGCTTCAAACCTGTATCCTCCTGCATTAGCCTCACTCATTTTCTATTGAATTGTTCCTTTTTATAAAGATTTGTAGAAATTCTGTATTAGGGAGATTTGTTCTTTGTATGATTTGACAAAGTTTCCAAGTTCGTCTTTTGATTTTATTGATAATTTTTCCCCTGTTAATGGCTTCTGGGTTTTAAATATAAATTAAAAGATCCTTTTCTCTTCTCAGGTTTACAAAAGAATTTTCCATATTTTCTAAGTTCTTGTTACTTGTTTTTCTAAAACTCCGTATATTTTTAATTTTAATATTTTTATTTTTAAAGTAAAACAAAATCACAGCCATCCAAGATATTGTATATCTCCTGAAGGAAGAATATAATTTCACCTAAGAAGTCCTGTCTCCTCTCTCTGTCAACCTGAATATATATTTTTAAATTTTTACTTTAAAAATATTTTTAGTTGTAGATGGACACAATACCTTTATTTTGTTTTTTTAAAATGTGGTACTGGGGATCGAACCCAGTGCCTCACATGTGCTAGGCAAGTACTCTACCACTGAGCCACATCCCCAGCCCCCAAATATATTTTTGATATCTAAACTCACTGTTTGAACTCAATACTAAAACTAAGAAAGTAAAATAGATTTCCCTAGTTCAGGATATTTGTATGTCTGTGGCTTCCTTCCTTCCTTGAACCCATTGGTTCTGTATCTACTTCTCCTTTCATATCTCACTTCCTAACTTCCCACATTTCCCATTGTATTACATCTGTAAATATTTTATTTGTATTGCTTCTTTAAAAAAAAACTAACCTTGTTAATATTCCATCTAACAAAAATTTAGTTATCATTGTCTAATCTGTTCAAATTTTTAATTGTCTCCTAAATGTCTTGATTTTTTTTTAACGGTTTTGGTTTGACTTGATTATCTATATTGAGTTCATAATTTGCAGTTATTTGGTACTTTTTTTTAAGTCTTGTTTAATGTATAAACTAAAGTTTCATTTCTCTTCTTCTTCCTTTTTTTTTTTTTTTTCTCCCCCTCCCTTTTGAATTGTTTTCCACAGTCAGATTTTGCTGTTTATACAGACAGTTACCCTCTAAATTTGGTAGTTGGGTTAGGAGACTAGTAATATTTAAGTTCAGGTTGATAGAAAAGACAGGACAGAACTACTTCTTAGGTGAGATTATATTCTTCCATCAGGAGATATATAATATCATGGTGGCTGTGGTTTTATGTTTTATATTTAAATATTGGGTATAAGGGGCTAGATATGGTGGCATGCATCTATAATCCCAGCTATTGGGAGGCTGAGGCAGGAGGAGCATGAGTGCAAGGAAAGCTAGCCTGGGCAACTTTTGAGACTATCTCAAAATTGAAAAGAATTTTTTTTTTTAATTTGTTCAAATTTGAAAATGTATAAAAAAAGACGAGATGGACTGGGAATGTAGGTCAGTTGTAGAGTGCTTACCTAGCACATGTAAGGCCTTGGGTTAAATTCTCAATATTGGGGGGAAAAAAGGACAAAAAAGAGCTGGGGATGTAGTTCAGAGGGTTCAAATTAATAAGTAAGTAAGTAAATCTTTGCTGTATTTGGAATTTATCTGAATAGGTAATGTGCAGTATGAATCCAAATTTGCTTTTATTTTATTTTTTTTAAGATGGGAATTCATGGGGCTGTAGCTCAGTGGTAGAGCGCCCGCCTCCCACAGGTGAGGCAATGGGTTCAATCCTCAGCACCACATAAAAATAAATAAAGCTATTGTGTCCAACTATGATTAAAAAAATATTTAAAAAAAAAAAAGATGGGAATTCATTTGTCCCAACACCAATTATTGAATAGGCCATCTTTTTCTTTATTGAATTTTCACATTTTGGCTGTGTTTTGGACTTTGAATTCAGGTCATTGGTCTTTTGTGTTTGTGTACACTGGCAACACACTGTTTTAATTATTGTGGCTTTATAAGTTATAATATCTAGTGGGACTACCCCATGTTGCTTTCCTATCCCTATTATTTATTTATTTATTCCTATTCCATTTATTTATTTATTTTTCATGAAGTTTAAAATCAGTTTGTCTTTTGGAGGGAAAAAAGTTAATATTTTTAGTGGATAATTATTCAAGAGAATTGAGATCTTCTTGGTGTTAAATCTTTCTATCCCATAGCAAATATTCTTTCTGATTAATTCTTCCTTATGTTTCAGCAGGGTTCTAAAGTATATCAGAATAACTGTTTTAGTCATTTTTCCATTGCTATAACAGAAGCTTATTTAGCTCACAGTTCTGGAACCTGGGAAGTCTAAAGGCATGGTGACAGTGGATAGTGAGGGCTTTCATACTGTATATAATGGCAGAAAAGCAGAAGGGCAATTGAACACATGTGGAAAAGTAAAAGTATGAGTGGTGGATCTCTCTAACAGCCTGCAGACTCAGTAACTTACCCACTCCCATGGTGACATTAAACCATTCTTTTATATATATATATATATATATATATATATATATATTTATTTCTTAGTTGTAGTTGTACACAATACCTTTATTTATTTATTTTTATGTGGTACTGAGGATAGAACCCAGGGCCTCGTACTTGCTAGGTGAGTACTCTACTGCTGAGTCACAACCCCAGCCCAACATTAAACCATTCTTGAGGGCTCCAATCTCATGAGGTCTCAATACTACTGAGGTGAGGATTAAGTTTCTGACACATGAATTTGGGCCACTTACTTAAAGCAGAGCAGTAATATATACTCTGTGAAAAAGATTAAAGAACCTATCAAATTACAAAGATCAGAATAAATTACAAAGATTACAGATCCATGGTTTTAACCATTTTGGGAGTGGTAGAGTCTTTTAAGAATGAGATAAAAGCTCTAGTCTTTCCTAAGAAAGCAACATACTTCATGGAATATTTTGTTTGATTTCAGAGAAATTCCTAAATCTTCCATATTAGTAAGGAATTCCTGTCTTAGATAAAAAATGCAAATTACATTTTGCCTTTTAATTGAATATTTGGTAACTGCTTTCAGAAAGATATTGTGTAGTTGCAGTACTATTTAGATAAAACACAGTTTATAAATCTTTCTCAAGAATAGACATCAGCAGGAGAAATAAACAGAGGAGATAGGTCGACTATATTGTGCCTAGAAATTGAACAGATATTAGGAGATAGTTCTTGACAACTTTGCAGAGATATCAGATTATCAGTATAATTTATTTAACTTTAAAAAAATGTAATGAGATATTGTATTGCGTAACTGAAAGTTAACCATGTTTTTAAACCACATGTATGTATCTAGTAACGATATAGATAATGTAGATGATTTTGTAAGGGTCAGGCGAAGCGTTGGAGAAAGAGACCACCAAGTGACCACTCATGCAATTGGCAGAAGGGGATTTATTGAACCAGCATGCTGGGGCTCCGTGCCCACTCAAGAAGGGAAAGCAGCCCAGAGCCCCGAGCAGGGGCTGAGCACTGCTTAAGTACACTTTTTGGGGAGGGCGGAGGGCTTTGTATACATCAGAACAAATCATCATGAGGCGCGGAAAAATTGAACAACAACTCCTAAACATGATTAGTTCATTCATTGGCGGGAACAGGTGAGGCTGGAGCGATAGGTCATTTCTAAACGGGGTACATATTTAAACTGATTGGTTTTAGGGCCTAAAGGACTCTGTGACCAGTTACACAGAGCCCTTCAGTTATTAAACAACCAAACAGCCAGGGGAAATGTTTACTGGGCAATTCAAGTATTGTACTAACAGCTACAGGGATTTCAGGTTTTGCAGGTAACATAGAAACCTAACAATACGTAATCCTTTACATTTTAACTCAGACCTTGCAGCTTAGAAACTTTACAACACCCGGTCTTTTACCCTTTAACTTTTACGCTTTAACTTCAATTTCTTTTACCCTTACAATTTATATATTTAAATATATATCAACAGTGTAAATGATGAAATTTAAGCTCTTTGTCTCATTTAATTTAAGGAATTACTCTTCTAATTTAACATTTTGATTTCTGTTTCAATAGTGTTTTGTGTGATTTTTTTTTTTTTTAACAGTAATGTCTTTGGAAATTCTTTTAGAATTACATTTGTCATGGGCGCAGGAAGTTTTTAGCATTCTGTTTCTTATTCATGAAAGCACAAATGATTAGTCTCTAACCAGTTTTATGATGCAAAATATGAGTGTTCTCCAGATAATTGCTGACATGGGAACATCTTATTTCCTACTAGCTAGTATTTATATGCTGAAGGCAGATTGCTCCTTCAATAAAATATGAAAGAAATTTATTTACTTTTTTTTTAAAAAGATGCTTCACATCAGTAGCACAAGTGAGTACCATTGCTGTTTTTACATTACTGAATAAATAAGCGTTTATTGATAGAAATAAAGTAGCAGACTTTTATATTTTTTGAGTTTATCTTCTCTGAAGAAAAGATTGATACTCTTAAAATGATCCTGTGTTCCATTCTTACAGTTCTTTGTTAATAGATATTCCATAACATTATTTGCTTTCTTTTAAAAAGAAAGGGTAAGCTGGGTGCAGTGGTACACACCTGTAATCCCAACTACTTGGGAGGCTAAGGCAAGAGGGTTCAAAGCCAGCCTGGGCAATATAGCAAATCCCTGCCTCAAAATTTAAAAAATTAAAAGGTCTGGGGATGTAGCTCAGTGGTAAAGCTCCCTTGGGTCCAGTCCCTAGTACCAAATAAAATAAATAAGTTTTTAAAGTAGGGTAGTAGTTTTGGCTTAAAATTTTAAGGGTAAAAAGAATTAACGCTAATAAAATTTATATAATAAAAGTATCATGTCTGACTGTAAAGTAAGGAGGTCACTTTTTTCCCCTATACAAACTTATCTGAATTTAAACAGAAATAATTAACAGGCATGGGCTTCAGAGACAGATCTGAGAGTCTCCCATATTCTGGCTTGACCATTCCCTGCTTGGTCATACTATTCAGTATATTTATGCCTCATTTTTTTTTTTTTCCATTTGGAAATTAGATGCCAACAATCTAATGAAATCATTTTGAGAATTTAATTAGATTTTTGTATGTAAACTACTTAGAGTAATATGCATATTAAGTGTACAGTTAATTTTAGGTAAAGTAAATACCTATATAAACAAGTGCTTTTCTTTCAAGTTATTTTAGAAGTCTCTTAATATGCTCTAATATTGTTACCAGTTCTCAAAAACCTTTAATTTGGGAATTGGCTTTATTGCTTAATGAAAAGAATTTCCATTCATGATTTATCTAATGTCTATTATTCTACAGTAAAAAAAGGCGGGGGGGGGGAGTACTTTTGGAGTGCTTGTTATGTACCAGCACTGTTGTGAATTGTGCCTTGTTTTATATATTACTCAGTCCTACAAGGAGTACATATTAGTTCTGTTTTATAGTTGAGGAGCCTGAAACCCAGAGAGTTATATAAAAATTTGTTCAGAATCACACAAAGAAGTGATGGAACCTTTCTCTGAATCATTAGGCTATGCTTTCTCTGTTAACTAACTTGCTCCCCCATGACTAGAATTTTCTTTTTTTTTTTTTTCTTTATACTAAATTAAAACTTTATTGAATAAAGAACACTCTGCAGAACACAAGATCTGATGGACCAGGTCTACATTAAATGCAATGAAGCTGAACATGACAGTAGTTTAACATGGAATGTCAAACACATTAGTATTTTCATTGTACAAAACTGTGTAGCTGATGTGCAAGAATAGTATGATGATATTCAGCATTTTCACCAATCATCTGTGATGAGTTTAAAAAGGCATTTGAAGAAACTGGTAGATGTCTTCAGCATATAGTTCAAATAAATTAGTTTCATGTGCACTACTGAACCTCTTTCAACCTCTCTTGCATTCCAAATAAAATCTTAGTGCAAACATCAAAGTTGCTGGTCACTCCAAAAGACTGTCAACCTCATAAGAGAATACAAGTTCTGAATTAATGTGTATTAAGTAGGACAAAAATCAAGAATACCAGTTACTGCAAAATTCATTTAGGCACACTTAATAGTCCAATCTAAGCATTTCTTCTAATTCTCTCACATTAATGACTAAAGCCTGTTTACAGTACTAAAATTCTATCATTCAAGCATCAATGATTATATTTCAGAAAAAGGAAGTCATTCATCTCAGTAATAGCATTACTGCTACATTCTAAAAAAAAAAAAGAAAGAAAGAAAAAAATCATAATTAACAAAACCAGTATCCATAATAGAATACATGGGGAAAAACATTTTAGGAAAAAAAAAATGTGCTTTATTTGCACAGCAGGAATTATATAATGTAAACACCATATTGGCCCACACCACAAAATCCATGAGAAAGGTTCAAATTTGAACCCTGTGTGTGCATTATTTTCAAATCTGTGTTTGTGAGTTTATACAGAATCTGCTTGTACCAATACATGAGAAATTAAACACACTCTTCCACACACATACACATACAAGTGATTGTTAAATATTGAGCATGGCTTGCTTCCCTGACACTAAATCAAAGAAAATGCTAAGTGACATCCCAACTGTTTTAAAAATGTTTACAGAAACCATTAAATGAATGTGAATAGTAGTTGAGGAATGAAGAAAAGTGATGGCAATGATATGATGAAAGTGGATGCAAAAAAAAAAATACTCCTGTATGGATGGCAAATACATGGAACACCTTTTTCTGTGGGCCTTGTCTGAACTTTCAGTTGTTACCAAGAATTAAAAAAAAAAAAAAAAAAAAAAAAAAAGTAGTAGCACAAGTCCTTTGACACCTGGAGGATTGAAAGTTTACCTTCAAAGTGCAAATTTTAACAATGGAATGTTTTAGCAGGGACATAAGAACAATCTTCTGTCTTTTTCTTGTTGCAAAGAAATAAAATGTTCAGGAAGTATTTATTCCTGGCCAAAGCTATTTCAGTTTCTTGGTACAACAAAAATTTTAAAAATATTTAGCCACAATGATCACCCTCTCTTTCACATACACAGAACCATTCTTAGGGGTGTACGTTGGGGAGAAAAAGCCCTTACCTATGTATCACCTAATGCAACTCTGCTTTAGAAATTAAGTTCTTTGAATTCACTACGTTAAATCTCCACATGTACCTCCCTTATCCCCTCCCTCTCCACCCACCTATCCCAGACACCCCCTGATGAACCTACATATTCTAAAGTCTTTGTTGTTTTCTAAGCCTCATGACTAAGGCTGTTGAGTACCACCTCCAACTGGAACAAAATTAACACCTAGGGTGCCCTTTCTACAGCACCTTTTTTCTTCTCCACAGTTAGTGGAATTTTGATGCTCAAGCCTGATCTAGATCTCCAGGTCATCAGGCCGAGGTCGGCTGCTGGCACGGCTGCTGGCTCTGCTTGAAGGTCGCTGGTCCACGATGGCTAGTAGCTGTAGTTCATGTCCAGCAGCGATTTTTTTAGAATTCTGGTTGTCATCCGGGAAATCGAAAGGCTGGGCGTGGGAGTTAGAGATGGTGCTTCCTGCCTGCCCCATTCGGTTTTGTTCTGCGCTGTAATTAGCCCAGTTTTGCTCACTTGCTTGCTTGTTATAATTACGGCATGAAGAATTGTTTCTGTCGCCAGTAACCAGCTTGTACCCAGGAGGAGACATAGGTGACGGGAGCGGTTGGTGAAGAGCAGCCATTGAAATAAGCATATTTTGGAGATCCACAGTCTTTTGAGGGGCTCAGTGGGCCAGTGGTAGCGTGGTAAGGATCACTCCTTCCCTTCACACGATCCTTAACGCCCTTGAAGAAGACATAGAAGAGTTCAATGATATTCAAGGCAAGAGACACCAAGGACACCACCAGCATGAAGATGATGAAGATGGTTTTCTCTGTGGGGCGAGAGAGGAAGCAGTCCACTTGATGTGGGCAGGGATCTCTTGCAAGTGTAGACAGCACTCAAGCTGAATCCATAGATGTACCACTGGATCAGCAAGAAGGCCACTTCGAAGACAGACTTGAAGAGGATACTGATGATGTAGGTTCTCAGCAGCCCTCCTTGCATCTTCACTTTACCATGCTCCTCGATGCCATACTTGAACTTCTTTATTTCAATCTGCTTCAAGTGCATCTCCATGTTTACCCCATCAGTTTGGGCAACTTTGAGCTCCTCCTCCTTCTTGTTCAGTTTCTCTTCTTTTCTCATCACATAGAACACTATGTGATGAGCCAGGTACAAGAGTGTGGGTACGGACACAAATATGATCTGCAGGACCCAGAAGCGCACATGAGAGATTGGGAAAGACTTGTCGTAGCAGGCGTTTTCACAACCAGGTTGTTGGGTATTGCAACGAAAGGCAGACTGCTCATCACCCCAAGCTGATTCAACTGCTGTCCCCAGTAGCAGGATTCGAAAAATGAAGAGGACAGCCAGCCACACCTTCCCTCCAGCAGTGGAGTAGGCTTGGACCTTGTCAAGGAGTTTGCCTAAGGCACTCCAGTCACGGATACCTCTCTTTCGCTTAAAGAAGTGAAGTAGGCACTCCAAGTGATTGAACTCCGTGGAGGATGAAGTAAAATGAAAAGGCAAGTTCAGGCACTCAGACCTGGCTATTTAAAGTTTAAAAGTCTGCTGCTGTTTGGTACTTTCCTCACGCCTTCCCCCCAATGAAAGAAAAGTGCTGATACCTCGAAAAAGCTTTTTTCTAACTTCTAGAATTTTCTTTCTTTCTTTTTTTAAGTTATAGATAAACAACTAACTTCTTTCAAATTTAGATCAAATTTAGCAACCCATCTCTACCCACACCCCTATCACCATCTAACCTACTTTCCCGAAGTTGACAGTGAATATCAGTTTCATTAATATTTGAGAGTAGATGCCTTACATTTGCATAGGTGTAGGTTATTTATTTTTTACTATTACAAATGGTAAAGAAATTGGATCCTTGTATGTATCTGTTGATGTACAAAGAAGAGTCCCTGAAACAAAAAAGTGAAAACTACAAAGAGAATAGACAAATTTGACTATATCAGACTTAAATCTTCTCTATGACAAGATAACATGAACAAAGTGGAAAAACAAGTCATTGGAAAAACATTTACAACCCTATAACCAAAAAGGACTAATATCTAAATTATATGCTGAATTCCTGTAATGTGTTTGCAAGGTTTATGTATCGTTATAGTTTAGATATGAAGTATCCCCTCCAAAAAGCTCATGTTAGGCAAATTGGGAATGTTCAAAGGTGAAATGCTTAGATTACAAGAGCTATAACCTAGTGAGTGGGTTAATCTGCTTGATGAATTAATAATTTGAAAGGACTACTGTACTCTGTGATGACTATAGGCAGGTAGGGTATAACTGAAGGAAATGGGTCACTGGGGGCATGCCTTTAGGGTTTATATTTTGTTCCTGGCACCTCGAACTCAATCTCTGCTTCCTGACTGCCACGAGCTGAGAAGCTTTCTTCCACCATTTCTTTCCTCCATGCGTTCTACCTCATCTTGGCCCCAGAACAATGGAGTTGGCTGATCATGGACTGTGCCTCGGAAACTGTGAGCCCAAAGTAAACTTTTCGTCCTAAGTTGTTCTGGTCAGGTGTATGAGTCCTAATACATGTAAGTACATTAGATCACAGGTGCAAATTTTGACTAGCTCTAAGAATTTATTCTTTGATGTTTCAATATATGAGACATGTTAAAAATATCCCAATATTATTGTGAATTTGCCCATTTTTCTACATAATTATGTTTTGGGACCATGATATTAGGTATGTAAAGATACAGGGAGTTTTTGTCTCTTCTGGTGTATTATTTTTTTATGTAATGATTTCTCATCCCAGTTAAGCATTTTGCATAAAAATGTTTGATCTGATGTAACTAGAACTATATTAACTTTCTCTCAGTGTTTGCTTTGTATGTCATTTTCAACTTTAAACTTCTTTTTAAATATAAACAAAGCCTATTTTCTTTAGCATAGTTGTGAATTTCAGACCTCAGCTACATTTTTACTACATACACATAAACAACATAAACACAGAATATCTTGTCATTTCCTGATTTATTCTATTTGTGATGATTACTGGTAAATTTGTGTTTATTTTTATTTTAATCTTTCTCATGCCTTTGCTTTCTACCCCTACCCCCTAGTCTTTGTTCATTAGTATTGCTCTTGCATTTCTTACTCCCCTTTTTCCTCTTTCTCGCCTGATTTCAAAGCTACAAATTCTCTTTGTATGCCTTAGTGGTAACCCCCCAATTTTTTAGATATATACATAAAGTCTAATTAATAACATCTCTTCCCTCTTTCCAGTGCTATTATTATAAAACCTTAGAATGCCTTAATGGCTGGGCAAGGTGATGCATGCTTATAATCCCAGCTACTTGGGAGGCTGAGGTAGTAGGATATATCCTTGGCAACGTAGCATGAGCAGATATAGATGGTGGTAGTCATGAATATATCTTCTTTTTCATTTTTTTTTAATCCATAAGTTTATGATGATGCTTTTATTCTCCCAAAGCTATTATTTGGCCTTGACTTAACTGACTTGACTATAAGCTTAGGATGAAGAGTAGAACTGTAAGTACTAAAATAAAGCATCACATTTAAAAGGAATGTTAAATAGAGTGTTTTGGTTTTTGTAATGGACTCTGGACTTAAAAATGCAAGCTCTATGCCAAGTATGTTGAATATATTATAAAATATGTCAATTTGATATCTTCTTTAGAAGTTCAAAAGTGAATCCCAATAGTGCTTGAATGTCTACTCTTCCTCATCACTCCACAGTGTATCCAGTAAACTAACTTCTATCATGATAAATGATAATGAAAATTGAATTTCAAGTTTCTAAACTTTGTGGTTATTGAAAAAAATTCTAAAATTTGAAAGTACTTTTTAATGTTTCTGCTTTGACAATATGCTTAACTTTCTTTAACTCTGAGACAGATGTTTGGAAGCCTCCTTTGCAGTATATTTTGTATTTGTTTCTTAAGCACGTTTCATGTTTGTTTAAGGTGGATAGGCATGTAGACCTGCTAGAGGTTGCCCAGGAAACTGATGGCTTTTCAGGAAGTGACCTAAAAGAGATGTGTCGAGATGCTGCCCTCCTCTGTGTCAGGGAATATGTTAATTCTACATCAGAAGAAAGGTATGTATATATTTAGACTTGTTTCTGGTATTTATCAAACCTTTTAGAGCTTTTAGTTTTAGTTTTTTGAAATTTTGCTTTGTAGTAGTAACCCTACTTGGGGAATAAAAGGTAAATTTGAATAAGCAGCTCCCCTTTCCCTCTTATTTCTTTCCCCCTTATTTCTCCCAAATTTCTAAAGGGGAGTTCTAAAGGAAGGAAGAAAGGGCAGTGGAGAGGTTCTAGGATGAAAGGGGACAAAAGCTGAATTTCTTCTGGTAATCCATGGCATGGGCCCAGAAAGCTGACAGAAACCTAGGCATGCCCGTCTCTGTTAGGAGAGTTCTCTCGCATACCTAGATAACTTTTTCATCTTAAATTCCATTATATAGAAATGAATGTCTTGTTTTCCAGGAATTTCATGTGTAAACGAAAGGGGTACTGAATCCTTAATTTGTTAGTAATAATGTTATTAAACAAACCATTTGTACTAAACCAAATTTTCTTGAAACTAATTTCAAAGTATGTTAAACTTGAGAATTAAATTTTCTACTATTAATTTCAGCAAGAATACTGGTGGACTGGGATAATTCAGCCCTATTAACTTAATCCTTTAAGGAAGATTCTCAAAAGGTCACTTGCCCTGAACAAGTACTACTATGCATTTCTTTTCAGAATAGCAACCCTTTAACAAAGAATTCCTGAGACTCTTAAAACTAGTATTCTTTGCAGGGGGTGGGGGGCGGGTAGGTTGAATGACTTCTCAAACTCTTGCCATTTTGTTTGTCAGTTTCCCTTCTTGAACTCCCTGAGGATCTTAGTCCAAGTGATCCTAATTTGCCTCTGGTAGTTTTATACTTAAGCATAGGGTGTTACCATAGCACACTTCTGCAAAACCTTTGTGTGTGTGGGTATAGAAGGGTTTATGTGAAAGCTACCCTATCAACCAGTAGCTATGTATGCAGGATTCTGGTCCCATTGATAGTACTTCCTCAAGCTCCATTGTGAAGAAGTTGACACTCTTTATTTGTTGCCAGATTAATCCAGCTACTTTAGCAAGTTGGGGAATACTTTTGACCTCTGCAGCTAAGAATCTGCCTTCCAAAGGTCTTTATTGTTGTCAAATATGGAAAAATAAGCTGGGTACACTGGCATACGCCTATAATTCCAGCAACTTGGGAAGTTGGCGCCAGATAATTGCAAGTTTGATGCCAGCCTCAGCAACTTAGCAAGATTTTCTCTCAAAATAAAAAAGGACTGGGGATATAGATCTGTGGTAAAGCTCCCCTGGGTTAAGCCCCCAGTACAAAAAAAGAGGAAAAATAAAAAAGAAAGTAATAACCTATACAACATAAATTTTAAGATTACTAAATTAATAAGAAGACATGTTTTTCTCTTCTGAAATTTATATATTTCAATATTGAAAAATCCAGCTTCTATAGACTTGGGTTATCAAAACTTTCCCTATCAATATTTTTTCCATCAAGTACCTTTGAATTACATAGGAGGCATAATATACTTAATTTTTTCCTCATGATTAAAGTGGGGAGGACTTGGATTGGTTTTTTATTTTTTTAATGATGTTTTACTTCCAGTTTGTAAAAAGCTAAACATATAGATGAGTATATACCTAGAAATGCTACTTTTCAATTTCATTTTCATAGGAATAACTTTTAATTTCTTGATGGGAATTATGTATATACCTGTTTGGATAAACTGACAATACTGGGTAACATCTTCATCTTTTGGTAATATTCTGTACTTACATTATATTCTTGGTATTGATTTCCTATCTTTTAGCAGTCAGTGTCTTTAAAAAATCTCTTATGACTTGAGTATGCATAGAATTCCTGAGAGAATTTGCTGTGTTAATTGTGGTTGTTTTGGGGAAAAGAGACTTTATCATTAACAGTCTTATTATCATTAACAGTCTTATTTTTCTACCACGTGTATTTTTTAAAATCTTGGTAACATATTTTAGGGAAATGTATTATAAAATTATTTGGATTTGTTTGCATTTTAGTCATGATGAAGATGAAATTCGGCCTGTGCAACAGCAGGACCTCCATCGGGCAATTGAAAAGATGAAGAAATCAAAGGATGCAGCATTTCAGAATGTTTTAACACATGTTTGTTTAGATTAAGAGTAAAGATCATTTGTACAGTTTGGTGATCTAGTTCGTGTGCCCTCTTATTATGGAAATAGAGTGAAAGGAGTGCTCCTAAAACATTGAGGGAGTTCCGTGTTTATGGTTTTTTACTCTGAATTCTAAGTTATTGAGGTATAGTTGTTATGTAAATGGCATGAGTACTTGTCAGAAATCATGAGGAAGAACCATTTAATCCAGCCCAAGTGTGGGTGCTTGCGTTTGACCTCTTTAGCCATATGTTGTTATAGCCTTATAGAATCTAAGCTGGTCTTAAAGTAATAAATGATTCATTGGGTCATTAGTGAGAAATGGGAATGTGGTAGGTGCTGGTTCCTAGATATGTATGTATGTGTGTGTGTGAGAGAGAATATGTATGTGTGTATATTAATTGTATATACCACTCATTTTTTTATTGACATTCTGTAGATATGTTTGAATACAGAACTTTTTTTTACCCCAACTACTGAATCCAAAAGTACTGGATAGTATATAGCAAAACTAAGATTTAAGGTTGTGTCCAATAGGTACAGTGATTCAGTCATTTCCAATTGTCATTTGTTTTATCTTTTTTAAACTGAACATTTCTTTGTCTGCAGTTGATAAGTTGAATCAGCTACGTCTGAATATATACTCATGGCTTTGTCATAATGGCTGACAGGATAATGAAATAAAAATACTTGTTCAGTGATCAGCATTGGATAGTTGTTAGGCAGACATGGTCAACACTGATTTTGCCTCTTTTCATAAGCACATTGAGTAGACTTTTTAAGTTCTAAATTGATTGATTTAGGTGGATTGAAAGGCTTTCAAAAGAATAGGTTTGAAAAACTTCCATGCCCTTCATGTGCATGACTTACTTTCCTTTCTTCCTTTAATATAACAGATAGTTCTGTTGTAACCATGTGTTTCTTAAATGTTTGTCCTTTAATTATGGTCAAATATAATTTGATCACCAAAAATGAAATGATAGTTTAAAATAAGTAGCTACTACTAAATGTACTAAGAATACTCATTTTGTAGCTTTAATTTGAAAAATTTTCAATGTATTAAAAATTGTGGCCTCATTAAGTACAAAACTACACATCAGAATTCCTATATTATATCTGTAGTTATTTACTGCTCTGTAACTACATACAAAACTTTATTTTTAGTTCCAAATCTACTAACCAGAATTCTATTATAGGCACCTAAATACATAGCATGAGTAAAATGGCACGACACAATCTTAAGGTGCTTTTTGAATCATCAGAAAGATTAAATTAAGTTTTAGATGCTTTTGTTTTGATTATATTTTTTTGAAAACTCAATCATTGTTAATGAGTTATTGGATTAATTTAGTTTCTTTGATAATGTCTCTCACAAGAACCTATTGGATAGTTTTTTTCTTTAATTTGTACTCTGGTGGGATAGAGGTTGCAGAACACTTTGGTAACAGAAAGCAAGTTATGAAAGATTGTAAGCATGATGGAAAAAGGAATGCAAAATATAAGATACCAAAAATTTGAAAAATTGTCCCATTTTTAATAACTGTAGTATATATACTAGTGTTTTATAAATGTGTAATAAAGGGGTCCCTCTTGATTTTTCTCCACTTAATCCTTGGTCTTTTTCAGTTATTTTAAATGTTATGGGGGTTTCGGGTTATAAAACTTGTATTTGGATAATTTTTATCTGGCAATCTAGATTTCATATTTTTATAGTATACATTTTAGTATCTAATCATTATTTTGTTTTAATATGAATTTCAGTTATCATTTCATTTTAATCTAATGGCACATTGTTTAAAAATCAGTGGTGATATATCCCCTTGTGTCCTTTTTATCCTAAATTCAAAATATCCAGTTGTGGTAACTAACTGAATTTGTCTTGATTTTTGTCATCAAATGAAACCAGAGAAATACACTAATCCCAATAACTGTGACTCTTGTAGGCATGTTAAGGCCATAAAGATGAAGAAACTATTTTCCTATGATTTTAAAGAACTTTTAATATTATGTAGTTACCTCTCTTTTGGACTCAAGTTTCACATATGTAGTCTGATCTCTGATTTCTGAAATATTTTGCTTTTGGTAACACTTAAGAGTACTCCTGGATTCAATCCTCCATACCAAAAAAAAAAAGAAAAAGAAAGTACTTTGTCTAAAATCAGACTTCTTGAATTTAAATTCAGGCTTCCCATTAATTAACTATATATTCTTGAACTCTTTACCATTGTTTGTTTTTGTATTTTTGATTCAGGGACTTGGCTGTATTTCCTAGGCTAGCCTCAAATTCCTGAACACAAATGATTCTCCTGCCTTAGCCTCTCATGTAGCTGGGACTGTTTGTACATACCACCACTGTCTTAAACTGGTTACCTTGTTTAAGCTTCAATTTCTCATCTATAAAATAAGGGCAACAGTAGCACCCACCTTACAGGGTTTGACAGTGAGATAATGCACATAAGGCACTCATCACAGTGTCTCACACAAACATAGTGCTGAAATTTTAACTATCATATTGTTAAGGTTATTACTTTTATACATTTATACACATCCTGTTGACCAGGTTCAATCTTTAAGCATTCTCCATGCTTAACCCATTTTCATCATCCCTAGGCCTGCACTCTGAGAATTGAGATTAAAAGGATCACTTGTGTGGTGTTTCTCTAAAAGTTTCATTGTCAGAAGACTTCTGATAAGTCTGGTGTGTCTCATGCTTTTCCCATTCCTTTTAAAATAGAAGTTAGAAACTCCAAAGTTTGAATCAACCCAGCGTTGCCTTTACTGTTTTTCCATTTTCTGGCTTATCCAGGCTCCCACCTGCAGATAGACCCAGAAAGCATGTTATTAAGAGCTGGGTTAAGGTAACCTAAACATTCTGTGTGGACCATAATAATCTCATGGCGTTGGTGCTAGATGCACATGTCTCCAGCCTTGACTGTGTTTGAATAAAAACGACAGCAGTGTCTTGTGTAGGAATTTTTTACTGGAATAATGTTGTCTGTGGGCAAATATTACAGCTTTCTTCTGATAAGGAAAATAAATTGGATAATTTACATTTTATGATTTTGTTCTTAGTTGCTCTTTCAATCTGAATATTGAGTAGAATGTTTGTTCTAATTAGTTATACGTGATAGTAGAATGCATTTTGACATATCATCATATATGGAATATAACTTCTCCTGGTTGTACATGATGTAGAATTACATTGATTGTGTAATCATATATGCACATAGGCTAGTAATGTCCGATTCATTCTACTATCTTTCCTATTCCCATTCTTCTTCCCTTTCCCTCATTCCCCTTGTCTAATCCCAAAGTACCTCTATTCTTCCCTAACCACTGCCCTGCTTATTGTGAATTAGGATCCACATATCAGAGAAGATATTCAGCCTTTGATTTGTTGGGTTTGGCTTATTTCACTTAGCATGATATTTTCCAGTTCCATCTATTTACCAGCAAATGCCTTATTTCTTTAGGGCTAAGTAATATTCCATTATGTATATGTACCACATTTTCTTTATCCATCCATCTGTTGAAGGGCACCTAGGTTGTTTCCATAGTTTAGCTATTGTGAATTGAGCTGCTATAAACATTGATGTAGCTGCCTCACTATAGTATGCTGAGTTTAAGTCCTTTGAGTATAAACCGAGGAGTGGGATCTCTGGTCAAATGGTGGTTCCATTCCAAGTTTTCTGAGGAATCTCCATACTGCTTTCCACAGTGGTTGCACCAATTTGCAGTGCCACCAGCAATGTATGAGTGGACCTTTTCCCCACATCCTCACCAACATTTTATTATTGCTTGTATTCTTGATAATTGCCATTCTGTCTGGAGTGAGATGAAGTCTCAGTGTAGTTTTAAGTTGCATTTCTCTAATTGCTAAAGATGTTGAACATTTTTTCATATATTTGTTGACTGTATTTCTTCTATGAAGGATCTGTTCAGTTCTTTAGCATACTTATTGATTGGGTTATTTGGGTTTTGTTTTTTTTTTTTTTTTTTTTGGTGTTTTTTGAGTTCAAAGCTGTATCTGAGGTGCAGGTGGCAAAGATTTCTCTATTTCTGTAGACTCTGTTCATGGTCTTGATTATTTCCTTTGCTGTGAAGAAGCTTTTTAATTTGAAACCTTCCTGTTTATTGATTCTTTTTTTAATATATACATTTTTTTAGTTATACATGGGCACAATATCTTTATTTTGCTTATTTATTTTTATGTGGTGCTGAGGATCGAACCCAGGGTCTCACACATAAGAGGCAAGTGCTCTACCGCTGAACCACAACCCCAGTCCCTGTTTATTGATTCTTGATTTTACTTCTTGCGCTATAGAAGTCTTGTTGAGGAAGTCACTTCCTAAGCCCACGTGGTGAAGATTTGGGCCTACTTTTTCTTCCATTAGGCGTAAGGTCTCTGTTCTAGTGACTAAGTCCTTGATTCGTTTTGAGTTGAGTTTTGTGCAAGGTGAGAGAGAGAGAGGGATTTAATTTCATTTTGCTACATAAGAATTTTCAGTTTTCCCAGCACCATTTGTTGAAGAGTATCTTTTCTCCAGTGTATGTTTTTGGTGCCTTTGTCTAGAATGATGTAACTGTATTTATGTGGGTTTGTCTCTGTGTCTTTTATTCTGTACCATTAGTCTAAATGTCTCTTTTGGTGCCAGTAGCATGCCCTTTTTGTTACTATAGCTCTGTAGTATAGTTTAAGGTCTGGTATTGTGATGCCTGCTGCTTCACTTGTCTTGCTAAGGATTGCTTGGCTAATCTAGGTCTCTTATTTTTCCAAATGAATATCATGATTGCTTTTCTATTTCTATGAAAAATGTTATTGGGATTTTAATAGGAATTGCTTTAAATCTAACAGTTTTGGTTGTATGGCCATTTGACAATATTAGTTTTCTCTGACTGATAGCACTGGAGATCTTTTCATCTTCTAAGGTCTTCTTCACTTTCTTTCTTTAGTCTTATATAGTTTTCATTATATTGGCTTTTCACTTCTTTTGTTAGATTGATTCCCAAGTATTTCATTTCATTTTGGGGGGGGCGCGCTATTGTGAATGGGGTAGTTTTCCTAATTTCTCTTTCAGTGGATTCATCACAGATGTATAGAAATGCATTTGATTTATGGGTGTTGATCACTTATTAGTTCTAGAAGTTTTTTGGTAGAATTTGTTTTGATCTTCTAAATATAGAATTATGTTGTCGGCAAACAGTGATAGTTTGAGTTCTTTTTCTATTTGTATCCCTTTTTAAAAAAAAATTTCTAGTTGTAGTTGGACACAATACCTTTATTTTGTTTATTTTTATGATTGAACCAGGGCCTCACACTTGCTAGGTGAGCACTCTACCGCTGAGCCTCAACCCCCAGACACTACTCCCCCACAATCCCTTTAATTTCTTCTAATTGCTCTGGCTACAGTTTCAAGGACAATGTTGAATAAAAGTGGTGAAAGACAGCATCCTTTTGAAAGAGGGAATGCTTTCAATTTTTCTCTATTTAGAATGATGTTGGCCTTGGGTTTAACACATAGCTTTTACAATGCTAAAGTACGTTCCTCCTATCCCCCCCCCCTTTTTTTTTCCTTGGGGGGGTGGTGGTTACTAGGGTTTGATCTCAGGGGTACTCGACCACTAAGCCACATTCCCAGCCCTATTTTGTATTTTATTTGGAGACAGGGTCTCACTGAGTTGCTTATAGTACCTTGCTTTTGCTGAGGCTGGCTTTGAACTTATGATCCTCCTTCTCAGCCTCCTGAGCTGCTGGGGTTATAGGCATGCACTATATTTCTAGTTTTTCTACTGTTTTGAACATGAAGCAGTGCTGTATTTTGTCATTCTTTTTCTGCATCTACTGAGGTAACCATATGATTCTTGTCTTTAAGTCTATTGATGTAATAAATTACATTTATTGATTTCCATATGTTGAACCAACTTCACATCCCTGGGATGAATCCCACTTGATTGTAGTGTGTTATCTTTTAAATATGTTTTTGTATGTGATTTGAAGAATTTTATTGAGAACTTTTGCATTTATGTTAATCAGGGATATTGGTCTGTAGTTTTCTTTGCTTGATGTGTCTTTGTTTGGTTTTGGGATCAGGGTAATAGAAGCTTCATAGAATGAGTTTGGAAGGATTCCCTTCTCTTCTATTTCATGGAATAATTTGAGGAGTATTGGTGTCAATTCTTCTTTGAAGGTCTTATAGAACTTGGCTGAGAATCTGGTTCTGGGCTTTATTAAGTTGCTAGGCTTTTGATGGCATCTTCTGTTTCATTGCTTGAAATCGATCTGTTTAAATTGTGTATGTCCTCTTGATTGAGTTTGGGTGGGTCATATGTCTCTAGAAATTTATTTATGTCTTCAAGATTTTCTATTTTATTGGAGTATAAATTTTCATAATAGTTTGTGATTATCTTCTATATTCTTCTATAGTGTCCATGTGAAAGTTCCTTTTACATTACGAACTTTTACTACTTTGAGTTTTCTCTTTCTTTGTTAGCGTGGATAAGGGTTTATCAATTTTATTTATTTTTACAAAGAACCAACTTTTTGTTTTGTCAGTTTTTTTGAATAGTTTCTTTTTGTTTCAGTTTCATTGATTTCAGCTCTGATTTTAATAATTTCCTGTCTTCTGCTGCTTTTGGTGTTGATTTGTTCTTTTTCTAGGGCTTTGAGATGTAATGTTAGGTTATTTATTTGGCTGTTTTCTGTTCTTTTAATAAATGTGCTCAATGCAATGAGCTTTTCTCTTAGAATGCCTTCATAATGTTCCAAAGATTTTAATATGTTGTGTTGTTATTCTCATTTACTAAGTATTTTTTGAATTTCATCCCTGATTTCTTCTGCTATCCATTGGTCATTCAATAGCATATTATAGTCTCTGGATGTTAGAGTAGCTTCTATTTTTTATTTTATCATTGATTTCTAATTTTATTGTATTATGATAGAATGTCAGGTATTATCTCTTTTTTTGTGTATTTGCTAAGAGTTGTTTTGTAGCATGATATATTGTCTATTTTACAGAAGGATCTGTAAAGTATTTTTGATCATTGATGGATGAAATACTCCATATGTTCATTAAGTCCAAATTATTGATTGTATTATTTAGTTCTACAGTTTTTTTGTTTAGTTTTTGTTTGGAATATCTATCCAGTGATGAGAGAGGTATGTTAAAGTCACCCAGTATTATGTTGTGGTCTATTTCATTCTTGAAATTGAGAAGGTTTTGTTTTATGTATGTAGATGCTTCATTGTTTGGGGCATAAATATTTACAATTATTATGTCTTTTTGACATATAATTCCTTTAAACAGTATGAAGTGACCTTCTTTGTCCCTCTTGATTAATTTTGGCTTGAAGTCTACTTTACATGATATGACGCTAGAAACCCCTGCTTATTTAGTAATCCATATTGAATGATATATTTTTAGGCATTTTCATAATAATGAGCATTGGTGTGGGGGTCTGTGGTAATTTTGTACATTTGAAGTCCTGTAAGCCTTCTGTATTTGATTTTCCATTTCATTCTTTAGGTTTGGGACATTTTCTGATATTATTTCATGGATAAGATTGTGTATTCCTTTGGTTTGTGTCTCTGAACGTTTAACTATCCCAATAAATCTTAAATTTTGTCTTTTCATGTTATCCCATATTTCTTGGAAGTTCTGTTCATGGTCTCTTAACATCTTCTTTCCATGATCAAATTTATTTTCGAGATTATATATTTTGTCTTCATTGCCTGAAACACTCTCTCTAACTGGTCTGTTCTGTTCGTGATGCTTTCTATTGAATTTTTAATTTGGTTTATTGATTCCTTCATTTCAAGGATTTCTGCTTGATTTCTTTTCCTAATCCCTATTGAAGTCATCTTTCATCTCCTGAATTTTATCTCTTGATTTCATTCCTTACATCATCCTTTACCTTGAGGATTAGTTAAACTATGTACATTCTAAACTCCTTTTCTGATGTTTCTTCCACTGTGGTGTCAGTGGATTCTATTATTGGAACATATTAGTTTGTTTGGGGCAATTTGTTCCCTTGTTTTTTCATATTATTTGTGTGTCTACCCATCTAGCAGTGGATCTGACACAGTACAGTTTCTACCCTGTATCCTTCCCTGAAGGTTTCCAGTACCTCAGTTTTAAGGGGGAGTCAAATAATAACAGCACCCAATGCGAACAATATACAGCCTTAAACCAAATAGTTACTACTAAGACATCTACAATTTTGTCACAATAAACAAATGATGTATTTAGTTATTGCCCACAATAAAAACAGTAAGTCTGCAAAAGGGTTTACAAATGGTGGACAAAGCGAGAACAGAAGTATTGTAGGATGTGATGTTTATGAGGAAGGAGGAGAGAGGATATAAATAAGAAATTATAGGAAGAGTGATAGAGGAAGTAATAGAGGCTGGCTGTTAGGAGAAAAGAGATGGAGAATCCAGGGAAACAGACAAGTGAGAGAAAAAATATAAAGTAAAATTTTAAAAAAATTAAAAATAGGAAAAAGTAAAAATAAAAGACTACAAAACAAAACTGAATATACTATTCAGATATCCCAGTCTTCAACAGATTGAAGCATGAAAAATAATTGATTCAAAAAATGGTAAAATTTGAGAGAAAAAAGAAAAAGAACTCAATGAAAAATTGAACAGTTGTTTCTGTTGGAGTTCAAAAGTTTCTCAACTTCCCTTCTCAATAGTTAGGTGTAGGTATCTGGAATATGAAGCTTGCTCCACCTTCAGGGTGGGTGAGGTTGCTAGGGTAAGGATCCTGGAGGTGGGGTGTAGGCTTAGTTATGCTCCAGGCTCTGAATGCCAGTTGGTCTGGAGATTTTAAGTCAGGACACCTCTAGGGTCCAGCAATTGCTGGTCCACCCTGGAAGACTGCATACCAGGAATCTTCTTTAGGTTCTATTTGTGTGGTATAGGAGCCTGTTCTTAGGCCACCGCGTTGCCTATGGACCCCACGCTTCCTGGTCTCTGATTCAGACGCCAAACTCAATCTCTCCTGCCCCCACTCTTGAATTCCCCATCAGAGGCTTCTCTCCCAGCCAGTCCTGCAAGCAGCTGGACTGAAAGGGGAAGGAGAAGCCAGGTGGGTTTCCATGACCAGTATTCCCCTGTAAACCTCTCTCCACACTTGATTTTCTCCTGGTCACTTAGGCATACTCTCTGTTACACACCGTGGGTTTACCCAGCTTGTTTTTCAAACCAGACTCCGGTCTGCTAGAAATTGGCTCCCCCAGCTGTCAGCCCCAGGCTTCCGCTGCAAAGTGGAAGCTTCTTTTGCATACAAGGATATTATACAGCACAGCTTACTATTTTTATTTGGGCAATGATTCTGCTCTCTGAACTCTATCCTGACTCTCCTCATTCCTACCGAGAATTGGGGGTTCCTCTAATTCCCTTACTGCTTTCCTGTGTTCACGGAGGGACCATTCTGGTTTGTGCCTCCAGCTGCTGCCACAGCTGTAGGGCTGAGGAGTTTTACTGTATTATATTCAATCTCTTCTGGGTTTCTGATATGTTTTGAGTGTCCAATATTAAATTCCAATAAATTCCCCCCTAATTCTTCTTCATTCACCCACATTGCTGCCTGCTTTTTTGGTTTCACTTGATGGAGCTGCCAGGGAAGCAATCTATTCTGCCATCTTCTGAAAAGCCCCTCTTGAGTAGAATTCTGATAGGCCAAGGCTACATACAAGCTTGTATGACCAAAACTCCACCATCAACTGGGTGTCCTAAATAAACCATAGACTCTTCTTATATATAGCTGATAAATCATCATAGGCTTTCATTATTAAATTCATTGTAGATTAAGTTTATAAAATTTAAAGCTTTATGTGTACATGGAAAATTTGTGTGCAAGTCATCATCACATTTATGAAATCATTCAGGGGAACTTGAAACTTAATAACAAGTTGAACTTTACAAATAATTCCTAACTGAATTGACTAAAATACAACTATCATATATAATGCAAATTATCATAAACAAATTAGATCAAACTTAAAAGAAATGAAGTAGCAATGTAAAAAAATCTTAGTTGCAAGTATGTTTTTTATTAATGACCCACAAGAGTCCCATTACTAAAATTGGAGGTGGGACTATTTTTGTGGTTATCTAATATTTGCAGTTATGTGCTTGGTTTTGAATACTTTTAGATAGTAATTTTGGTGCTTTGAAATAATTACCAGAGAATGTCAGTGCTAGCCGTGGAGTGCATCAGGACAACACAGGCTTGCGAACCATGACAACTCACTTTGAAAACATTCCAAACATTGAAATAATCACCGATATTCAGGCATGGAACTCAGAATAGAGCACAGCATAGATGACAGAAAGTGTAAGAATGACTTAAAATACTGAAAGATGGCTGTATCATGCAGTAAAATCTCTTTGCAGTCATGTGTGAGGAAGATGAGGGTCTATGGGATCATAATCCTAAAATTACAAAGAATATGCCAATTAGGATTCTGTTGGAAATGATCAGCTCTAATACAGGGAATAAGAATTTACTTGAAGGGCCTTGGAAATTCATGAGATCAAAGGGAAGCTAAAGAAAGTGACTTAGGATACAAAATCAAAAAACTCCAGAAGTAGTTTTTTTTTTTTTAAGCAGAAATTGCTATTCAATAGGCTTGCATTTATTTCTTCATTGGATTACATTAACTCTTTAAATTCGCGATTCAAGAGAATGAAACCTCCAGGACTCATCCATGGATAAGTTTGTAATGGGTCCATATCATGCTTTGAGTATGAACCTTGCTGTTTGATTGATCACACATGGCTTAATCTTAAACTGACATGTATTTCTTCCTCCTCTCCCAACAGTGGGATTGAGGAAATATTAATGTTCTTCCCATCCTAGGCCAGCAAGTAAAATACAGGCTGGGAACTGGTGCCAGCAAGTGAACAACAGCTCTCTCAAGGTCACTAGATGGACAGTAATTATATCTACTGATAATTATACACAGAGCCTAGTCCTTGAATTTCCCTTTAAAGGTCCTTTGTTTTTCCTTGTGAGGAGAGATGGCAGTCTTTGGACCTTAGTCCACTGCCTTCTTTCTTTGCTAGAAGTTTTAATAAAATTTATTTTTTCTCAAAAACCTTTTCCTCATTATTTGAATTGGCACCAGGCACAAAAACCAAGCCTTCTGTATCAAAATGGTTTGAGAGCAATTATCTTGGTTTCCCTATTGACTCTTTAAGACAAAATGTAACAGGAAAGATATAAAGTATTCAAAGGAAATTATATGTTAGGGCAAAGGGAGCTAGATAAACAAAAAATGGCAAATGGCGAGGTGATGAAGCCACTGGTATTTGCTAAATAAAGGCAATGTTTGAACAAGTAAGCATGCTAGAAGTGTGAACAACATGTATATGGTTTGTGTGGACAGGCTTGTAGGGACTGCTCCATTGGATTCCTTCAGTTTGCTTTTACTTGGTAATAGAGAGCTGCTTAACTCACCCAATTCTCCCTAGGTGGATAACGTTTTTAAAACTTATTTTCATATGGGGGATTGAACCCAAGGGTGCTTGACCACTGAGCCACATCCCCAGCCGTTTTTATTATTTTGAGACAAGGTCTCGCTGAGTTTCGTATGGCCTCACTAAATTTCCCAAGCTGCCCGAGTGCTGGAATTACGGGTATGTGCCACCACACCCACCTAGTGGGTAACTTTTTAATTTGTAATTAAAAATTTTTGTTCCGGATGGTGGACACAAAAGAACAATGGGAACTGAAGTATAACATTGTTTGTTTGTTTGTTTTTGACATAATGTCTTTGTTTTATTTATTTATTTTCATGTGGTAGGCAAGCACTCTTCCACCAAGCTACAACCCCAGCCTTAACATTGTGATTTTTCTTACCTAGACATAGTTATGTTGGGTCTGGGATTGTAGGGCTAGTTTGTTTGCATTACCCGCCCCTCTGGCTTTTTACCACTCAACTACATCCCCGACCCTTTTTATTTTGATATAGAGTCTCACTAAGTTGCTCTGGCTGGCCTTGAACTTGCAGTACTCCTGCCTACGCCGCCTAAATAGTTGGTATTATATGCATGTGTCAGAGTACCAAGCAGGATTGGATTGAGTCAACTGATTTTAGCCAAACCCCTACCCACCCCTCCAGCAGTCTTTTGATCTTGTTGGCATTTGAGCTGGGAGGGATTTGAATTGCAACTTGAGATGTTTAGGGTTCTTAGGGTTCTAGAATCCACTTGCCTTGAGAATGTGCAAGACATCCAGTCCCTCTCCTGCTATGATTTTGGCAAAATTCAGGAGAGGGAATTTCCTAGCCAGTTTGTTTTTACAGGGGGTGTGGTTCCAGATTTCAGTCTGTCCCAACAGTACACTGTTGTCTGGTCCTGACTTAATTCCCATCTCTCTGCAAAATATCCTCCATCTAGGGCAGGCCCACATTTCCATACATTGTAACCATACCCCAGAGTCCACCCCAGAATTAAAAACTGCCAAGACAAAGCTCTCAACTTACTTTCAAAGGGCTTCTCTTTGGGGGATAGTTCATGAAGAATTTCTTGCATCCACTTGTTCTTTTGCTAAGTCTCATAGAAAGGTATTATTTTTACCTTTTCTAGAATGAGACTAAAGTGTCCAAACTCTGGTAGTAATTTATTTGCAGTAATTCAGTAAAATTACAACATAAGCAAAAAACAAACATAAAAAACCCAGTCTTTGAAGTACATATTGTGAGTTGCTTGAATGCCATTTTCAGCATTTAATGAATGTGTACCATGAGTGGCCCAATAATAGCATTTACCAAAGAACTAATTGCATGCTGAGGCAAGAATGGTACCTGTTAATGGGTAATGAAAACCTGAATCATTAAAACATCTCAGGCAAAAGCTGCACCATTTTTCTATCAAACCTTTAGACAGAAGAATAGTTGAGTCAACTGATTTTAGCGTGTGCCATCACAACCAACTAGTGGGTGCCCCTTTCTAATATCTGGTGCCCCTTTCTAATATCCTCATTTCTTGCCTGTGAGGAAAATTATGTTGACGATCAGAGCTAGAACTAAGGGGAAATAATAGAGAAAAGTGAGAAGAAAACAAACTTGCTCTTCCTGAGTAACCAAGATTCTTGCAAAGGAGTTGGAAATTTAAAGGCCTGGTAGAATCATTGATACAAGTGGATGCAGTGGCACATGCCTATAATCCCAGCCACTCAGGAAACTGAGGCAGGTGGATTGGATCACAAGTTTGAGGTTAGCCTCAACAACTTAGATCCTGTCTTAAAATAACAAAGGGCCGAAGATGTATCTCAGTGGTAAGTCACCCCTGGGTACTGAGGAGGAAAAAAAGTTGATATATTTGACCAAATGATCATTGTATGCATTTCCAGGATCTTTTCACAGTATCACTATCCTGAACAATTTGGCACACTCCTTCACTACTGACATCTTCATGCTTATTTTTTGTCCTATTTTGTCCTGCTAATTGACACCAGGAGCCACTAAGTCTGGGGTCAAAAAGGAAGGGACTAGAGTTGACAGCTTCGATTTGTCTGAAAGCTTATACTAGTTTTATTTGGAAGTGAGGATTAATAGCAAAAAAAAAAAAAAAAAATTGCATGAAGCCTTCAGGACAATGAATCAGGGGCTCAAGAAGAAACAACAACCTGCATGCTTGAAGGCCACTGAAAGGATGGGTGGAGACAGGTAATTTTTCTTTGCACATATAAAAGTAGCAGTGCTGAAGTTAGGGGAGAGGCAGGGATTGCTGAGGGGGGAAAAAAATAAACAAAAATTCCTGCAACTATTTCTAAGCCTGCTGGTGAAACTCCTTGGGAGCACTTTTGAGAACAAGATCTGTTCCTTTGAGAAACAGGTGGCAAAGAAGATAACTTCATTGCCTCAAATGAAAGGGAAAAAAGGTCAAATCCTCCTTCAGTGAAATTCTAGGCAGAGGCTCCAGAGCAACCCAGTCACTTTTGAAAAGATCAATCTGCCTGGCTGAGACCAATGTCATTTACATGTACAGCACAAGTTGGAAAACGACATGAGCACCACAAACAGTCCCAAGTTTGGTCTTGCTGTTTCTTTCTAGTCAGTCACACAGCTCTCAAGAGTTGTGTGGTCAGCCCACACCCAGTGCTACAGGCAGAAAAGACAGCCTTTGTTTTAAGAAATTTATTAAAATAAGGACAAGCATTGGTTGTACACAGAAAGAGTCATTGCACTAAATATAGAACTACAGCAAAAGAGCAATTTTAAATATATTTTTTAAAATCACAGAATACATTTTGGTTAAGGCACTATTTCCTATCTCATGTTTTAAATAAATATCTTGTTTTCTAAAAAGGCAGCATTGAGTATCTCTGATTAAATGAGTATAGGCACTATTGTGTTAAAAACAAACTTTGCTGTGGCCATTGTGTGTAATTTATTCTCAAAAGAACTTGTATTAGCCCAGACTTTTTTTTTTTAATGGACAATATGAAAAAAAAAATCAGTTTTCTCTTTCTAGTTTAGGTTTCTCCAATAGAAACCTATGTATAAAATATGCTGTTTTTTCATATATTCCTTGGCGTAAAATTTATGCATAGAGCACAAAAGATTATTTCTTGGAATTAAAGCCATCATAGGATATCTCAGAACAGCCTGAGTCTTTGGAAAAGTTTCAGTTCCAACTACAGTAAAATTAGTGGAGTTTACAAAACCCTGGGCCGTTTTTTATCCAAAAAGGCTGCTTTTTAAGCCCCCTCTGGTCAAAAGACTTTGCTAAGAGTCTGAGGGGCACAGACCCAGCTGTGTTGTCTGGTGTAGACAGAACACCAGACAGGATCCAAATGGCCTGGGCACTCATTCAGTGCCAAGAGTACTTCCTAATGGGAATTTTTCATTTTTTGGTATAATGCTCAGCAGCTCACAAGGCACATGAATGTATATCACCTCATTTTGTTCACCTCTAAGAGAAAATGTTAGTATTTGATAATTCTGCAGTCTTTTCCAGTTCTAGTTCCTTGCTAGTCTGACGATGTGAATTACTTTTGGTTATTTATAGCTGTTGTTGCTGCTGTCAGATAGGCCCCAACCACTCTGTAGACACAGTGACCCACAACAAAGGAGAAAAATTAACTTTCTATAACATGGTCAGATTGATCCATTGGTACAAATTCCTTCATTGAAGTACTCTATATTATATCACAATTTATTAGTCATGGAAGGCCACTGAGACTTCTCTTATTGGAAAATATAACTTGCATGGCAGAAGTAGGTTGCATAGACTCCTAAGACTAAATTCACATTATCATCACACATTTGCTTTATCCAGTCAGAGGATATTGGGTAGTAAGGCTGTGTATAGTCATGAGGTAAATGATTAGCAAGAAACTTGATGTGAGGCACATCTCATTTAGGGTGATGATTTTTTTTTTCCAGTTGTACAGAAGGGGCTGTTAATCCAATTTGTTTTACCACTGGTACATGATATTGAGATTGTAGGTTGACAAGTTTAAACTGAAAAATGTGCTTCACTTTTTTTGCAAGTAAACTAGACACATGGTCAAAGCTTTAGAAATCTGGGACCTACGTGCTCTGATACGGTAGAGAATACAGCTAATTTCATTCTGAAATGTATAACAACATTGCTTTCACCTGCTAATATTTAATCTTCAGTTTGACTTTGATATATAAAAATGAAGTTGGCTTTAAATTATAGGCACAGTTTTTGCGTTTTTACAAAATATTAACTTTAAAATCAGTCACTGAGAAGCAATTTGGATACAAAATATCTAATCACAAAAATAGAAAAGGTAATCAAAGAGCATTTCAGAAGGAAACTTAGGAGCCAAGGTGCATTTAGTTGAGCTTCTCCAGGGACCTGTAATAATCTGTCAGGACTTTCCATGCTTTGGGGGCCATGAAGCCATCTGGGGGATTTTCTCCTTCTCTGGCGAGTTTCCTCATACGGGTTCCTGAGATGAAGTCGAACTCATTGTGCCTGTCACAGTAGAGCAGCAAAGAACTCAGGGTAGGTCAGTAACATCTATCCTAAAGGTTCCTGGAATTAGGTTATGGGTTTATACACCCACATTATTTTCCTTTCTGTAAAATGTTGCATTTTTGAAAATGATCAGTTCACTAAATCTTCAGGAACTTGGCAGAGGAAAAAGGAAATCATGGCAACTATGTATTCAATATTTACTGTCACCTACTCTATTGTGAGAAGTGTCTTGAGGCCCAGGACTGTTTTCTATTTTTCTGCCTAGTTCTGTGGGCTCTCAGCCTGGGGAATGAGTGCATCATAAATACTCATTGAAATCTTTTTCTATGTTGCCCCCCGCCCTTAATGTCCTAAGTATTTGGTGCATGCTGAAAGCAGACATGTTGAGAAAGAAAAAAATATATATATATTGTGGAGCTGAGGATTGAATTCAAGAGAGTCTCATGCATGCTATGCCAGTGTGCTACCACTGAGCTACAACCCTGTCCTTGAAAGAAATATTTATGGACCATTTACTATGTGCATGGGACTGTGCTGCAACTTCAGGAGATAAAAAAAAAAAATGTCCAAGACCAAGTTTTGACTCCAAAGAGACTTCATTCTAACGGGGAGCGTGTGCAAATGTGCTGGAGAGTTTCCCAAAGGGCCAAAATTTTGTCTCATCATTCCAGTCATAAAGATTTTGACTAATTTTTCTCTGGAAACCTACCTTGTTGGATCATAGAAGTCCATGGCTTTTTTAGCCTTATTATAGGCAGCCACTCGGAATGGAATGATTTCCACAGAGGTGAGGCCAGGGGCCATGCTCAAGACCTTCCCCCCATGAGTGGGTTCATACAGGTCCTTCTTGGTCTCAGGGTGGGGCATTCCTGCAGGATCCCTGCCCACGATGTAGAAGTTGGCCCCTGCAATCATCCGGGCCCTGCAGTGCCACTGGACCTAGGAAACATCATATAAAGGACATGATGGTCACCACAGGCCAGGTCTATGGGTCTCTGCTTTAAAAGTAGTTCAGTAATACTGGTCACCTAAAAGTTGCAAGAAAGCCAGTCCTAACTAAGACTGTGCTCTCTTCTTCATGCTTGGTTCTGTTGGGTTCAATAGGAGCTTCAAAGAAAAGAATCACATAATACCCAAAGGACCTAAAATCAGCATACTGTAGTGACATGGCCACATCAATATTCATAGCAGCTCAATTCACAATAGCTGAGCTATGGAACTGACCTAGGTATCCTTCAATAGATGAATGGAAAAAGAAAATGTATATATACACGATGGAATATTACTCATCTATAAATAAAAATGAAATTATGGAATTTGCCAGTAAATGGATGGAACTGGAGTTTATGATGCCCAGTGAAATAAGCCAATCCGCCCCCCCCCAAAAAAAATCAAAGGCCAAATGTTTTGTCTGATAGGTGGATGCTGACTCACAATAGAAGGGGTTGTGTAGGGAGGAGTAGAGGTTCACCAGATTGGACGGTGGGAAGGAAGAGGGAATGGGAATGGGTAAGGCAGTAGAATGAATAGGACATTACTTGCCTACATTCATATATGAATTCACAACCAATGTAACTCCACAGCGTGTACAGCCACAAGAATAGGAAGTTATACTCCATGTCTAAATGTTAAAATACATTCTACTGTCATGTATAACTAAAAAGAACAAATTTTTAAAAAGGCAAAACAAAAGAAAGGATCATATGAATTCCCTCCTTAGAACTCAAGGATGTATTTCCTCATCTCTTCTCCAAACAGGACAGCAGACTAGGAACACTCAGATCTACTGACCTACAAAAACTATAAACTTTGCTATCCCGTCCTTCCTTATTTGGCTAAATCACAGTTTAAAGGAAATTACAGACTCCAACATGAGCTAATAATTACCTTTCACATGCAAACATTGATTCCAGTTCAACAGAACACTGCCCTCTCTAAAGCTCAGATAGAAATACAAAGGATGGAGATTTAAGAGAATTCATGAACTTCAGTTTGGGGCAGCTCAAAGGTTGAGACTTTCATCATACTTTTTTCAGACTTCTTCAAACATTACACTGCTGGTGCAGTAGGACAAAGAAGATCCCTGATGGGCTCACTGGGTTAGGATAAAAGGGAAACATTTACCATTTTTGTGTGTATGTGTGGGCTGAGGATTAAACCCAGGTCCCTGTACATGCAGGCAAGCACTCTACCAACTGAGCTACATCCCCAGCCTGACATTTATCTTTTAAGGACATCCTCTCCCTTCTAAGAGGCTCACTGGGCATGTTGAATCATTTATGATGATTGAATATTAGGCTACATACAACTTGTCCAATAACCCAGATGAGCTCCATTACCTATCTGGTTCACAAGCCAGCCTCCATATTCTCAGAGGCAATATATAATAGGTTTGGCTTGATGTTTCTAGCATTTTTACAAATACAAAATGGCCACATTGTTAAACTGGACAAAGAGACCAGAATTTGCTCATGAGGAAGAGAAAAAGAATCACAGACTCATTCACTCTTCTAGATACACAGTTTGAGCCTGCGTCCTGATCTAATTGCCCAGCTCAGGGATTACTCACCTCTGTGGGGCCGGCATATAACATAGGAGATGGAAAGATAGCAACAATGGTTGATTTGGGGTCCAGGACCCCTTCCTCAAGCACAGCAGCATGCTGTTTCATCCGCCAGTCCAGAGGCACATCATCATCCTTGGTCCAGCCCCCCAGAGGGTGGAGCAGGAGAACTGGGTGTTTGTAGCCCCTCTCCAGGAGCCGGCGACGAGTGTCCTGCATCAACAGAGCATGACCATTGTGGACGGGATTGCGCAACTGGAAGGCAAACACTGCATCTGGGAGAGAAAAGCAGAAAAGTCAAGGTCAAAGAAACGCACTGTTTCTTGTCCATAAGAACAGACAGGAAAGAAAAAGCTATGTTTATAGTTCAGTGTATTCATTACATCCACTTGCTTTTGCCTATCAGCTGGATAATATGCCTGGCCATCAGGAGTGTTAATCAAACCCCACCAATCAATGCAAGATTGCTTAGACAATGAGAGGATGCAGACAGGAAGCCATCAAGGGAGGCTCAGGAATGAACACTTTTTTTTTTTTTTTTTGAACTGGGGATTGAACCCAAGGGTACTTAACCATTGAGTCACATCCTCAGCTCTTTTTTATATTTTATTTAGAGACAGGGTCTGTCTGAGTTGCTTAGGGCCTCACTAACTTGCTGAGGCTGGCTTTAAATTTGCCATCCTCCTGTCTCGGCCTCCAGAGCTGCTGGGATTCTAGGCATTCACTACTGTGCCTGGCTGAACACATTTTTTTGCAGGGCCTTTACTGCAACCAAGGTTCAGGAAGAATCAGTGTTAATCAGTGCTCTTGCTCTAGTCCTGTTTCCCCAGGAGATGAATAATAAGGAAGAACATTTCCTGGGGCCCATGCATGGCGCAATAATCTACAGATATAAATACTACTTTAGTGCACATCTAAACCCAATGACTCAGTAGGCTGAGACAGAAGGACTGAAAGTTCAAGGCCGCCTTCAGCAGCTTAGTGAGAACCTGTCTCAAAATAAAAAATAAAAAAGGTCTGGAGATGTAGCTCAATGGTAGAGCACCCTTGGGTTTGGTCCCCAGTGCCACCAAAAAAAAAAAAGACTTGACCATCATTTTAAAGTAGTTTTAAAGAAAGCTTAAAACCTACTCCACACAATGATAGACTTCTGAGAGCCTTACTCTCTTTCTGGTGGTGAAATATAGTTAATATATATCTAGAATATAACAATCATTCATAATTCTATCATTACTTTTCCTTCTCTTTTTCAAAATGTATAAAGAATTACAATCTTCCCTTCTCCTTAGTCCAACTCCATCCCCAAGAGGTAGGTAGTTGCTGTTATCTGCCGTTTGGTGCCATATTACCCCAGAAACTTTTCTGCTTTTATATACACAGGTTAGGGTTTTAAAAATGATTTTTTTTTCTTCCAAAATATGATTGTGCTGTACATATTGTTCTGCAATTTGCTCTTTTACTTAATACATTTTAGGTATCTTTCTGTGTCTGTGCATATTTCTAACTACTGCATAGTGTTCCAGCATATGAATAGACTACAAATTTGAACTGTTTCTATATCATAGATATACCTATAGATATTTTCATTTTATTTTATTTCTGTTTATTTATTTATTTATTTTGGTACTGGGAATTGAACCCAGAGTCGCTTTACAAAAACTGGGCTACATCCCTAGCTCTTTTTATTTTTTTTAATTTTTTGGTACTGGGGATTGAATTCAGGGACACTTAACCACTGAGCCACATCTCCACTTTGTATTTTATATTTTATTTGTATTTTATTTAGAGATAGTGTCTGAGTTGCTTAGCACCTCGCTTTTGCTGAGGCTGGCTTTGAATACGAGATCCTCCTGCCTCAGCCTCCTGAGCCACTGGTATCATAGGTACGTGTCACCGTGCCCAGCTATTTTTTTTTTTATTCTGAGAACAGTTCTTGCTTAGTTGTTGAGGACACTGTTTAAATCACTGAGGCTGGCCTTAAACTTTCTATCCTCCTGCCTCAGCCTCTGGAATAGCTGGGATTACAGGCCTAATACCAGATGTTTTCATTTTAAAATACTGATTCCTGATATCTTTAATTCTTTTATCAGACTATGGTAGGCAGTACTAACAAATGCACTCAAAGCAGTTTACATACCAGCATTCATTTCTTTACATTTCTGTTTGAGCTCCAGAGGTGTCAGACGGTATTGGTCCAGCCCGTCATTCCATCTTATTCTCTCCAGCACCTGAAGGTCTCCACCAACCAGCCAATCCCCACTTTCCATCACCATCTAGAAAGAACATGATTAAGTGCCCCTGGATTCAAGTTCCAGTATTTTTTTAAAAAAGCTATTTCATAAAGAACAAAACCATAAACAAAAAAAGCATCTAACTTCACTTGTAGCTCAATCATACAAGTACTTTTTCCTTAAGCTAACCATTGTATGTTAGTATATGCAGTGGAAGTACTTTAATGTGTACTTCTCTTTTTGTAACAGGATGTGAGAGAGACATGAATTCAGGTCAAGATTTAATAATCATTTTTAGAGCTTCATCAAGAACATTCTTGGGGCTGGGGTTGTGGCTCAGTGGTAGAGCACTTGCCTAGCATGTGTGAGGCACTGGGTTTGATTCTCAGCACCATGTATAAACAAATAAATAAATAAAAGTCCATCAATAACTAATAAAAATTAAAGAACATTCTTAATTCAAGTTTCTTTTTTTTTATGCAAGCTCATGTTGATGGAGAGTACAATGACCATGCATCTAGTTAGCTGTCACCATTTAGAGTCTAAGGTGCCAGTTTTATGCATGGTTGCTTTTATATCAACTGTGCAACTGTCAACACAGATACACAGTCTTTGTATCATGAGCATAATTTTATGCTTGGAGATTCTCTGGCTAGCTCATGGACAACTCCAGGGTTTGGGAACCACTTCTAGCATACTGCTCCTACAGTCTGATGTATCTTGGACTATTTCTAGTAAGGACCCAAAATAGAGGCCCTGGGGAGGGGGGAATCAGACAAGTTGTTTTCTACCAGTTAATTATTGTTTAGCATAATTTCTAAGGAAACTCTCAAAAGATGAAGCTTCCTTCACTTATATCCACTTTAAAATTAAATCACCAAAGAGCAGCAAAATGTAGCAAAGTCTGCATGGCAGGCTAGACATAGACGGTTCACTAAAACCCCATTTTCTCAATGATCTTCATTAAGGACATCAGGATCACTCTGGGAGAAAGGACAGTCCTTTCAACAAATGCACTGGGGAAAAGGCACACTCATATATTGCTGGTGGGACTGCAAATTGGTGCAACCACTCTGGAAAGCAGTATGGAGATTCCTCAGAAAACTTGGAATGGAACACTTTGACCCAGTTATCCCATTCCTTGATAGGCACCCAAAGGACCTAAAATCAGCATACTACAGTGAAGCAGCCACATCAATGTTATAGCAGCTCAATTCACAATTGCTAAACTATGGAACCCTTCCACAGATAAATAAAGAAAATGTGGTATATATACACAATGGAATATTACTCAGTCATAAAGAGAAACAAAATTATAGCATTTGCCAGTAAATGGGTGGAACTGGAGACTATCATGCTAAGTGAATAAGCCAATACCAACAAACTAAAGGCCGAATGCTTTCTCTGATATGCCGATGCTAACTCACAATCAGGGTAGAGGGAGACAGGGAAGAATAGAGTACTTTGAATTAGACAAAGGGGAATGAAGGGAAAGGGGGAAAATGGGAACAGGTAGTAGAACAAGACAGTAGAATGAATCAGACATAACTTTCCAATGTTCATATATGAATCTTACACCATATCTTACACTTACACTTATCTTACACCATAAACAGAACTTAACTCAAAATGGATTAAAGACATACATGTAATACCTAAAACTACAAAACTCTTAGGTAAAAATGTAGGGAGAAACAAGGAATTCAGTAGTGATTTCTTGCGTATGGAACCAGAAAAGCACAGGCAAAAAAGCAAAAGTAGACAAACGGGATTACTTCAAATTTAAAAACTTGTGTGCATTAAAAAATGGTCAACAGCTGGGCGTGGTGGCGTACCCTGTAATTTCAGGGACTCAGGAGACTAAGGCAGGAAGATCACAAGTTCAAAGCCAGCCTCAGCAACTTAGCGAGGCGCTGAGCAATTTAGAGAATCTTTGGTTTCTGCCTCCTGAGTGGCTACAGGTCCGTGCCACTTCACAGGACTGAGAGGGTCTTGAAGAGATGTTGCTCAGCAACTATTCACAATGGCCAAGAGGTGGAAGCAAACCAAATGTTCACCAGTGAATGACTGGATCAATAAAATGTGGTATACACTTACAATGGAATATCATTAGCCTTCAAGAGGAAAAAACATCCTGTTAAATGCTACAACATGGATGAACCTGGAGGACATTCTGGTGAGTGAAATAAGCCAGTAGCAAAGAGACAACCACTGAATGATTACATCTATATAAGGACAACTTGTCCATCTGAAATATTAATATAGGAGGAGGTGCAGTGAGCAAAAGAAAGCTGATTGATTTAAAAGGTTGCTGAAAGCTGCTCAGAGGCTGAGTCCAGAGGATCCAAGTGTAAGGTCTATTTGGGCAACTCAGTGACAGCCTGTCTGGGAGAAAAAAAAAATGAAATTAAAAAAACAACACCTAGTAGGAAGGCACAAAGGTAGTAGTGGAGCGTTCCTTGAACCTTGCTGTTATGGCCAGATATTGGGGTTTACAATGACCTGCATCCCAGAGGAGTCCAGGGAATGGGGTTGAGGTGAGCAAGTGGTGGTTCTCAATATTCTGCTCATGGTGACATTTGACAGGCATTAGTGATTGCCACATTTAAACTAGGAGAAAGTATGCTATTGACATCCAGTGTGTAAAGGATAAGGATGCTACTATATATCCTGAGCTGCATGGAACAGCTGCCCACCTTCCTCCATGCACCAATAAAGAATTATCTGACCCCAAATGTCAATAGCATTGCAAATGAGAAAACTGGGGTAGAGCAAGGGTAATTGGGCAAGGTATTTGGTTCTGTTTTCATGGCCCCCTTTGTAAGCCCTGTACTCAGGCAAATTATTTAAAAGAATATTTTCAAACACCCATAACTATATATAACTTTGTCCTCATTGCTTAAACTTAGACAACCAATAAAATTTTCAAATTAAGACCCCAAATCCCTGTGGTGCAGTAGCTCATCTGGACACTAGGGGTCCTCCCTGCACTGCATTGCTCTATTGAAGACGCTGACTTCATTTACCACCCAGCCTGAAAGCCAGTCTGATGAGCAGTGTTGAAAGTGTGACATTGGCATTTCTATGATGGGGCAGAATGACTGCAAGGGCAATGCCCTCTCTGCGGTGTTCCAACTATCCCCAGACTGGGTCCAACTGTCAGGAAGGGAGGTCCAGTGCTTGTGGCCTATAAGTTCCCACTCCCTCTCAAGCCTCCTGCCAAAGGGAGTAGGAGGGCCACAGCCAGGGGATTTGCAAAACTGGATGCACCCAGAAGAATGAGGATCAGGCTTAGCAAGTCTGGTGGAGTGGTGAAAGAGGAATTGGGTTTGGAATCACAGGCAAGAAGAATGCATAAAGGAGGAGATAATGAGTTCAAGCACTGGAGCAAAGACTAAGAAAGCCGTGGCAAATAGAATGGGCCCAGAGAGGGCAAGGAGAGGAAGAAGGCAAGGGAGTGGGCAAACTGAAAGGAGAGGAACAGCTGAGAGTGAGAAGCTGCAGAGGCCAGAATGAAAAAAGAAGAGAGAGTAGAAAAAGAAATAGTAGGCTCAGGAAAATAAGGCCACAAATATGGTCATGATGGAAGGGGTTCAAAGAAAAGAATTGAGAAGAAAAACCAACATGATACAAGCGGGGGATATACATTCTGTTCTGCAGTGTCTATCATAGTCATGGAATCTGGAGTTTTAAGGGACCTGGAAATCATGAGGATCTAATGTTTTCATTTTCAGGTAGGAAGGCAGTTTTGTGGAGGGAAAGTAGCATAGTTCAAGGGCACACAGCTGTCTTACCAAAGCCAGAATCCAAGTCTAGGATTTTTACAAACCAGGGCTTTTCTTTCCACCACACCCAGTGCCTCTAATCAGTGGCCCACTGCTTCCTGTTTCAGCCTCACCTTCAGTAGTACCTGTCAGAGGTGTGGGCAGGACAAGTACAAATTGCTCTGGGAGCATTCAGAAGGCATTTATTCATGCTTATGTGTCATGTGCGTTAGGGCTGACTTTCTTAAAGGAGGGAATAAGATGAAGAGGCAGGAGTGGACAGTGTCCTACGCTGAGGGAATGAGCATGTGCAGAAGTAAGAGAGGGTATCATTTACTGACCAGAAGAAGATGTGCTGAGTGGCAGTGGTGAAAGGCTAAGAGATAAGTCCCATCTTTGCAAAGGGGTTCTCAAATAAAGTTTGAACAGTTCACTCTGGCTGAAGAATAGATTAGAGGGATAGGGAAGAAATGAAATGTCCTGGCCCAAACTGAAACAGGAGTGAATAAATTTAAGTAATACCTGGGAGGCAGAACTTTGTGGTTGAATGAGCAAGAGGAGAAGTAAGAAGCAAGAACGACACCCAGGTTTCGGTTATAGATCACCATTTGGATGGTAGGGCTGTTGGTGAGATAAGGGACACATGAGGGGGAACAAATCTAGGGAGAGGATGAGCATGTTGAGTTTGGGGTGTTCTTCGATATATCCAGGTGAAGTCATAGGAAACAGCTCCAGGTAATTATCTACTGAAGTAGTTCTCAGCACATTCAAATCATGGTGAGATTTAAAACCTCCCAGGACCAGGACTGATCCAAAGCCAATTTAATCAGAATCAGTGAGAGTGGGATCCCATCATGGGTAATTTTTAAAGCTGCCCAGGTAATGCTATTGATCGAACTGAACTTCTGGTCTGTATTGTGGAGTTAAAGGACATAATTATGACCTCTTTTTCCTATCCTTCACTGGGAAGTCACACTTTGTTCTCTTAGTTTCTACATCTATAAAATGAAAGAAATGATTTTTTTTTCCTACTTCACAAGAGCATTGTGAGAAATAATTACTGCCTGGAAAGGCTTTGAGAGCTATGGATGAAAGGCATCTGGGTTTCTCCAAGCGTTATTTTTACAAGTTTCACCGGCTCTTCCTCATGATTTCATCTGGGATCATGTCACATGGTTTCATAGTGACTCAACAGAGTCCTTGAATGGACCGTCAGGAGTGTCATCAATGAGGAGCTATGGGAACAGACAGTCCGTTTCCTTGGTGACATAAAGAAAATGCCATTCCCAGTGCCACATGGAAATACAAGTCCTATGATTACTTTTGGGAGTAACAACTTTTGGAGGTTTAGGGTTCTAAAAAAAAATTATGCTAAAGTATGACTGAGTTCCAGGCAGCTAAAAAAAAAAAAAAAAAAGCACAGCGAAGAGCTTTTTTCCCAATAAAACCAGTGTTTGTGTTTTCCAATAAAATTCTGTGTGTCTGGTAGATGCAACAACCCAAGGGTAGTGTATACCGGATGAGTGGCTTTCTTTCTCTGGTTATCCATGGCCCATTTCTCACCATTAGCTCACTGAGAATGTTTATAGAGTCTCTCTAACGATCTAATGGTACAGAGTCACTGACAATATTGTCAAAGTCACAATAGCACTCCTTGGCTTCTAATTCTTACTCCAACTGCTGACATACATCAGCAAGACAAGATGAAAGACATAATCACTTAAGATCACCCAAGAGCTTCCTGAGGGTTTTTTTTTTTTTTTTTTTTAAGTGCAAGTCATGTGTATGTGGATGTTAGACCTAAAGAATAGAAATATCTGATCTGCCATAATGAAAAGCCGTTATTCTTTGGGTCACTGGGCAAAGATAAGATCCCAAACCCATATGATTAGGATCAGGAAAGAAATGACCAGAAATATATTTGAAGCCTAGAACAAAATATTCCTCAAACAGCTCTAAGTCAGTATTCAGAAATTACAAGAACTGTCTGGCAGCCTCTTTGAGAAAAACCGTGTAAATGTATTTGATCTAGATATGCATTAAGGTTGAAGATTCTTATTGTTTTTTCCTCTCCTAATGCTGGGTATTGAACTCAAAGATGCTTTACCACTGAGCTACATTCTCAGCCCTTTTACCCTTTATCGTCATCATCATCATTATTTTGAGACAGGTTCTTACTAAATTGCCCTAGCTGGCCTTGAACTTGCAATCCTCCTGCCTCAGTCTCCTGGGTTACTGGGATTACAGGCATGAGCCATTGCACCTGGCTAATGATGCTGATCTTGAGGGTGGCTAGCTATATCCAGTGAGTGAAGAGGCTGCTTTGCTTGCCCAGTGCCCTCTTTCATTCGGATTAAGAAATTCCCTGGAGCCACTCTTGGGACAGGACCAAAAGGGCCATAGTTCGGTTCCCTTGCTGAGGCTTTTGGCAGGCTGTTATGTTTTATTTTATGTTTTTAGTATGTAGCCAAGGCCATAAATTGGCTATGTTATGGTTAAGGTGTAGTCAAGGTCAGAAACATTATATATATATATATATATATATATATATATTTTTTTTTTTTTTTAAGTTGGACATGATACCTTTATTTCACTTATTTATTTTTATGTGGTGCTGAGGATCGAACTCAGGGTCTTGCACATACGAGGCAAGTGCTCTACCGCTGAGCGACAACCCCTGCCCAAGGTCAGAAACATTCTGATTCAGTGTACATGCTCAAGGTTATAAACATTTGCTTGTGAGCATGCCCATTGATGTAATCTGTTGGCAGTGTGCCTTCTTTGTTAGGACTGTATATAAAAAGGGAGCTAAGTACAACTGGCTGGGGGCTGAAGCTGGAGGCTAGAGGCTGTTTCCACCTCTGAATAAAGCATGTCTACTATCCTAACAGCATTCTGCCTCTTCTTCCACCTGCTGGGATCCCAAATCTGTTTCCTGGGTCTGAGCCCTGGCATAACATCTACCAACAGGGACCTTGAAAATGTCCTTTCTGTCTTGGAGCATTTCACAACTGAGAACAACAGCAGCATAATTTTCTCTGGGGTCAAGGGACTGGAAGAAACCTTAGAGTTATTTTGCCTGGCCGTTTCTTTTGTCAGTGAAGAAACAGGTCCAGAAAGATAGCATACTTTGTCCACCAGGAGGCTTCTTAGAGCCTCTGGGCCTTGAACTGCTCTTGATGAAACTTGGGAACTTGCTGAAAGTTATTCCAGTTGGGGAATCTGAGAAGTCAAATTAGTAGTATTTCTCTCTCTTCATTTTCCATCCTAATGTGTTTATCTTGGATGAGAAATGGTTTCTGAATCCAATTTCACATATTTTTATTTATGGGAAATGGAGATCCCATAATGCCCTCTCACTCTCACCCCCACCCCCAACAGCAGTTAGAAGTTGTGAATGAACCTGAGGAGGTTCATTTATGATAAATGATCCTACTCAGAGGAACACATTTTTCAATCTTGAACATACACACTGATGAAAATGTATTAACCTTCCTCTGGGAACTCGGCCACTAACTATGCTGATTTGTGTTTACTGAAAAGGTTCTTTGACCCCCTCACTGGCCACAGAGCATGAACTCTGAGTTCACTCTCCAGAGGTTGACTGGGTTTGTTCTGTGTGAAGATATTTTCCTTGATCTTTTTTAAGATGAACAGGGCTAGCGGTGAGTTTGTGCATAACTACACAAATTTAGTCTGGTATCATGATTTCCACTCATGACACCAGACTAATTTATCTACACACTCCCATTTAGCTGAGGATGTGACCATCAGAGGATCTGAGGTCTCAAGGATCTCAAACAGAAAGACATTTCTGTATCCCCCTTTAAAAATATCTTCCAAAGCCAAGCTTGCAAAACCAATCTTAGAAAAGCATTCTTCCATTGAACCTCATTCTTCCATTGATTCCTCCATGAAGGAATTAAAAAGAATGATTTCTGTTCTTGGTTGAAATAGATCAGGAAAGTCCTTCCAAAGATCTCACAACTTACTTTGATATGGGGATGTTTTGAACATGTGGTCCCCCACACGCGGGAACAGTGCTCCTCTTTCCTATGCTCGTAGAACTCAGGGTCATGCATGATAGCCACTCTTTGTCCACCATGTGTCAGGACAAACTTGCTGCACCCTTCCAGCCGTGTCTTATCATCCGTAGAGACGGGCAGCACGATGGGAATGCTCATGTTGATCACTCCATCTGTGGAAAGACCCGTGTGATATGTGAACACTGGAAGTAAGGTGTGCCCTCCCTGCAGGATGTCTCACATGTGCACAGTGTCCCTTCCAAAGAGTCCCTTTGAATGCTTTAAAACCCAAATCCAGCATGGCTAGGTCAGCTGTGTGGGGTTTTGTTTTTGTTTTTGGTACCGGGGATTGAACTCAGGGGAACTCAGCCGCTGAGCCACATCCCCAGCCCTATTTTGTATTTTATTTAGAGACAGGGTCTCACTGAGTTGCTTAGTGTCTTGCTATTGCTGAGGCTGGCTTTGAACTCATGATCCTCCTGCCTCAGCCTCCCGAGCCACTGGGATTACAGGTGTGTGCCACCGCACCTAGCTGCTTGTGGGTTTTTCTAGAATTAGTGATGAGAAGTCCTGAAGGGCTTCCCAGAGCAGGAGATGGGCAGTGGGTGAAAAGTGGGCTGAGTGGCCCACAAAGGTGGCCTAACCTTGGGTATGGGAAGGCCATGTATCTCTTTTGGGGTTCTGCTTTTGTTTGTTTGGTACTGGCGATAGAACCTAGGGATGCTTTAAAACTAAGCCACATCCCCAGCCCTTTGTATTTTTTTATTTTGAGACGGGGTCTTGCTAAGTTCCTGATAGATACTCATTGAGTTGCTGAGGCTGGCCTTGAACTTATGATCCTCCTGCCTCAGTCTCCTGAATAGATGAGATTACAGGTGTGCATTACCACACTCGGCCTGGGTTCCATTTTTAAAGCTTTGTCCTGATCCCAATGCACGAGGAAGCTTAAAGCCTTCAAAAACCCAATTAAACAAAATAAAGTTTGATGAAACAAAACAAAACTCTCTAGTTTTTTTGGAAACCAACACTAGGCATGGCCAACCCACTGAATTGAAAAGAGAGGAAAACTCAAGACAACCCACAGTCCCTGGGACCCCAAATACGTAGTCCTTCTGATGCTCACTGTGGTGCAGGCACAGCAGCACCTTTCAATATTTTTGAAGAGACTGGTAATCTGACTTTTCTGGGAGTCATGAGTCTTGCAAGCTTAACTGTAATTGAGAACCATCAGCCAAAAAATAGGAGGAATAAGAAATGACAGGAGGCCATTACTGAAGCTCCTGCATTTTCTTTGGAAAGTGAGTCCCTCTCACCTTTATGCTGAGTCTTTAAGAGGAATGTAAGTAAACTGCATGTTCCGACTTCTCAGTATATAACACAATGAATCAGAAGGTATAGAATGCACGGTTCAAAGAAGCTACGCCTTCAGCAACATAGCATGTCAACATCTTGACCACAAAGGAAGAGGCAGGAAAACTCTTGATAACAAAGAAACAGGGATGGCTGATTTTATATGAACTCTTGAGTTTGCTCTCCACGGCTAGGCCATCATACCCAGATATTTGGTCAAATGTTATTTTGATGATTCTTTGAAGATAATTTTAGATGGGATTAACATTTAAATCTGTAGACTCTAAGGAGCTCATCCTTCATAATGTGGCTGGGCCTCCTCCATTCAGTTGAAGGCCTGAAAAGAAGACTGATCTCCCCAGAAGAAGGGGGAATTCAGGCAGCAGGGTGCCTTTAGATTTCGACTACTACGTCTCTGGGTCTCCAGCCTGCTGGGCTACCCTACAGATTTTAAAGTTGCCTCCAATCGCACGAGGCAATTTTTTAGGGTAAATCCTTTCTCCTTCCCCCTGTCCCCTTCACATATATGTATATGTGTTATGTTTTTTGTATGAGAACACTAACACAGAAGCTAAAAATACAGAAACACCAATAATCTCACAAATGTCTCAGGTATCAGACATGAAAGCCCAGCTTAATAACTAGTAGGAGTAATGAAAACAGAGTTATTGAAAAGTTTGCTTATGTTAAACTTTTGTGTGTGTGTGTGTGTGTGTGTGTGTGTGGTGCTGGGGATTAAACTCAGGGTCTCACACATGCTAGGCAAGTGCCTATCACTGAGTTTTGCTTCCCCCTCCGTCCCCCAGTGAATTTTTTTTGAGTGAATAAGGGGGTTATTTTTTTTAAGTAAGAATATTTTGAAGTGTCTCTAGATAAAATAGTTAAAATATGTAATTGTTTTTCAGTTGGAAGCTTAAAAGAGTAGAAATTGACTCTCATGTTTGAACAATGTCAATGTAAAAAAATAAATATGAAACCGTGCCCCCCAATATCTTTTGTAACAATGCTCTAACATTCTAATAAGCACATCTGCCTCTCAATTGTACTTACAGGTGAAATTGTACTTACTGGTTAGGTGTGTAACACAAAAGAAATATCAGGGAAACAGATTCCAAAGAGAATCAAAGGAAGATGAATAAAGGAAACATTCAATTCCAGAGTAAATACGAGCAGCTCTTCATGGATTTGAGAAAATATGTCATAAACTAATGAAATCATTTAAATCTAACTTTCAAATCCAACACTTACAATGCCTCTGACAGAGTTAAATATTTGAATTCTATTGTTTTGGGGCATGAGACTCTACCTTAGCAGCTATAAAACCAAATTTTCCAGGCATATCACTTTGCACCTTTTAAACACTCTCTAAAATTACTAGGACCTAAGAATATCATAGAATACAGACAGCAGTTACCAACCACAAAGAAACCCAGACTATCATAAAAATTCTGCAACATACATTAGGACCCTTAATAAGACACAAATTAGATATGTGCCTTACAAAAGTAAGTCTTTTGTCATTCAAACAACTCTTTGTTTCCAAGGTCAAGGACACTTAGAGCAGCCAACCCCTTTGCAGAAAACACTAAAGTCTAAGTGGGGAATTTCCCACTTACAAAGTATGTGTCATTCAAATTCTCTGAATTCAGTTTCCTCACTTTAAAAAAAAAAAAAAAGAGGGGAATAGTAAATAAGATGTATTTCTCTGGTTTGATATGAGGGGGCATACTGTTCAGCACTAAATTAATGGTGGTTCATGATGAAAGATAATTAAATATACAGTAGTTCAAGTGAGGAAAAGAGAGAGAAGTAAATTAAGAATACCACTTTCAAGGATGCTGACATTCTAATTAGAAATTGTGCTTATGCCAGACATGGTGGCCCCATGGTATAATCCCAGGGAGGCTGAGACAGAGGATAGAAAGTTTGAGGTCAGAATTGGCAATATTTTGAGACCCTCAACAATTTAGCAAGACCCTGTCTCAAAATAAAAATAAAATAAAAATAAAAAGGATGGGGATGTAGCTGAGTCATAACTAAAGCACCCCTGAGTTCAATATTGTATACCAAAAAAACCCCCAAAACCATGCTTTCTTTGGATTGCTTACTAGTCATACTTGCTAAAAGAAGGACCATGATATTTGACTCTGTTTCTAAAGAATGACTTGACCAGAATAAAGCAATCTGCAAAGCCAAAAGTAGGACATCACGCTGGAGGAAGCCTCGTCCTGCCAGCAACATGCCTGCAACTTTGTCTTGCATCAAATGTTCTGGGTGGAAATCCAAGGGATGCTTCACTTCCCGTTGCAATTTTCTCCTCTGGTCCACCAGGTTACTGCCCAACGTAGCCTCTATTCCCCCTTCATCTCGTCCTGGAGTAGGCATCCATAGTGACTAAGCAGCACGCCCCTACCGTGGTCCAGGTCAAGGAGTGCATCTGTAGGATGCTATGGAAAGTAGTCCTACTGATCCCACACCTGTGGCTGCAACTGCATTTGGGAATAAACAGATTTACTGTGGGTTCCCTATCATCTTTCTCAACTTTTCTAATACATAATCTTAACTGTGCTAAACATCCTCCGTGGCTTTAAACATTGATTCAGGCTTTCTGTCTTTCCCTTCATGTGATTCCAGTTCTGGTGGGAACTACCTTGGGATCATGTAGCACATCCCGTTATGGAAGAGTACTGTTTTTTTTGTTTTGTTTTGTTTTGTTTTTAACGAAGGTAAATCCAACAGATAACTTCCTGTTCAACTGAATGATTTTTCTTTTGCTTTAAAAATATTTTTCAAGCCTTCTGTTTCAGTTTTGGAGATCTGCTTATGGGTTGTATAGATTTTCTGTGTAAACACCAAGTTAATCTTTGTTATATAACTAGGTTTTTTTTTTTTTTAAGGAAGAATAACAATGATGAAAATAATATCAGAGATAAATGATACCTTTGGAATTTTACCTCTTCATTCTGGTACAATTCAGAAATTTACATTCATAGCAAATGTATATTTATTCCCATTTCTATAACTATCAATTATGATAGCTTGAAATTAAATTCATGCATAATCACACATCACAAATAAAGTACAATCATACACAATCCAACCAGGTGCATCCACTTTAAATTGCATCTAAAAAGGATTTTTATCCTTCATTAATTAAAATGTTTTGTAAACATGGTAGAATTTCCAAATTTGTGGAGCTAAAAGGGAACCAAGAGTCATTGGGAAAGAATTATAAATTTAAAAGTACTCATGAACAAAATATGCAACAATAATTTAGAAACAAGTTTACTTTCATCAGCTAAACACAACATTATAAACAATAGTTGCACCTAATCCAGAAATTTCCTGTTACTCCAATTAGCAGAATATAATGTACTATTATTCTACTATAACTGGTTGGATCATGAATTGATAACGATTCCAACTGGTTAATTAAGATTTTTTTTTTAGTCATGTCTTCAACCATTTTGAATTAATGCAACATATCTAATTATAATAATTTAACTACTTGGAAAGTTAAAGTACATACCATAAAGGACCATGCCTAGAGAAATACAAACACAATTAAGAAATATGTTTTCAGCTCTCCACCAAAATAATCTTAAAGTAACAATGTCAAGGAACCAATTCCTGTTATGACACTTCACATTTATAACATACAAATATACTGAACTCTTCCGTTATGCTATGTTTAAAAACAAAGAATATATGACACCAAAATGTTGATAAAACTCAGAATTTGTATGGAATATTGTTCAATACATTCCAAAAACATTGTTAGGATGAATACCTGTTTTTAAAAAAAACAGATTATTTTATAATTATAATATGTTAATAACCCTTCCAACTTCAGCAAGAAGTTATCTCTTGTAAACATGTGATATTACAACCACTGTCAAATGATTTCCAAACCAAGCTCTGGGAGAAGGTGTAGAAACCAACTACCCCAGGATTTCTGGAATCCCAGGTAATTAGAGGACATGAAAGCATGCCCAGGAAAATAAGCACAAGTGTCAGAGCCTGGATAAGCTGGATTTGAATACAAGCTTCAAGTAAGTTGTTTAACTTTTCCAACTTTCTTCCTTCTGTGGATAAAATATCTTCACAGTGGTGTTATCCAGACTAAATGTGATAGCCTACATCAAATTCCAGAGTCACTGGTGTTAGTAAGTGCTGGTGGTGTGTGTGGCACCCTGGTGTCCTGCCTTGGAAAGCCAGCTGCAGGAGAATTGCCATTAAGTGACGGTGTCTCACAAGGCTGTCACGTCTTGATCCCATTTGGAAGTCATCAATGTAAACTTGGTGTTCCATATTTAAATGTAAATGGGACATGATAGGAGGGTCTGTGACAACCCTGGAACTATATTTCCAGTGAGAGATAAAGTGACACAATACATTGATACGGAAGTGGGCCCTCCCTCCTCATAATATACAGTTACCAAAATCACTGACAAATAATTCCTTTTGGGCTTTTGTTTTGCAGCTGTTTGATGATAGGTGAAAGTGAAAATGTGTCTGTGGCTACAAAAAAAACATTTCAAATTTTCAGTGGCATTGAATCAAACCTTTAAGAATGGGTTGAAATTAAATTATATTGGGGCTGGGGTTGTGACTCAGTGATAGAGTGCTCGCCTAGCACCTGGGAGGCACTGAGTTTGATACTCAGCACCAAATAAAAAATAAATACAATAAAGATATTGTGTCTATCTACAACCAAAAGAATCTTTAAATGGTTTTATCTTCATATAGCTGAATTTGTCCATTTAAAAAATTAAATTATATCGATATGAATGATATCTTGCCCCATCTTATGATATATAAAGAAATCTCTTTTGAGAGTTTAATTCTGTGTCCCCAGTCCTGACGCCATCAAGCCAGGCACTGCCAGGAAATTGCTGTGGTATGGAAAATGTGGAAAGTTCCATGGTATGAAAGCAGTTTCCACTGGCTTCCTCCAGATACCCACCAGCCTGCTGCCCAGGAGGAAGGCCAAGCTCCCAGCCCCTCCTAGGGAAGAAATTCCACTTCATCTGTGGTATATATTACATCAGGTTTCCCTGAAATAAAGAATTCTATGGTCTCAAAAGAATCACTGATGTGGGAGAACCTGCTGCTCTCAGGCTTAGAGGAGAAGCCTGTCTGTCTGTCTGTCTGTCCAGTAAGTGAACATCTGCCTTCACAGCCACTCTGTCCTCAAGTGCCAGGTTAACTTGTTAAAGTATTAACAAATACTTATACAAATAAGTATTTGTTGCTGGCTGATGAGATTATCTGTGCTAATTCAACCTGATGTGACTGTGTATAAGCCACTTAGTGTTTTCAACCCTCCAAGTTCTTTTAACTGTATGCAGTAGGGTTTTGTTCATGATAATAGCTAACATGTGTGGAACATTTACTATTGGACTGCTAAAACTTTCAATATTCCAATAAAGTCAGTGTGTAACTAATATTCCCAAAGATGAGGCAACTAAATGCAGAGAGTGTTGTAAGTAATTTTGGCCCAGGTTCATAGTTCATCACTGACATACAAACCTAGCTCCCAGTTTGGCTTCACAGCTCATACTCTTATCTACTACGATATTCTACCTCTGCTTTGACTAAAACTAAACTGAGATACAGAAAGTGGCAGAGATAGGCAGGAAATCATATCCTGGTATACTTTTTTTTAATTGATTGATATAAGAATGGAGGAGGTTTCTGGGGGGTATGCAGAACTTGACTGTAACTGGGGTTGCACAGGTGTGCCCAATGGACTCTGGTTGCAGAGGCAAATGTGCAGCCAGCAGAAAATTTCCATAAGGAAACAAGGAGTCTTCCAGAAAGCCCCAGAAATGGGGCCGGAAGGGTGGAAGGGGTTAGGGGTCATGGAAACAGCATGACATCTGCACCTGAACCCCTTGTGACATATCCCCACTGGAGACACAGGATAAAGGGATTCATACAGATTCCAAGGCATTTGGTGGGACTCAAGCAACTCACTAGAGAGTGCTCAATTGAGGTTAACACAGAGGAAGGGAACATTCTTCTTCCCACTTGAGAAACAGCCCCACCAGTTACCAAACTTAAGTGGTCTGGGAAGGATTTATACCACTGTGGACACAGATAGCCACACGTATCCACACAGCAAGTGATACGTGGCCATGGGCCTGATGCAGAAGCACAAGAAACACACTTCCTATGAACCCTTGGGCTTAAGCTTTGGAAAGAACTGGAATTTCATATGAATAGATAGACTTGAAACCATTGGGGCTCAAGTAGCAATGGGAACGTGAGCTCACTGGCATCCCTATGGTGGTGGGTTTAAGAGCCAGACATTACATGGATTATATGAGAAGTAGGAGCAATAAATGCTTCATTCACCTCATGGTAGTAAGGACCAAATAAGGAGTAGAAAATCAATGTATTTTGCTCATGAAATGAAATGGATATGGTGTGAGAGAGAATTTGCCCAAATCACCAGATGGATTATCTGCATTAGTTATTTTTCATCTTTTTTGGGTCATAGACTCTTTTTTTCCCCCTGTGGTGCTGGGGATTGAACCCAGGGCCTTGTGCATGTGAGGCAAGCATTCTACCAACTGAGCTCTATCCCCAGCCCAGGTCATAGACTCTTAAGAATTCAGCAGACACTATGAACTCTGAGCTCAGGAAAATGACCTCTCCTCCCCTTCTCAGAACAAGCTACTTTTGCCCACTCTGGGATGTTTTCTGTCCCCCACTGAAGACCTAGATCCTAGGTTAAGGAACGTGGACTGCCATTAACATTGACTACTGCAACCATATCTGCCACACTGGCATTTTTCTTTATGGAACAAATACTTGTCAAAGGCACCATCTGTAAAGGGGCCTCTTTTGATGTGATTCACTTGTCTTTTTTTTAAATTAATTAAAAAAATTGTTCTAATGAGTTATACATGACAGTAGAATGCATTTTGACACATCAGACATAAATGGAGTATAACTTCTCATTCTTCGTCTTTTGGCCACAGCTCCAGTTTGGATGCTCATAGTCATGGATGGCTGCAGAATTCAGGGACATTTTCTTGAAGCAGCCTGTGTCTGGCAAGTGTTGAAACTGAGACATCAATGTAAACATCAGCCTTCCTCCTACAGAAATCCTGACCTTCTAGATTCTCTTAGAAAGGACATCAGGAGAGCAGCCTGGTGTGGAAGGATCACCTGTTTTCCAGGGCTTTTGTAAGGATCAAATGAAATAATGCCTGGGAAAATGCTTTAAAAATAGAGAAATGCTATACAGATTACATTATTATCACTGTCAAGACAAGCTAGAAGTAAAGAAAGTGGGTTGTTTTTTTTTTTTTTAATCTGACTTAATCTGATAAATAAAGGCCTCAGGTTGTGAGGCATGAACAGCAGAAGAATAAGGGAAGAGGGCTCATTCTATCTGTCTTTAAGTTCTGATTCTAGCTTTATACCTCATTACCCAGGCAGAATCAGAAAGACGTTCAGGACTTGAACATTTCAAAGAAAGAACATCTGATTTTCCCTTTCTTCCTTAAAGGTCTGGAGCTCTCTGCTCAGTGTGTCTCTACCACTACTCCTTCTCCGTTTCTTAGCTATTTCCCAAGGACTTGAAATAATGTTACATTTGATAAGCTCAAGCAGCTCTAGGAAGGAAATGATCACACAGGGGTCAGGAATTCTTCTGAATAACACATGCTTCCGACCTTAGATCAGTTTTTTGTTTTTGTAGTTGGACAGAATGCCTTTATTTTATTTATTTGTTTTTATGTGGTGCTGAAGATCGAACCCAGTGCCTCACACATGCAAGGCAAGCGCTCTGCCACTGAGCTACAGCCCCAGCCCCTTGGAGAACTTTTCTAAAAAATCCATTAGCCTATGCCCAGAAAGCTACCTTGAATCAGTCCAGCTGGAGTTTAGAGGACAAAAACCGCCTAATGTATCTCATGTGTGGACAAACACTGACACTCTAGCATCCATCAAGGAGAGCAGCTGCTGCAACTCTGCACGACAGGAGCAACTTGGAGGATGGGAAGTGCCCCGTGAGTCAGTCAGTAACCTCTGTGGAGCTGGCCTTGGCTGCCCCAGGATGCAGCCATCAGAGGTGAGCTGGACTGCAACAGTGCTTCTGAATATCAGGACCAGCAAAGAACAGGTGGAGATGAAACAGATTTAACCTTCTTTTGGATTTGTGTGCAAGTGAAATCTTCATTTTTCAGTTCCTTAATTTTAAATAATCAATAATCCTTTGAAAATGATCAAAAAAATCCTACAAATGGAAGTTTACACATAGTAAAATTGGGAACACTGTAAAAGATCTAACTATTTTTTCAAAGCCATTTATAAACCAAAGATGAGTAGTTCCCATTCATGTGCAAGATGCTGGCAGAAATTTTTTCTTTAGTAATAAAGAGTAAGAAACAACAACAAAAGTCATACCATCTAGCAGGGTGTCAAAGTGTATAGTTTGCAAGTATTCCTTCTCCCGCATAAAACCTTTGAGGGGAGTGGCCCAGCCTTCACTCAACACCTGGACCCACTGGAGATCCAGCTGCAAAACACAAACAGCAGGTGAATATTTCCATAAATTCTGTTTCTCTGGCATCTGGTCCCAGGCAGTTCTTTCTTATTCAGTTGTTTGGAGGATGAGGGCTAAATCTTTTGTTAAGTGTTTCCACATATTGTGCTAACCTGTGATCCCAGGGTCAGATAGTCTTAGGTCTAGAATTTTCCTATGGAAGAGCCGTAAAAAGATTCCAAATTGAGATGATTTTTTTTTTTTTTTTTTTTGGACACTCCAGCCTATAACTTTCATTGTAATATGCAACAGCTGAAATTTCAGTCTTCATTCATTTATTTTCCACAAAAATCCTGGTTTGGCTGAATGTTTTTTTACCACATGTACTTACTGGTCATTTGATTGAATTGAGCAAACTATTGAGTCTAAGATAAAGTCCAAAGTTACTAGCATGATAATGAAAGCCCTTCTGGCCCCTAGGACTCACAGAGGGACTTCTGCCTCCTTCCACTCCAGCTGGGGACTACTGGTCAACAATTCCAGACAACGTGTACGTGGTCTAAACACATAAGTGGTTTCGAGCCTGGGTTTTACCCATCCTCTTCTCCACTTTCAACTCCTATTCATCATTTAAAACCCAGCCCATGGGTCATGGCTCTAAAACCTTTCCTATCTTCCCCATGACTGAAAGAATCAATCTGAAGTTGAAGTTCTCCGCCTCACAGATTGCTCTGTTTGGAACTATAATACCACATCCCAGCTGTCATCATGTGTTTTCTCCCCTGCTTGGTGCTCTTGGTGCTCAGGATCTGTTTCACAGAGCTGGGGTTTTATTTATAAATTGGTCATGACTTTTTAGAGTACTCTAAAAAGTCTTCATGAGCAGAAGCAAGTTCCCCATTCACCTTGTCCCTTATGAAACTCCAAAGTTTTAATAGGTAATAAATAGGTCCCCATGAAGACTTGATCACCTTGTGTGGACCAACTAAAACTGACCACAAACAGGCCCTTGTGGGGCAATTGCTGGGATTGCACCACATATCCTCCAGGTAGTAAAATCCTCCCCTCCGGCTGCAATGTCCCCGATGAAGGAGCACTGCAATTGTAGAGTAGAAAAGCCTAGAACATTCCCATCACTGGATATCAGGGCTACTTTCCATTTTCTTCAAACTCCTTCTCAGTTGCCCATAAAGCACTTGCTTTCCAGGCTGTTTCCTGAGCCACTGCTAACAAGTAGTTATGGGGATGCCTGCCCTTGAAAATGACTGAAGGTAAATGACAGCTGTGTAAAACTGTCCCAGGCAAATATAGCCGGCACTTTCCCAGCCTGCCCCCATACATAGCTCTGATCAGCCGCCTTGTGGCAAGTCTTGGGAAAGATTTGCTCAGAGAAGAGGTGGGGGAAAAAATGACAAAAATGAAGTGTCCCTTACTCATACTTTCCTTTTTAACAAGAGTAATTATAAATGAATTATAATGACAGATATTAAGCGTAATTCTCCTTTGGCCAGTCTGTACCCCTTACCTTGGTGATCGATAACGAAGGGAGATTCTCAGCCTCAGCCCGGACCTGATCGAGTTTGTTTTCTGGCACAAAGAGTTCATGGATGCCTCTGATTGTGGCATGGGGTACGATGTTCTGAAATGAAACGGAATCAGCAACAATTTCCAATGAAAACAACAGGAAAGAGTGCTTTAGGAAAGAGGCCTAAATTGTCTTTCGTGACTTAACTAAATTTAAAAAAAAAAAGAAAGAGAGAACCATGTGCCCACCTGTTCTTGTAGAAGTTCCACCACCTGCTGGACACAGTCGCTCACTGAAGACAAATTGGTTTTAAGCACACACTCAGGAGTTTCAGGCTTCTCATAATCAGAATCGATACCTGTAAATCCTGCAAGACATAAGGGGGAAATCACATCTGTCCCAATGGAATAATTATTTTTTAATCATTAAGGCATAACCCATGTTGGAATAATATGTTAAACTGAGAGTTTGGATTATAACAGAAAAGGTCAAACTGCCATCCTTGACCTTTTGCCATAGGTAAGAAAATATACAGCTGTGTTTTCAATATGGAAAGCCCCAAATTATGAATAATATCTAGCAAAGTCCAAGCCATCTATAGGTAATTAGAATTGTTATTTTTCCTTTTCTTTCTTTCTTTTTTTTTTTTTTTTTAGTACTGGATATTGAACCCAAAGTTGCACAACTATTGAGCCACATCCTGAGTCCTTTTCAATTTGTATTTTGAGGCAGTGTGTTGTAAGTTTGCTGAGGCTAGCCTTCAACTTGTAATACTTCTGCCTCCTGAGTCATTGGATTACAGGCATGTATCACCACACTGGGCTAGAATTGAAAACAGAAAAAGAAGGGAAAACTCTGAAATACCCCCCTCACAAACGTATATCCATTTTATTTCTCTGAACCTGATTGCTTTCACAATTAGATGAGAGTTCTTGAAAGAAAAAACTCCACATTTTAATAAGCCTATGGACATATTCAATATATTATGATTTGATAAAAAGTTGTGTGTTATATGAAATTTTGGAAAATAGTTTGAAACTTCAGACAGATTCCTGAGGATATAATCAGAGGATTGATAGGCTAAATAATTGGCAAAGGAGCCTCTGGCTGGTTCTCATACTTCTTTTTTTTTTTTTTTTGTGGTACTAAGAATTTAATTCAGAGGTACTTAATCACTGTGCCACACCCTCAGCCCTTTTAATTTTGAGACAGGTCTCTCTAAGTTGCTTAGGGCTTCACTAAATTGCTGAGACTGGCTTTGAACTCTAGATCCTCCTGCCTCAGCCTCCTGACTAGGATTACAGGGATTACATGTGTGCACCATTGCACCCAGCTGGGTCTCATACCTTTAATCTCCCCAGCTCGAGCCCGTTTGTAGAGGCCTTTTACATCTCTGCTTTCACAAATATTTAGAGGTGCATCTACAAATATCTCAAAGAATGGCAGTCCTGCTGATTCGTGGATTTTACGGGCATTCTCACGATCCTGAAAAACAGAACATTTAAGAATGGAAAAAGAGGTTTGTTATGGTTTGTACACATGCCCCAAATTTTATGTTGGAAACTGAATCCCTAAATTCATACATTGATGATATTTGGATGCGGAGCCTTTAGCAGTAAGCTCTTGAGATAAGGTCATCAGGAAAGAGCCCCCACAATGGGACTACATGGCACACATGTTCTGTCTCACCGCCACTTAATAGCCCTCCACCATGCTAAGATGCAGCCAGAAGGTCCTAACCAGATGCTGAGCAGATGCTGGTGCCATGTTCTAGATCTTCTTAGCCTCCTAAATAATGAGCCAAACAAACCTCTACCCTTTATAAAATACCCAATCTGCGGTATTTTGTTACAACAGAAAATGAATTAAGACAAAATTTCACAATGAAATTCTTTGTCACAAAACAAAATGAATGCTCTGGCATTTGGTAGCCTTGAGATAACACTAGGCTATGGAGTCCTTTAGAGAGTCCAGAAATGTCACTCTGGTAAACACAGCTCTCTCAAGAAATTTCAGAGCAAAACAGCCCCTCTTAGCAAGATGGTACTGGCAGTATGAGCATATTCCATCCAAAGGATGTGCTCAGAGCACATAGCACATTATCCATCGCTCCTGGGAATTTCTAGTTTTAAAACATGAAGAGTGACACTCCACCTCAGCAATGTGCACATCAAACATACACAATCTGAAGCTTTGTAGTGAGCTGTTCTTTTCTTTAGCAAGCTAAACATTCTTTTCCAACAACTGAAATTACAGAGTCTTAAGAGTTCTGCTTGTTTAACTTTCTCTTCCTGTCAGCTCTGACCAATGTCCTTTATAATTGTGAACATGAGAGAGTTTAGGTCAACTGGGGCCTTGGCATCTGGAAATGAAGGAACTCTCTTTATATAAGCAATTGTAAATAGAGGAAATGAGGGAGCATGGGGGGAGAGGAAGAAATGGTGGGTAAATTGAAAATAAAACATTCGGCTCTCCCTTCCCCTCCACCAAACTCCTGTCCTCAGCCGTTGGAGAGCTCTCAGACTGTGTGTGAGAGTTGTGCCCAGACCTGAATCTTTTTACCTTTGCAAATGGAGAGATGAAGCTGGTGATGCAGACCAGACCAGCATCAGCAAACAGCTTAGCCACCTCAGCAATCCGGCGGATGTTTTCTTCTCGGTCCCCAGGCGAGAACCCCAGGTTCTTGTTAAGGCCATGACGGACATTGTCCCCATCCAGAGAATAGCACGGGATGGCATGGGAGACGAGGTACTCTTCCAGAGCGAAACTTACTGTTGTTTTTCCAGCACCAGAGAGACCTGTCACAAGAATAAGCAAGACAGACTAGTGTTGTCCTGGATTGTTAAAGATGATACCTTCTGAACCAACCTGACTTTTTTGTTTTTTTGTGGTGCTGGGGATTGAACCCAGGGCCTTATCTATGAGAGGAAAGCACTCTACAAAATGAGCTATATCCCAGCCCCCTAATCTGGCACTTTTATATGTACCTAAAACCCTTGTTACAATATTTGATTGATCTTAAATTAAAATCATTAAAGTCTATAAAGAGTATAGTTTATTAAAAGCCAAGTACTTGCATCTATCTCAAAATTTGAAATAACTCTTTGTCCACTATTAGGATTAGGATTTCATAGAAAGTGGGGTTTCTAAAATAGAGACCTGAGGGCTACATACGATCCTTGGTGTGTTCTTTTGCCTACAGGAAAAACAGGATTTTCTAATCCTGTTTTCAAGATTAGAAAATTGTGCATATAAACCCAGATTCTGGATTCTTTTGAAAAGCGGAAGATACTACACAGTGGTCTTATCTTCCCTCATATGGGAGCAATTAGTAGAGAGGAGGGGGACAGACAGCCGCTAGAGAATGGCAGGCCCACCTCCCTTGCAAATGTCACTGAATATCCATCTGACATAAGAGCCCATATGCTTCCAGATTTTTCCAAAATGATTCTCAAAACACAAAAATGGAGAGTCACCTTGAGCTAGGCTGCAGAAGGATTTAGAGCTCTTAGGAGTATTTATAATCAGAGATTTAAAGCTTTGTAGGGTCTTTATGTGCCAATAGAGTTACCAGGGGCCTTCCATCACGCTGTCAAAGCACAATGATTTTATAATTTCCAGATAAGGGAGAACATAGGGATTAAGAGGAAAACGCAATCTGAACCACCCTGCACTCTAAAAATTCACTTGTCCTAAAGGTCTTAGAACCTGAAGGATATTCCATGGTGCTAGGCCACTGTCAGACGACGCCCAGCAGGGAAAAGGGAAAGTTGAGAGGGAAGAAGAAAAGGGCAAGAGGTTGACACAGAGAAGACTGCAGAAGGAAAGAGCAAAAGGTAGAAAAACACGAGAGCAAGGCAGGGATGGAGGTCTAAGAGGAAGGGAAACTTCAATGGGGAAAAAAAAAAGATGATCTACAAAAGATAGATAAAGTGTTTTCAGATATTTTCTTATGTTTCGAAGTCATGCTGTTGGCTTTGACAGAGGATCATTAGAAGAAATAGCTACGTGAAGAATGTGTTGTCAGTCTTTGCTAAATCATTGTTGAATGTGTTCTCTACAATTATGTATTGGGTTTCAAATAAACACTTAGATGATAAATGCTTAGAATCGATGCAGGGTTATGGGGTAGGAGAAAAGGGAATCTTGAATATCTCGTATGTTCTTTCATATCAGAAAAATGAGAGAAATAGATTTCCTTCCATTTTTCTTCAGCTCTCAGAAAACAAAGAGCTAATTCACAATAACTGTATTTAACTAGACTGTTGCTCTATTTATTTTTAATATACTGGGAAACACTATATACTAAGAGCTTTACCATGGGTCAGGCACTACGCTAAGTGCAGTGATACTTCATTTCATATAGTTCTCCCAAACCTCCATAGATAGGTAACTAATCTTTTTTTTTTTTCCAGGTAACTAATCTTTATTCTCACTTTACAAACAAGGAAATTGAGGCTTAGAGAAATTAACTGGCTAATTAATGTAGGTTGAGTGAGAGTTCAAATCTGAATTTCTGGATTTGAAGTATATGGTTTCTTCTGGTCTGCCTGGTCAATATCCTACTTCTGAAACATAAGAATAAAAAAAGAAGCTAGGAAAAGGTGATTTTTTTTTTGTACTGAACCCAGAGTTGCTTTACCACTGAGCTATATCCCCAACCCTTTTTAGTTTTTGAGACAGGGTCTTGCTAAGTTACTGAGGGTCTCACTAAATGGCTGAGGAGGGCCTCAAACTTGTGATCCTCCTACTTCAGTCTCTGGAGTGGCTGGGATTACAGGCATCTGCCACTGTGCCCAGTGTGATTTTTAATTCATTCTTATTTTTATGTTTTTGGTCCATTTTATTTCATTTCCCACCTTTTTTTATTGGTGCATTATAGTTGTACATACCTGCATGATTTTCCTAAAGAGTAAAATAAGAAAGAGAAAATATATCCTTTTAATGCTTTTCCCCTCTCCTACCTTTTAAAAAATTTTTTCTTTTCAAGGGAATGTCACATTAGAGGAGTGGGCTTTGTGTGGATGTTCCAACACAAAAACACAAAGGTTGTTTCCACAACTGTATCTACTGCTACAAGTGGTGTCTCCTGAGGGAGTTGAGGAGGCAGCACAGGGTCCATGAAGGGGAGCTCTGAGCACCTGCATGGAGCAAGCCCCCCGGCCCACTGTCCTTCCTTACGCTAGAGGCTGGGGAAGCTGCTTCCTTGCAGAGCACAGGAATGAAGAAGCCAGGCCACCAAAGGTACCAGGATATAAAAAAGTGAAAAAGATAAGAAGAACAAGGCTGGTTTGGAGAGGAAAGGGAAATGACTAGAATAGCAAAAACCAACCAACCAAACAACAACAACAACAACAAAACAGATGTAAGGCAGGTCCCTGCCCTCCAGGTTCTTTAGAATACATTTGCTACTCTCACTCAACCTGCATTAGCCAGTGAATTTTTTCTAAGCCTCAATTTCCTTGTTTGTAAAGTGAGAATAAAGATTAGTTACCTGAAATAGAAGAAGGAGGAGGAGGAGGAGGAGAAAGATTAGTTACCTGTCTTATGGAGGTTGGGAGAATTTATGGATTATAAAACTAATCTAAGATGGAACAGCAGTTACATCTGGGATGATTATGAGCACACTCATAATCCCATTCAGTAAAACATTTACTGAAAAGCTATGTGTATGAAATGATTTTTTTTTTCCTTTTGAGTCCAGGCTACTTAAAACTCGTCTCCCACTGTGTATGGTGGTGCATGATATAATCCCAGGGACTCCAGAGGCTGAGGCAAGAGGATTGCAAATTTGAGGCCAGCTTTAGCAATTTAGGGTGATCTTGTTTCAAAATAAAAAGGGCTGGGAATATGGCTTGGTGATAGAATACGGCTGAGTTCAATCCCCAGGATCAAGAAAAAAGAAAAAAAAGCCTCAGTTCTAGGCAACAATTCTCTCTGTTGTACTCAGAGTATGAGGGTCTTGGGAGTCTTAGGTCCTGAGTCCAATTCTGTCACTAATACTTAGCGTTGGCATTCTGTGACTATAAAAACATGAGAAAAGGAAGATTCACTGGGTCACCTGGGTGGGAGCTAGTGATTTCCATTGTTTCCACAGACAAAGGGCACTCCTCAACTGGTGGAAATATAGTGTCCTTACATTTGCTCAATTGTTTGCTTAAGTGAAACAGTCCCCTCAAATATCAGAACATCGGAAAACAAAAAGACTCTCTCTAATCATCCCACACCTGATGGGCCAGCAAATCCTCCATGTCAAGTTAGAAAAGCCCCATTCATAACTGCCAGCCAATGCTGAGATGAACGTGAGGTGTATTGAATTTCTTGGAGTTGAGCAAGGGTGTCATAATCCACTTGTCCCACCATGTCCTGTCAGAAAACTGACAACTTAAGACTTCCCACTTCTGGATCAGATGTTATTTCTAGAGTCAGGCCTTGACTCTCTTTTCATTGATGAGAGAATTAGGAGTAACACCCAGGCTTTCTACTATAGCTCTCAGCCTCTTTCTTAGGTTAAAAATAAGCACGTACGGTGTGTGAGATGTTGCACTAATTTCCTTAAAAGTGTGTGCCACATTTCAATTTCAAAAATGTATCTATATAGCTAGGCAGTGGCACACACCTGTAATCCCAGCAGCTCAGGAGGCTGAGGCTAGAGGATTGCAAGTTCAAAGCCAACCTCAGCAATTTAGTGAGACCCTGACTCTAAATAAAATACAAAAAGGGCTGGGGGTGTGGCTCAGTGGTTAAGTGCCCCTGAGTTTGATCCCCAGTATACACACACACACACACACACACATACACATACATATATATATGATATATATGTCCATACCTGTTAGCCACACGGTACATCCTCGGAATCCACCCCTCGTTCCAACCACCTGTCCTCTCTTATTCCTGCTGACGTGATGGGCCTGATACACTACATTGGTAGATTTCTGTTGGTTGTCCTACAAAACAAGACAAGGTCAAGCACAAAATTGGATTAATAAAATACATATTCTTCACCAGAACAATAAATATCCATTTAAAATTTTAATTCAAAACCGATATATGTAATGTCTACAAAACATTTTTTGAAAAAGACTCACCCTTGTCCTTCCTCATATTTTTTTTCCATTTCTGCAGATTACCCTGAGACATTTGCCACATATATATATTTTTCATAGCTGTGAGTATACACACATAATTTCTTTATCTGTTCTTTTCTGTTAATGTAATTCATAAGAATTTGGTTTCCTGAAAATAATGATTTTTTAAAAATTTATTTTTAAATATCAATCTTAAATTAGTGGATAATATTTCATTGGTTCATGCAACACAACCTGATAAATAACTAATAAAATTATAGTGTAATAACAGATTACATTCATAGACTTCGCCAACCTTATCTTTCTTTTATATCTGGAAACAGAGTTACCATTATTAATTCTATCAATTTACAAACCAACACTACCTTTAGAATAGTGAGAAATAGAAAGCCCAGTGGTCCCTTTTCAGAATACAGTATTCAGCCTTAGTTGGATCCAATTATAGTCATTTTACTGATAGCCCTTCCCTTTGTCTGCCCCAATTTTAAACTTAGCCAATCGCATAGATGGTAACCCCGAACTCCTCACACCCAGGCAAAGGGCAGCCTGACTTAGGGATAAAATCCAGCGGGGCCACCTAGCAGCCAGGTTTCCTAGCAAGCCCTTCAGGCGTAGTAAGCTTTGCCTTGTTCACCCAATTTTCCAGCACATTTGATTTCTTGGGTACCTCGGTATTTCTCACGATATCCATCACAATCCCTTCAGAATATAATTCAAATTAGGCTGTTCTGATGCTAAATAACAGTTCTCCCCAGGGAGGTGAGGAGACATCACAGGGACTGTGATTCCATGACATTTTAGTTATGCACCTGGGGTAGAGACTAGGGATATGTCTTTGTTTCTATAGATGCCTGGTCTCCCCAAATCCAATCAGTTTGAATGGAGAACATCCCAAACACTCCAGCTGGGGGCATGCTGGGGTGGCTGGTGGAGCCCTGTCTGTGGAGCCAGGGAGAGGCTCAGGGTTAACGTCAGCCCCAGACAGCAGTGAGCAGGTCAGAGGTTCGTCCCTGAGCACACAGGGCTACTTTCCTCACAAGAACTAAACTTTGCTTCCACTCTCCCCTGGGTCAATGTACAAGTCTTTCAAAACCCCAGCAGAAATTCAAATGTACCAGTTATGAGACTTGGGGGAAATTCAAACACCAAATGTTTTGATTGGGCTAAAAATCAGCCTACTGAGGGAACAAACTATCTGATCCTGATTCTAAACTCTGATTTGAGGTCAGAGGTCTTTCCACATGAAATGATTGTTCAATTCTTTCCTTGTGTTTAAAAACAGGGTTGTCAGTTGGGCGTGATGGAGCACGCCCATCATCCCAGAAGCTTGGTCGGGTGAGACTAGAGGATTAAAAGTCCAAAGCCAGCCTCAGAAATTTAGCAAGACCCTGTCTCTAAATAAAATATAAAAATGGACTGGGGATGTGGCTCGGGGGTTAAGCGCACCTGAGTTCAATCCCCAGTAAAAAAAATAAATAAAAAAAATTGGATCGTCTTTATTACTCACTTGCAGATGTTCTTTATAGACCTTTCTATAGTATACGTGTCTGTGTGTGTGTGTGTGTGTGTGTGTTTGTGTGTGTGTAAGCTTCCGCCTCCCCTAAGGAGTAGGGCTGAGTATTTGATCATCTTCTCTTCTATCCAAATGATGCTGGGGACTCAGCTTTATTCAGTACTACATTCCCAGCTCCTATGGTTGCCCCTGCCATATAGTAGGAGCTCAATAAACATTTACTAACTCAATGAATGAACGAATGAACTGACTTTTGGACCTGATATTCAGGTTAAATGTTCTTGAATTTAATGGTATTAGGAAAAATGGCACAAGGAAATAAAAAAAAGAGGAAAGCTAAATGTTAATATCTTGACTAGTAAACACTTGGCTAGTAAGCATGCATGAAATGCTCCATGTCATTGGTCATCAGAGAAAGGCAAATGAAAACTAAAATGAGATGCCACTGATAACATTTAATGGCAGCAAGGGCATGTCCTCATATATTGATGGTGGAGGTATATAGGGGTACAACATCCTGTAACTACACCTGACAGTTTCTTTCAGAACAAAACATTTACCTCCCCTATGATTATCTAATCAAGAGAAAGGAAAACACGTTTCCATAAAAAGACTTGTGCAAGAATATTTCAGACTAAAGACTAGAAATGGTCAATTGTCCAGCAATAAAAAAATAGATACTCCAAAACTCCCCCAAAATATAAAAAGCAAAACTCAACCTCAAATTGAAAAAGATGCAGAGTGGAATAGTATTTTTCAATCAAAAGGAATGGACTGCTGATAGAGACAACAGGGATGATAATGAATGGAAAACATTATGCTGAGCCAATAAAACTTTACAGAAAAACTACATATGCATGATTCCATTCACCTCAAGTTCCAAAACGGGGAAAACTAATCCAAGACAGAACAGCAGTTACATCTGGGATGATGTAACAGCAGTTACATCAAGTTTTATGTTTTGATAAGGAGTTGAGGCACAGGGGCATTAGCATTTGTTAGAACCCATTCAGGTATGCTTAAGGTGTGTATTTTGTAGTGTATAAATTTTACCACATTCATACAAAGAGCCATTATAAAAGTAAGCTGTTGGGTGAGGTGGCACAGGCCTGTAATCCCAGCACCTTGGAAGGCTAAAATGAGATGTGGAGCCAGGGAGAGGCCCAGGAGGATCAACAGCCTTAGTATAATCAAGGTACTAAGCAACTCGGTGAGACCCTGTCTTTAAATAAAATAAAAGATAAGGCTGGAGGTGTGGTTCAGTGGTTGAGTGCCCCTGAATTCAATCCCAAGTACTGCCCCCCCAAAAAGAAGTAAGCAAACAAGCAAACAAAAAACCATAATAGTATTTCAAATAGTAGAATTAACTGGTTCAACATGGTTGCATTTATAGAAAGGGACTCGGATCCCAAACTCGGTATATTAGACTAAAAGACTACTGCTACTGCCCACCTGTGATGTGAACCCCATCAATGTTTAATTTGTTTACAGAGATTGGGTTCCTTTTCCTCTCTTTTGACAGTTTTTCTTTTCTCCAGACAAGCAGTGAACCAGAATAAACCCAGGCTCTGCTAATCTGTGAACTCTGTTATGATTTTATTAAATGCCATCCTAACAAGCTTTTTTTTTACATACTTGTTTATTTTTTAGTTGTAGTTGGACACAATACCTTTATTTATTTATTTATTTTTATGTGGTGCTGAGGACTGAACCCAGGGCCTTGCAGGAGCTAGGCAAGCGCTTACCACTGAGCCACAACCCCAGTCCCCTAACAAGCTTTTTGTTTTTTAAAAATAGTTCACAATTCACCAAAAGGAACTACTCTAATACTGTATAATAGTTGCATCTTCATCATGGGTCTTTATACAAATTTCTATCGCCGCAGCAATATTTAAACAAATAAAATATTTTTAGGTCCCCAGGTACTGGGGTCTTTTGGTTCAGCAAGATATTTTGCTTCTTATTTATTTCAAAATCACCCTTGATGTTTTGCAAAAGGCAAACTAATAAAATAAAAGCAGATGTTTTAAATGATATTTGAACTGTAAAGGGGGCAGGGCAGCCAAAAACTTGTCCTTGCTGAAAGCCTTACACTCCTCTAAAAAGCATATGGTGTTCTAAGCTTTGGAAAGAAAGTGGCTGTCAGAAAAAAAGATCCTCTACAAAAAATAAAACACATGTTGAAGGAAAAAATGCCTGCCTCTCTGCGTGGTCCTAGGAGCACCCAGACATCCTTAGCACCTTGACTAACACACACTCAGCAGAAAGTAGCCCAGAAACTACAACGCTAGCGGCGTACTTCTATCCTGGGTCCCCAAGAAAAACCTTGCAAAAATCCCTACTTTCTTCCAGGTCAGTCCCCCACTGCATGCACAGGAATGGCAAGAGTGGTTTTGGAGTCATGCAAACTTAGATTTGTGCCCACTTCACAGCCTCCTGAGGCACTTGATTGACCAGATTAACATCCCTGATCCCCATTTCTTTCTCTGAAAAATAAGAATAAAAATACTTTCCTCTTGGGATTGCTGAAAGGATTAAACAAGATAATTATTTGAATAAAATGGCAAAGAAAATACTAGACACACAGTGGGATGTAGAATCTAAAAGTACCAGATGGCATTTAATCTGGAGAAATAATAGTAATTTAGGTCTAAATCATCCAGATTTAGAAGGGTTCTGGGGACTTGGGTTCTCTCTAAGGGAAGTCTGGGGAGGTGGGCTCATGATCAAATCAGCCAGTGGACAGGACTTTGTATGGGGGGGTGAATATTTCTCTCACATGTGCACACACCCCACAGATATACACACATATGATATCACCGTCATCATTGCTGCTCTGATGACTTAATTCCAGCCAGGAAGTACCCACGCTGACGTGCACCAGTTTGAAGCCTCCTCTTTCTAACCCCAAACTTTACTGTCCTTGTTCTGGCTGTCTTGGAATCATGAACACTTTGTTACCACGAAGGAGAATGGCCTTTGCCCCAGGTCAGTAGTGTCTGGACCATGTCACCAAGCCCAGGGTTTCAGTAAGTTTCTCTGCTGGATTCACCCTCGGCTCCCAAGTGTCAAAGCAGCTTCTGGAACTCAGGATGAGGCGCCCTGGGTCATGGCAGAGAGCCTCAGCCTTTACTTGAAAAGAACAATCTGGGTGAAAGACTTCAGATGGCTTTGGGGTGGGACGGGACATGCTCACAGACAACTCCAAGTCACATCACAGTTAAGCCCGTCCTGAAAGAGAGAGCCCTGAGGGAATGAGGAAGCTGGAAAGCACACGTCAGGGTGTTTTTTCCAACATGCAAAGGATTTTTCGCTTTTGTTTTTGGGTTGTGCATATCTTTAGTAAAAATGAGCAAGTACATTTGAATTCCCTCTGTACCCTGCCACTTCTCTCACGACTCAAACAAATCCACTTTACTTTTCTAATTAGAGCCACTTTGCCCTCTTTGAACTTGGGCCTCGAAGCTGCTGCACTGTTTCACTGTTCCCTTGCTGATTAAAAGTGTTCCATCTTCTTCTTCTCTGGGAAAACACCAAATGGCAGATCGTGCCTGTGCAGCGGGAGGTCTCTGAGGTCCCAGGCCCCGAGACCCTGCCCCCCACCAATGGGTGGCCACAGCAGGCTTCAGCAGGTCTCCGAGGCAGTGGTCAGGACTGGGGCCATGGCCTCAGGGCTCGTGGAGGTGAGGCTGAAGACAAGGAGTGGATCCCGGTCACTAAGCTGGGCCGCCTGGTCAAGGACATGAAGATCAAGTCCCTGGAGGAGATCTATGTCGTCTCCTTGCCCATCAAGGAGTCTGAGAGCATTGACTTTTCCCTGGAGGCATCACTCCAGGATGAGGTTTTGAAGATCCTGCCTGTACAGAAACAGGCTCTGCTGCTGGCTAGTGGACCAGGGTCAAGGCATTTGTACCTAATGGGGACTACAGGGATCACGTTGGACTGGGAGTAAAGTGCTCCAAGGAGGTAGCCACGGCTATCCGAGGGGCCATCATCCTGGCCAAGCTCTCCATTGTTCCTGTGCGGAGAGGCTACTGGGGGATCAAGATTGGCAAGCCCCACACTGTCCCTTACAAGGTGACAGGATGTTGGGGTTCTGTTCTGGTACAGCTCAACCCTGCCCCCAGAGGCACTGGCATTGTCTCAGCTCCTGTGCCCAAGAAGCTGCTGCTGATGGCTGGTATTGATGGCTGCTACACTTCTGCCAGGGGCTGCACTGCCACCTTGGTACCTCTGCCAAGGCCACCTCTGATGCCATCTCCAGGACATACAGCTGTTTGACCCCCGATCTCTGGAAAGAGACTGTGGTCACCAAGTCTCCCTATCAGGAATTCACTGACCATCTTGTGAAAACCCACACCAAAGTCTCTGTATAGAGGACCCAGGCTCCAGCCGTGGCTACAACACAGGGTTTTTATACAAAAATAATGATAATAAAGTGAATGAAACCCGTTTACAAAAAAAAAAGTGTTCCATCTTCCCCCTCCCCATCCTCATCATTTCAAGGTCCATTTTCAGAAAGAAGCAACCTCAACTATTGCCCTATCAAGTCCATAGTAGAAGCTACACTTTCACATGTATTCTCTCTCTCTCTCTCTCTCTCTCTCTCTCTCTCTCTCGCACAAAACCTGGAAGTTAGGGAGGCTGGGCTTTGTGATCCATTTACAGATCTGAAAACGACTGCTCAGAATCAGGGATGTGGATGAGCTCACACCTGGACGCTAGAAGATCCAGGTGGGTTTATGTCCAGGTCTTCCTCCTGCCTAGACAGAACTTGTAGTTACCCAGGCTCAGCTCTCTGATCTGAGTTACAGTTCCTTGTTAAGGATTAAAGGAGACACTGCATATTAAGACTTTTGATACTATATTAAAATGTTAAAAATTAAAAAATTATTCTCACTTAATTTTTATTACTTAATATGTATAGCTATGAATATTTCAAGAATTTTTCCCCTTTCAGATTTTTTTTCCTGAGGATGTATAATGCAAAGTGTATGACTGCATATCAAGAATGATGAACCACTTTATAGTTCTCATTATATGGAGCCGGTTCATTTTCCAGGGAGACAAACCAAGTTACCAATCTACCTTTTTATACATATTTCTAAATGATCCAACTACTTTGCTGTGTTTGCATTTTTACCATTTTTCCCCCAGGTTGATTTGTATTCATTTAGTTACTTCTACAAACATGCAGTTTGGTTTTTCCCTGTAACAAGTTATTTGTGACTTTTATGGGTTTTTTTTTTGTTGTTGTTGTTTGTTTGTTTGTTTTTGGTATTAGGTATTGAACCCAGTGGCACTTTACCACTGGGCTTCATCCCCCTCTCACTTTTTAAATTTTTATTCTGAGATAGGGTCTTACAAAGTTGCTGAGAGTCACTATGCTGCTGAGGCTGGCCTTAAAATTGTAATCCTCCTGTCTTAGCCTCCTGAAATACTGGTATTGCAGATGTGCACCATCATGCCTTGCTTAATTTTTTTGATACATGTAAAATGTGCTTAAATGGTTCAATTTTATGTCTTTTCTATAATTATCTCCAGTGATCTCAAATATATTATATTACAACTCATTTTTGTTACTTTGAATGTCTTTTAAAATTTTGATTTTTTTTTCAGAATTCTTATATGTGCATGTATATATTTTTTGTAGTTCTGGGGAGTAAAACCAGGACCTCACCCATGCTAGGCAAATGTTCTACTCCTGAGCTATACCCCCAATCCTTTATATATTTATAATAAAGAAATTTTCTGCTTTAGTGTAAATACCTATGGTTCTGATGGTTGTCATTTTTTAATATGCTTTTATATCTTGAAGATTGAAAAGCTCATTCATCTTAAAAAAACTTTTCCTTTTTAGTTTATTCTAAAATGACATTCTCTCATTGAAATAAAATTACACAACTTTTGTTGAGAACATACAATGCTTCATTGTGATTTTCTTTGCTAGACTCTTTAATTCTCAAAGAAGCCCAACATCATAATATAGAAAAAGGAGTTATTGTCCAAGATGTTCATAGTAGTATTATCTAAAATTGTGAAATCAGAAACAATAAACATGTCCATCAATTAACTAGATTATAGCACACACATATGATGACCATGAGCATCTATATTTATTGACCTAAAAATACATCTTGATTTACACCCAAGTGAGAAAACAGTTTACAAGGTAAGTAAACATACATACTTATATGCATAAGGCTATGTCAAAGAAAAGTCAGGAAATCAAAGGCAAAATTGTAATAATAATAACCATCTTGGGGGTTGAGTAATTTTGGGTAATTATTTTCCATCCTGTCTCCATATTCTGATTTTTTTCAATATTAAATTCGAAAATAAATATATTTTTAAAATACAAAGGCTTTCTCAACCAGAGATGGATGAGACCAAAATGATAAGATTCTTGATGCGCAAGGGATCACAGATACGTGGACACAAGCCGTCCTGAGGTAAGTTACAACCAACACGAAAATTTCCAAACCAAAAACAGACAACAAACCAGCCACCTAATATCCTGACACCGTGAGACACCTTCAAGACAGCCAGTCCCTCTGAAATGTCTAATGATGTGCAGTGAGCTCTCCACTGATCACCTTTCAAGCATTTTCCATTGCACTTGATCATCATGGTGACCATCTCCATCATTTAGTTACTTCATCCAGAGAAAAAATGGGGAAGATGCAGCAGCTTTTAGAAACTGATGAGGAATGGGGCTCCCTCTTCCATATATTCTCCATAACAAGGCCCTCACTCTTCACCTACAGAGTCTGAGTTTGTTGCATCACCTCCTAGGAACCTCCCAAGAAAGTCATCCTGACAGTATTAATGAAGTGGCAGCAAGACATCACAAAGGTGATTTTGCTCAACTTTGAGGCAATTACCACCAATAAATATGTAAGGTTTAAGGTTCGATTCTACTTTTTTAGTTTTTAGTAGAGAGGGAAGTAGGTTTTTATTTGTTTTGTTGTTTTTTTATTTGGGTACTAGAGTTTGAACCAGGGGCACTTAACTACAGAGCCACATCCCCAGCCCTTTTTAAAAATTTTTGAGACAAGGTCTCGTTAAGTTGCTTAGGGCCTTTCTGTGTTGCTGAGGCTGGCTTTGAACTAGCAATCCTCCTGCCTCAGCCTCCCAAGTCACTGGGATTACAGCCAAACACCACTATGCCCAGCAAGAGGGAAGTTTTAAAAGAAGTGTCACTAAATTTGAAAACATACTTTGAAAAGAAGTTTATCTTGAAGAAAATATGGTTTTAAAATCTTCTGTGTAAAGAGAGATTATGAGTAAAGCATGCTAAATCCAACTCTGTGAACGCAGTTTTCACAATACAGTGTATTTATTACTGTGTTAGCTTTCCGTAAGTATGACAAAATATCCGAAATAATCAACTTATGGAAGGAAAGTTTTATTTTTATTTATGGTTTCAGAGGTTTTAGTCCATGGTTGCTTGGTCCTGTGGCCTTTGGGTCTGTGGCATCACACTATACCATGGCAGAAGCACATGTTGGAGGAGGACTATTTACTTCATGGAGGCCAGGAAGGAGGTGGGGAAGGCTAGGCTCCCAAGGGCACACCCCCAATGACCTCACTTCCCTCAAATGGGCTCCACCTGTTAAAGGTTCCACCACCTCCCAACAGTGTCGCAGGCTAGGAACCAAGTCTTTAGCACATGGGCCTTTGGCAGGCATTTCAGATCCAAACAATATCATTACTTATCCTGATAAACATAACCTCCCTAAACCCACCAACCCTCCAGGGTTACATTTGTGTTAACCTATTCTTGAGTTATAAAGGAAATAATCACATGAGGTAGCCAGGGCAAAATGCCAGCTGTGACAATTGAGACAAAAGAATTGATAACTTTCTTAGAAGAACAAATTGAATCATTTTCCAAAATAGTTACTGGACAGTACAAAAATTGTTCAAATCTGGAATTTATAAATTAAAATTGTGATCAGATTGAGGAAGTTTTAGGATGGATATAAATTTTCTTCAGGACAAAAACTTATCACTGTCAACAATTCCTACTAAGGAAAGTTCTGCCAAGTAGATTAATGCTGAGAATGAGAGAACAATTTTTAAAAATCCACCACAACTAAGTTGATTCAACTTTTCAAAGCTACCACTAAGAAATAAATCACAGGCTGATAGTAAATGGATAAAGTTTGAATACTGTGAAAAATGGCAGCCAAATATATATATATATATATATATATATATATATATATATATATATATATATATGAATGATGAAGGGGCATCTTAATAATATTAATATCTTTTTAAAAATCCCATGTGGATTTTTATAGTATTTGAAAAAGCATCTGAAAAACATATATTGTTGAAAATATATATATATTGTTGAAAAATCCTGGATGGCAATACAGTTTGTAAGCATCATTCACACATTTGCCAAGAAAAGTAAAGGAGACCCTCTCCTCATGGGATTGTGCATTGTGTTCCAGATCTTTTATGCACACAGACATCAACTCAGAGGTGAGTACAACAGTTGCAAACAAGGCATCATCTGGAAGGGAAGGGATTGTGGAATTTCCATTAGCTGGAGAACAACCCAGCTCCAGCCTTTCCACATACAGAGCCAAGCAGGAAGGGACAGGTTTATGACCCTGGGGAACTTTGGCTGCATCCTCTTTTTTGAGTCATAGCCATATGTCCTCAGTTGGTTCTGCTCAGAGGCCCTGGAACCTGCCCAATTTTCTTTGGCCTGCAGCTGCTTAGTAAACTCACTTGACGTAACTCTTCCTCTGGTTCCAGTCTCCAGCTGTACAAACCAGGGACAGACTGTGATATACCCTGTCCACTGCCCACTCCTAAAGCACAGGTGTGCTGCTGCTTCTAGGTGCCCTGAGGGTCAGGGGTCCATGTCTGACTTGGCCAGAACTTCATCTCCCCATAATGGGTGCTATGCTGGATAAAGTGAACCCAGGTGCCCTTTCACCACCCTCTTCATCATCAAGGGATGGAGCAAGGCCCACACCACATCAGGACAATTGCTAGGAGTTGCAATCTGCCAGGACGCATGCTGGGTCAGGCTGAGGCAAAGCCTTGAGTTGGCCTCATCTTCCCATTTGACATAATCACTTCCCAATTTGACCATGATGAAGAAATATCATGCAAACCCTGAGAGGCATCCTATGAAATATCTGGTCAGCATGCCACAAAACTGTCAAAATAATCAAAAGCAAGCAGAGTCTGAGACGAATGGAATAGCATAGAAGACACAAACCCACATAAATACAGTTATCTCATGCTAGACAAAGGCACCAGAAACACACATTAGAGAAAAGACATCCTCTTCAACAAATGGTGCTAGGAAAACTGAAAATCTATATGTAGTAGAATGAAATTTAATCCCTATCTCTCACCATGCAAAAAACTCAACTCAAAGTGGATTAAGGACCTAAGAATTAGACCAGAGACCTTGTGCCTAATAGAAGAAAATGTAGGTCCAATTTTCCATTATGTCGGTGGCTCAGGAACCAAGTTCCTCAACAAGACTCCCAAAGTGCAAGAAGTAAAATTAAGAATCAATAAATGGATGATAGCAAACTAAAAAGCTTCTTCACAGTAAAGGAAATGATCAAGAACATGAAGAGAGAACATACAGAATGGGAGAAAATCTTTGCCATCTGTACCTCAGATAGAGCATTAATCTCCAGGATAAATAAAGAACTCAAAAAACTTAACACCAAAAAAAAAAAAAAAATAACCTAATCAATAAGCGAGCAAAGGAACTGAACAGATACTTCACAGAAGAAGAAATGCGAATGGTCAACCAATATATAAAAAATTTTCAATATCTCTAGCAATTAGAGAAATTCAAATTCAAACAGTGAGGACGTGGGGGAAAGGTACACTCACACATTGCTGATGAGGCTACAAATTGGTACAACCACTCTGGAGAGCAGTATGGAGATTCCTCAGAAAACTTGGATTAGAACTACCATTTGACCCAGTTGTCACACTCCTTGGTATATACCCAAAGGACCTAAAATCAGCATACTACAGTGACGCAGTCATATCAACATTTATAGCAGCTCGATTCACAATAGCTAGCTATGGAATCAACCTAAGTATCCTTCAAGAGATTAATGGATAAAGAAAATATGATATACATACAAATTGGAATATTACTCGGCCATAAAGAAGAATGAAATTATGGCATTTGCCAGTAAATGGATAGAACTGGAGATTATCATTCTAAGTGAAATAAGGCAATCCCCCCAAACTAAAGGCCAAATGTCCTCTCTGACATTCGGATGCTAACAAACAATAAGGCAGGGCAGGAAGAAGAGAAATTTATTAAATTAGACAAAGAGGAATGAAGGAAAAGAAGTGGAAATGGGACTAGGAAAGACAGTAGAATGAATTTGTTGACTTTCCCATGTTCATACATGAATACATGACCAGTGTAACTTCACATCATGTACAACTTCAAGAATGGAAAGTTATACTTCATGTATTTATAATATGCCAGAATACACTAGAAAGAACACATTTTTAAGAATTTAAAAATAAGAAAATGGTGTTAGAAGATGGCTGCTGCGCACGGGGGTTGCTGAAGTGCTGAGCGGGGTGCTCAGAGCAGCGGCTTTAATCGAGATTTCGCACAGCGTGTAAGAACCCCTTCCACCGTTAATCTGTAGTGGACCACTTTGCCAAGCAGCAGGAAGAACAAAGAGATCGAAAAAGAGACGCTTGGCTCCCGGACGCTTTGCTGCCCAAAGCCGCGGGCGCTTTGCTCCCATCTGCTTCCTCTTTCGCTTCGCTCCGGGCAGAAAAGGTGAATGTGTAATCAGCAGTTGATTGTAAGTACTCTAGGCAAAGAAAGCTCAGTGCGCCCTGCCCTTTTTTTTTTTGAATATTTTTTATACTGGGAGAGTTTGTGGATTGGGATCGTTGGCGGGGCTGCGGTTTCTGTGCCGAAATTCCACTCCGCGGGAGCCGCCATTTGCTTTCTGCCGGCTGTCTTGATGGCTATGGCTACATTGTCCAGCAGCCGCACCTAGAGGTTGGAGCTGGGCTGCGTGCCGAGCCCTGTTCTCCAAAGGCTGGACCGCAGCCTTGAGCGCCTGGGTCGCCTGTTTGCCGCTGCACCCTCGGGCAGAGTCTGCTCTGGGGTCGTTCTGCATGCCCCTACGTGGGGACCCGTGCTTCAGAGGAAGGAGCTGGAGAGCCGCGGCGGCAGCCGCTTGGGCCCTGGGGGCTGGGCACCGGTTCTTTGGCGCAGCTACGGTCGCGGACGAGAGCGGCGCCCCTGAGCGTGGCCCCGGGGAAGAGGCCATGGCGGCAGGGTTTAATTTCTAGAAATCTGGACTGGAAACAGAAGCAGCAGTTTGTATAATCCCAAGAACTTGCTTATGCCAGGAAGCTGTAAGGGCAACATGAATATCATTGAGGAGATCTAACATGGCAGCGGGAGGGGAGAGATCAAGTCTCTGACCTCTTCAACTGCGCGGGCATAGGGAGCCGTAAACTGTATAAATGCTGTTTGCCCAGGATCACTAGGCAATGCTGAGCTGATGTGGATCTGGGGTGTACAGTCTGGGCCCCTCAGAACACACACACCGAGCCTGGATCGGCTGCATCCAAGCTCCGGTTCGCCTGCTTCTCGTGACTCAGCACTAACAATCCCGCTGAAATAACTGGTTGGCCCTTAGGAACTTTCAGAGGTAAAAGCCAACCGAGCCTTCATAGGCAGTGGCCACAGGATTGAAACGGGGATTGGGAGAGACAGTCAGGACCCACCCGTTGCACTGGTCACCCGGCAAAGGGAACGAATGGTCACCATTTACATGTGATACCACCTTGGCAGAGAACTGAGGTCACGGGCGGAGGAGATAACTGCATTGAAACCAGCGCAACAGGGCTCCCAGGAACAGCAGACATGGTGTGTAGCCAGCATTGTGGTGAGCGTCACAGGTGAGCACCGCCTGGCTTGAGGAAACACAAGAGAAGGCCCTAGGCAATCAGGATTGGAGACCCACCCAGTCTGTGAGGAAGAGCTGCTACACAGTGATTGGTTCCCACTTAGTGAGAGGAGAAGCTTGACCCAGTGGGCACAGCTCCACCTACTGGAAGAGAAATTAATCGAACTCTATGACTGCATTTATTATTATTATTATTATTATTATCATTTTTTTCTTTTTCTTTTTTTTCTTTCATTTTCAATTTTTTATTGTTGTTGTTCTTTAACTTTTTTTAATGTTTCTAATTTTTTTTAAATTTTTTTATTATTATTATAATTTTTTCAATTTTAATTTTCATTATTTTTATTATCATTATTATTTTTGTAAAAAAAATTTTTTTCTTTTCTTTCTTTCTTTATTTTCTAACTTTTGTGTGTGTGTTTTGTTTTTGTTTCTTTTGTCTTTTCATTTCTTTTCAATTTTCTTATTCCCCCTTCCTTGAATTCTACCTGCCTACTCTCATTCTCTTTAGTGACTTCTTCCCTTCCCTTCTAATATCTTTCCTCCCAAGCATCAAATAAATTTATAAGAGTAAACAGTAACTCAGCAGTCAAGCAGAACAAGAAGTAACATGAGCAGCATAAAAAAGCAAGGAAGAAAAGGGGTACAAACAATGAAGGACAGCCTAAATATTCAGGAGGACCTAGAGTCAGCAGAAAAATGGTCATATAAAGAACTCAAGGAACACCTTAGACAGATGGAATGGAACCTTAAAGAGGATACGAGACAGCAAATCCAAACAGTGAAAGAACACTTTGAAAATCAATTACATAAACAGATAAAAGAAGAAGTTAAGCATCTTTATCAGGAGATAGAGATTATTAAAAAAAATCAAACAATAATTCTAGAAATGAAGGAAACGATAAACCAAATTAAAAACTCAATTAAGAGTATCACTAACAGAGTGGAGCAAGTAGAAGCCAGAACGTCAGATAATGAAGACAAAATATATCATCTTGAAAAGAGCCTAGCCAACTCAGAAAGGCTGGTTAAAAATCATGAGAGAAACATCCAAGAGATATGGGATAACATAAAAAAACCAAACCTACGAGTCATCGGGATAGAAGAAGGTACAGAGATTCAAACCAAGGGAATGAGTAGCCTGCTGAATGAAATAATTACAGAAAACTTTCCAGAAATAAAAAAGGGAATGGATATACAAATTTTAGATGCATACAGGACACCGAGCACACAAAATCACAGTAGACCAACGCCAAGACATATTGTTATGAAGATATCCAATATACAGAACAAAGAGAAAATATTAAAAGCTACAAGAGAAAGGAGGCAGATTACATTCAGGGGTAAACCAATAAGGTTAACAATGGATTTTTCATCACAGACGCTGAAAGCGAGAAGATCCTGGAACAACGTATTTCAAACACTGAAAGACAATGGATGCCAACCAAGAATTCTGTATCCAGCAAAATTAAGCTTCAGGTATGACAACAAAATAAAAATCTTTCATGACAAACAAAAGCTGAAAGAATTTGCAGCCAGAAAACCAGCATTGCAAAGCATCTTGAGCAAAACACTACACGAGGAAGAAATGAAAAACAATAACCAAAACCATCAGTGGGAAGTGCCTCTATAAAAACAGAGGGCGGGGGGAAAGCTAACCATGGAGAAACAAACTAAATTAAATTAAAAAAAAAAAAGAAGATAAATAATCAAACATGGCTGGAAGTACAAACCATATATCAATAGTAGCTCTAAACGTTAATGGCTTAAACTCTCCAATAAAGCGACATACGCTGGTAACATGGATTAAAAAAACAAATCCAACAATATGCTGCCTCCAGGAGACACATCTGATTGCAAAAGACATACACAGGCTGAAGGTGAAAGGTTGGGAAAAAATATACCACGCACACAGTCCTCGTAAGCAAGCAGGGGTGGCCATCCTCATATCGAATAAAATCGACTTCAAGACTAAGTTAATCAAAAGGGATAAGGAAGGACATTATATACTGTTAAAAGGAACCATTCACCAACAAGACATAACAATTATCAATATTTATGCACCAAATAATTGTGCTGCGACGTTCATAAAACAAATTCTCCTCAAGTTCAAGAATCAAATAGACCACAACACAATAATTATGGGTGACTTCAACACACCTCTCTCACCATTTGACAGGTCCTCCAAACAAAAGTTGAATAAAGAAACTATAGAACTCAATATCACAATCAACAACCTAGACTTAACTGACATATATAGAATATATCAACCATCATCAAGTGGATATACTTTTTTCTCAGCAGCACATGGATCCTTCTCAAAAATAGACCATATATTATGCCATAGGGCAACCCTCAGTAAATATACAGGGGTGGAGATAATCCCATGCATTTTATCTGATCATAATGGAATGAAACAGGAAATCAATGATAAAAGAAGGAAGGAAAAATCCTACATCACATGGAAAATGAACAATATGTTACTGAATGATCAATGGGTTACAGAAGACATAAAGGAGGAAATCAAAAAATTCTTAGAGATAAATGAAAATACAGACACAACATATCGGAATCTATGGGACACAATGAAAGCACTTTTAAGAGGGAAATTCATCGCCTGGAGGTCATTCCTCAAAAAAAAGGAAAAACCAACAAATAAAAGAGCTCACACTTCATCTCAAAGCCCTAGAAAAGGAAGAGCAAAACAACAGCAAATGTAGCAGAAGGCAAGAAATAATTAAAATCAGAGCGGAAATCAACGAAATTGAAACAAAAGAAACTATTGAAAAATTAACAAAACTAAAAGTTGGTTCTTTGAAAAAATAAATAAGATCGACAGACCCTTAGCCATGCTAATGAAGAGAAGAAGAGAGAGAACTCAAATTACTAACATACGGGATGAAAAAGGCAATATCACAACAGACGCTACAGAACTACAGAAGACAATTAGAAATTATTTTGAAAACCTATATTCCAATAAAATAGAAGATAGTGAAGACATCGATAAATTCCTTAAGTCATATGATTTGCCCAGACTGAATCAGGAGGATACTCACAACTTAAACAGACCAATATCAATAGATGAAATAGAAGAAGCAATCAAAAGACTTCCAACCAAGAAAAGCCCAGGACCGGATGGGTATACAGCGGAGTTTTACAAAACCTTTAAGGAAGAATTAATACCAATACTTTTCAAGCTATTTCAGGAAATAGAAAAAGAGGGAGCTCTGCCAAATTCATTCTATGAGGCCAACATCACCCTGATTCCGAAACCAGACAAAGACACCTCAAAGAAAGAAAACTACAGACCAATATCTCTGATGAACCTAGATGCAAAAATCCTCAATAAAATTCTGGCGAATCGGATACAAAGGCACATCAAAAAAATTGTGCACCATGATCAAGTAGGATTCATCCCTGGGATGCAAGGATGGTTCAATATACGGAAATCAATAAATGTTATTCACCACATCAATAGACTTAAAGATAAGAACCATATGATCATCTCAATAGATGCAGAAAAAGCATTCGACAAAGTACAGCATCCCTTTATGTTCAAAACATTAGAAAAACTAGGAATAACAGGAACTTACCTCGACATAGTAAAAGCTATCTATGCTAAGCCTCAGGCTAGCATCATTCTCAATGGAGAAAAATTGAAGGCATTCCCCCTAAAATCTGGAACAAGACAGGGATGCCCTCTATCACCACTTCTATTCAATATAGTTCTCGAAACACTGGCCAGAGCAATTAGACAGACGAAAGAAATTAAAGGCATAAAAATAGGAAAGGAAGAACTTAAATTATCACTATTTGCAGATGACATGATTCTATACCTAGAAGACCCAAAAGGGTCTACAAAAAAACTACTAGAACTAATAAATGAATTCAGCAAAGTGGCAGGATATAAAATCAACACGCATAAATCAAAGGCATTTCTGTATATCAGTGACAAAACTTCTGAAACGGAAATGAGGAAAAACACTCCATTCACAATATCCTCAAAAAAAATAAAATACTTGGGAATCAACCTAACAAAAGAGGTGAAGGACTTATACAATGAAAACTACAAAACCCTAAAAAGAGAAGTAGAAGAAGATCTTAGAAGATGGAAAAATATACCCTGTTCATGGATAGGCAGAACTAACATCATCAAAATGGCGATATTACCAAAAGTTCTCTATAGGTTTAATGCAATGCCAATCAAAATCCCAACGGCATTTCTTGTAGAAATAGATAAAGCAATCATGAAATTCATATGGAAAAATAAAAGACCCAGAATAGCAAAAGCAATTCTAAGCAGGAAGTGTGAATCAGGTGGTATAGCGATACCGGATTTAAAACTATATTACAGAGCAATAGTAACAAAAAGAGCATGGTACTGGTACCAAAACAGGCGGGTGGACCAATGGTACAGAATAGAGGACACAGAGACTAATCCACAAAGCTACAGCTATCTTATATTTGATAAAGGAGCTAAAAGCATGCAATGGAGGAAGGATAGCATCTTCAACAAATGGTGTTGGGAAAACTGGAAATCCATATGCAACAAAATGAAACTGAATCCCCTCCTCTCGCCATGCACAAAAGTTAACTCAAAGTGGATCAAGGAGTTAGATATCAAATCAGAGACTCTACGTCTGATAGAAGAAAAAGTTGGCTCCGATCTACATATTGTGGGGTCGGGCTCCAAATTCCTTAATAGGACACCCATAGCACAAAAGTTAATAACAAGAATCAACAAATGGGACCTACTTAAACTGAAAAGTTTTTTCTCAGCAAGAGAAACAATAAAAGAGGTAAATAGGGAGCCTACATCATGGGAACAAATTTTTACTCCTCACACTTCAGATAGAGCCCTAATATCCAGAGTATACAAAGAACTCAAAAAATTAAACAATAAGAAAACAAATAACCCAATCAACAAATGGGCCAAGGACCTGAACAGACACTTCTCAGAGGAGGACATACAGTCAATCAACAAGTACATGAAAAAATGCTCACCATCACTAGCAGTCAGAGAAATGCAAATCAAAACCACCCTAAGATACCATCTCACTCCAGTAAGATTGGCAGCCATTATGAAGTCAAACAACAACAAGTGCTGGCGAGGATGTGGGGAAAAGGGTACTCTTGTACATTGCTGGTGGGACTGCAAACTGGTGTGGCCAATTTGGAAAGCAGTATGGAGATTCCTGGGAAAGCTGGGAATGGAACCACCATTTGACCCAGCTATTGCCCTTCTCGGACTATTCCCTGAAGACCTTAAAAGAGCGTACTACAGGGATACTGCTACATCGATGTTCATAGCAGCACAATTCACAATCGCTAGACTGTGGAACCAACCCAGATGCCCTTCAATAGATGAATGGATAAAAAAAAGTGGCATTTATACACAATGGAGTATTACGCAGCACTAACAAATGACAAAATCATGGAATTTGCAGGGAAATGGATGGCACTAGAGCAGATTATGCTTAGTGAAGCTAGCCAATCCCTAAAAAACAAATACCAAATGTCTTCTTTGATATAATGAGAGCAACTAAGAACAAAGCAGGGAGGAAGAGCAGGAAGAAAAGATTAACATTAAACAGATACATGAGGTGGGAGGGAAAGGGAGAGAAAAGGGAAATTGCATGGTAATGGAGGGAGATCCTCATTGTTATACAAAATTACATATAAGAGGTTGTGAGGGGAATGGGAAAATAAATAAGGAGAGAAATGAATTACAGTAGATGGGGTAGAGAGAGAAGATGGGAGGGGAGGGGAGGGGAGATAGTAGAGGATAGGAAAGGTAGCAGAATACAACAGTTACTAATAGGGCATTATGTAAAAATGTAGATGTGTAACCGACGTGATTCTGCAATCTGTATTTGGGGTAAAATTGGAAGTTCAAAACCCACCTGAATCAAATGTATGAAATATGATATGTCAAGAGCTTTGTAATGTTTTGAACAACCAATAAAAAAAAAAGAAAATTATGTTATACAAAAAAAATAAATAAATAAAAATAAAAATAAATGAATAAATACATAAATTCAAAAAGAAAGAAAAAGGAAAGTCTGAGAAATTGTCACAGACAAGAAGAGACTAAGGAGACGTGACAATGAAATGTGACATGGAGTGGATTCCTTGGACAGAAAAATAATATGAGGTAAAAATTAAGAAAACTTGAAGAAAATATAGACTTCAGCTAATAATGACATATCTTTTTTTTAATGTTATTGGCACATTATAATCACACATTATAGTGGGATTCCTTGTTAGGTATTTGTACATGCACATAACATAACAATATAATTTGGCCACTTTTGTTCCTCAGTATCTCTGTGCTCCTTCCTGATGTATTTTTTTTCATTGAGTGTAAAAATGTGCCACACTGATGTAAAAGTTCCTAACAGGGTAAAAGAAGTGTAAGGGTATATGGGAACCCTTTGTATCTTCTCCTTGATTTTTCTCTAAGTCTACAACCGTCTAAAACCAAAGGGCTTAAGTTTTTAAAAGTACATTTCCCTAAGATTTTGCAATAAACAAAACCATGAAAACCTAAGCATTTCATAATCACTTTAGCTTCTGCACTACTTGATTCTTTATCCCTCCTGACCATGTTTCTTAAAGTAGCTGAGTTCATTATTTTTACTTCTAATTTAAGGATTAAGTCTGCTTGGGGTTTTATGAGAAATCCTTTCATAAGCACATCACAGAGTAAAGAAAGCAGAAGGGGACAGAATGACAAATGGACAGATGCAACAGTTGGGTACACATATCACAAGCATGGACATATCCACAATGTGTATGGACAACATTTAAAAATATTACCAGTGACATTTGGGGTTTGAGTGAAAACAGAGGAGACCTAGCAGCATCTTCTTTGGATTCCCTTTTGTCCCTCCAAAACAGAGATCAGTCTTCATTTGGCCCTGTCTACGTCCCCAGACCTCCCATTATGAATACATTACTCCTAGTTTTTCCATACAGAGGGGTCAAAGTAAAGAGAGAAAGGAGAAGAAGAAAGGAGATCTGAAACTGCTTAGAGGGGGAAAACTCAGAAGGGCTACATTTTTCTTTTGGAAATAGGACAGCAGAAGAGAAGCAGTATGCGTCTTTGCAGGTAAAAGCATAAATATTTTTTTTTGGAACAAATCATTCTGAAATTACATCCTGTTCTAGAATGGAGACCCAAGATGAAGAAGTACATAGCCAGAAGTTTGGGGTGGATAAGTGTGTGGAGTTTACTTTCGAGGATCTTGAAATTGACCAAATTTTGCAATGTGCATGTGTGAATGTCACAATGAATCTCACTGTTGCACATAATTATAATGCTCCAATATTTTTTTTTTTTAAGGAGAAAGGCTTACACCCTGACAGACACTCACAATCTTTATACCTGATCCTAAAAGCCCTCTTCAGTGTTTGGGGTAGAGATTGCTCACACTTGTGCTGAGAAGCAGGAGGAAAGGTAGTAAAGCCAGAGGAAGTTCGATTTCAGGGTTATATAAGGTTGCAATATTCCTGATACATTAGACTATTTTAAACACATTTCCCATGGAAACAAGTTCTTAATGACAAAATTTTTCTAAGGCCCAAATAATTGTTTTCCAAATAACCTTTGGAACTTGCTCCTGGGACTAGGAAAGGCAGTAGAATGAATTGGACATGGTTTCATGAATACACGGCCAGTGTAACTCCACATCATGTACAACCTCAAGAGGCTTGAGACCCACTGCTGTCCTTCCTCTAATTATCTACAAGTCATGTCGAGGCTTTCTTCATGATGTCATTCATGTAAGATCTTCCAATTTCCACCATCAACACTCTTAGATCCTTCATGTCTTTTTTTGTTTGTTTGTTTGTGTGTGTGTGTGTGGTGCTGGGGATTGAACCCAGGGCCTTGTGCATGCGAGGCAAGCACTCTGCCAACTGAGCTATATCCCCACACCCCCTCCATGTCTTGGTCCCCAGGACGTCCACTATAGTGTCCAGGCCTGACTCCACAACACACAGTGAGCAGGCTTCCTGAGGATGCTCTGCCTCGTCCACACCCACTGACCTCCATCTCTGCTATGCTCTGCAGTATAACCTGTTCTGAGTTTCCCAAAGATTCTGAAGCTCATTCTTCATTTATAGGCTGCAATGGTCTGAATTTTTGTGTTTTTTCCCCAAAACCTAGCCTCTAACGTGGCGATTATTGGGTGGGGCCTTTGAGAAGTAATCAGATCCTGAGGGTAGAGCGCTTGTGAATGGGATTAGCGCCCTCATAAAGGGGCCCACAGAGTGGCCTGGCCCTTTTTCTGCCCTAGTTAGAAGGCAGCCTTCACCAGACACCGGATCTGCTGGAGCCTTGATCTTGGACTTCCTATCCTCCGGAGGTGTGAGGAAGGATTCCTGTTGTTGATGAGCCACCCAGTTGATGGTATTTTATGATAATCTCTCAACTGGACTACAAATGGCCACATTTCACTTCTCAGATCCACCTGGGGAGGTGAATAGCTGCTCTAGACCCGGCCTCCCTTAACTTCTTGACCACACTCTGCAGGCTCCTCTGGGTGCACTGTCCCCACTGCTGTAACTACACATCTCCCTTGGTCTGGCCTGACTCTCTGGACCTTATTCCTGGACACAGTCCCCTGGGAACCCTGCTCCTTCTGGGTCTGCTCATGCTTGGGAAGCCTCCATTCCCCTTTGTCCCAGAGCCCCTTGACTGATCTCTAGAACTGATAATCAGGTTAATTTTCTTTCTTTCTTTTTATTTTTTAGTTGTTGATGGGCATTTATTTTGTTCATTTATTTATAGGCAGTGCTGAGAATTGAACCCAGGGCTTCAAACATGCTAGGCAAGTGCTCTACCACCGAGCCACAACCCCAGCCCTAATTTTCTAGGTCACTTTTTAAATCATGTTAATTTTGTATTCAAAATTTTTCTTTTTAATTTTTTTTTAGTTGTAGATGGACACAATACCTTTATTATATTTTATTTTTATGTGCTGCTGAGGATCAAACTCAGTGCCTCACATGTGCTAGGCGAGCGCTCTACCGCTAAGCCACAAACCCAGCCCTCAAAAGTTTTAAAATGGCTTTCTATTAGCTACAGAATAAAGTCTTACTTCTTAGCTTGGCATTGAAGGGCCTCCACTGCAGGCTCCATTTACCCTTATAAGACACATTTTCTACTCTCAGATGCAAAACTTCTGTTGTAGGTGGTAGATCTAATCACAATTTCCTGAACACAATTTTGCACCTTTGTTTTTTTTTTTTTTTTTTTTTGGTCATTCAGCTCTTCCCACCTGGAAGGGTCTCCATGTCCTCAACTCTCCATATATTGCCTGTTCTTCATGCAGTACAACCCACCGGCTTTCTTTGATGCCTCTCCTAAACTCCTATAGACATTACATTCTGTGGCATTTTCCTAATGTTTTAGATGTGTGCCTTACATTTTATGGATTTATAGATTTAAATCTTGTGTTTTGAACTTTAGTGTAAACCTGCATGGTAAAAGCCATCATTTTGACTTCCTAATAGGGCCAGGCTCAGAGGAACTGATAGGAGATTTTAAAGCAGATAACTTAGAGTCATTTTCAATTCTGGCTCCATTAGAACCTACAACAAGTTAAACCTAACCATTACATCTTTTGAGGCTGTGCTATTCTTATTAGATTCTTGCTGATTGTTGCAAGGATTAAAAAGAGGTGGAAAATAAAGGACTTTATTGGGTATTAGCACATGTTTGTTGAATGAATAATAGAAGCTTAATAAATATTCTGTTGATTGACTGATGTGGATATAGGCCTTAGTAGCAATACACAGTAGAATGACACTTTCCAAACTTCAGTTATAGCTCCTGTTATGCAGTGCACTAAAAGTCTTACTTTAAAGTCTTCAAGTAAGACCTGCTGTGGTCTGTCTTCTCACAGCCAGCACACTTCAAATGTTAAAAAGAACAGAACTCCCACTCACAAATGCATTAGTAAAATATTCCTTGACATCTGTTTCAAAGAACTGTGTATGATTTGTGATTTGTGAACAGATTATGATTCTGTTGAGTTCTCCATACTCTATGAGAATTAATTCAGCATTTGTTAGCACTGAAATCAAAACTAACACCTAAATCCAAAAAACAATTGGACAATTGTTTAACCCTGCTCGAATATGTCAAATGAGCCACACGCTTTCTGAGAACCTCCTCAAGCAGATTATTCCACTGCTTTTCCTCCCATTATATAAATTAACATCCCAGAGATAGTCAAATAAAAGTCTATATTATAAACTAAAAGAGTTCTTCAGCTTGAAATGGCCTGAAGTCCTTCTGAAAAGTTTATATTAAAAAAGCAGATTCAATGTGAATGTTGCTCACTCTGCTCAGGCACCGTCTCAGTCTGTTTCATGCTGCTATAACAAAACACTATCAACTGGGCAATTTAGAAAAAGAGGAAATTTCTTTCTCACAGTTCTGGTGGCTGGAAAACCCAGTATCAAGAAGCCAGCATTTGGTGAGGAACCTCTTGCTGCATTATGGAAGACAAGAGGACTCTGAGGCAAGATAAGAGGGTAAGAGAGAGAACAGCTCATTTTTATAATGGGGTTCTCATTAGTTCTCCCTCAGCAGAACTTCCCCTGAACCCCCTTAGTGATTCCCACCTGCTCCCAAGGCTTGGTCTACCATTGTTACACTATGAATCCCAATTCTTTATCAGCAGATATCCAAATGCCTAGTAGTTACAATCCCCAGAGCCATTGAAACACAGCATGAGCAAACAGAATTCATCTTCTTGTCATCACCCCTTGCTCCTCTTCCCAGATTCCTCACCACGGGGCAATGACTCACACCTCTCTCCATTATCTGATCAAGGAGTTGTTCTACTGTCCTCTCCCTCACTAAAAAAAAAAAAAAAAAAAAAAAAAAAAAAAAAAAAAAAAAAAAATCGATCTATCACTAAATTCTGTCAAATTTAGCTAATACCTCTCAACCCATTCTACTACTGTTAGTTAGCTAATTGTTTCCAGGAGGCCCCCTGACACCCTTCAAACAGGATTCCCTGTCTCTTCCCTGGTGTCATATCCTATGGTGGTCCCTGTGGCTTTTAGGGTAATGTCCACAGACTTCATGTAGGGACCATGGCCAATTTTCCTGCTTTACCTACCACCCTTCTTGACCATCACACAAATCCCAAGCTCCCACTGGGATCAAACCATTCCTTTTCATGCTTCTTGCTTGGAATGTCCTTCCTCTCTACTTGTTTGCTTACTCACTCATTAAGGTGTGGTCTACACACTGCTGTGAGGCTTTGGCTCATTTCCCATCACACAGGCACACTTAGCAACTTCCTCCTCCAACCCTACAGGATCCTGTTTGGATTCAGAGCTGAGTTCCCCAACTTACCTAATTGTAACACTCTCCTTGGACACTTGTTGAAAATACAGGGCCCTCGCTAAGAAATTCTAATTCAGTTGCTCTGAGGTACTGACACTAAAAGGTTTTCATTGCTGTTGTTGTTTTATTGTGTGTTTGTTTGTGTACCAGGGATAAAACCCAGGAGCGCTTAGCCACTGAGCAAAATCCCCAGTTCTTTTTGTGTTTTGATTGTTTTAATTTGGAGACAGGGTCTCTCTAAGTGGCTTAGGGCCTCCCTAATTTGCTGGGGCTGACTTTGAACTTTTAATCCTCCCTCCTCAGCCTCCAGAGCCACTGGGATTATAGGTGTGCATCATGCCTGGCTGTAGGGGGTTTTGATGTTGCTGTTGCAACAACAAACTTTTACAGTGCTTCAGATAATTTTAATGCTTAAGCAAATTTAGGGAACAATAACAAATCTAAAAGAAATTAGGCTAACTACGGTTATTTGCTGACATACCATTTACTTCTTACACAAGGTTTTTATAAGGGATGCTCGAGTCACATTTACCTTTGAATCCATGTGCCTGCAACATTGTAGAAGCTAAAAATTTACCGAATAAATGTTAAGTGTTTTCACTTCGTTAATTTGTCATGCTCATGATATTTCATACATTTAGTTAATTGAGTGTCATGGTTCACAGATGGAAGACCAGGTGCTGAGATAGTGCTGAAGGAAATGTGTGCCATGGTGGTAGAACTGAGTCTCAAAAATGGGAGAAATGTTCACAAGTCTCAGCTGGGTTACAGATTTGGGGTCCTTACTTAGTAATCGTGAGTTCAACAACATTTATAACATCACTGTGTAGAAAGACTCTTGTTCCTACCCCCACCCCACCCACTTCCCTCTCTTGAAAGTATGTTTTCTTAAAGAAGCAGAATGTACACCAAGATCACAGTGACTGATTGGGCAGCCTCGTTCTACCAGCAGCCCCCTTTGTGCCATGGAGCAAATTATTTAACCTCTCAATTCGTTTATACAATGGATTTAACAGTAATTGCTGCTTACTAGGCTTTTAGGAGGATTCAATGGGAAGATGTACATAAAACAGCACCAGTCAAGCCCTCAGTTAGTGTTAACTTGAAGAAGAAAAGTAGTTACTTCTAGTGATAATTAAAAGTTATTATTGCCAATAAGATAATTAGAATAAGAAAAAAAATTAAGGAAATTTTAAAAATTAAGGAAATCAGTTAAAATTTAGGCAGCTCTAGTGCTTCCCTCTGCTCGGGCTTTCCCTGTCATGAAAGAAGTAGTGTAGAAAGAAATTTAATGATTTCCCTCAAAAATTGGGATATTGTCTTTTATTTTCCAACTATGACACCTCCCAATGCCCTACTATTTCTAACAGAGCAAAAACATACATAGCCCTCTCACCCATGGGCAGAATGGGCAGCTGTTTTCTATTGACTGAAGTATGCTCAAGAACCGTGACAGTGGTCAGCACCTTACCAGGGAAATTTACAGTTTCCAAAGCTACACCTGAGCCTCACTAAACACAATGGCATGTGACATACCTCATCTGGACCATTTCACAGAAGAAGAACTAAGGTTCAAAGATGTTAAATGTTTTGTCTGAGGTCGCATAGCTGGTCACTCAGGGTCTCAAGTCCCCATCTTCTTATTAGAAATTGATCCGTCTTCGGGGATCTTAAAAGCTCAGCTTATAAATAAGACCATAAGGAACAAATTGTTAGAAGTCACCATGGCTTCTTAGAAGCTATCATAGGGCTGGCAGACAAAGCACAAGAGTGTATCGGTGATTCCCGAAGGAAGCACATTTTGTTTTATTTTCCCAAAGGATAAAGTCTGGGCTTGCTTTTCCCATGACCCCCCACTCCATCTACTTAGACACGGCTGCTAGATATGTCCTGGGCATTTCTGCCCCAGATCCCTTCCTGGGCTGCACATGGACTGCTGTCCTCTCCCTCTGCAGGGATTCTCTGGCTTTAGCCATTCATCCTAAGCCTTCCTGGAAATCACCTCCCTGCACCTGGTTTGACTTTCTCACCTGCGGGGTCTGGCACCCTCATCGGCCAGCCTTCCTCCAGGGCAGCTCCTTGTCTCTTCACTCCCCTCTCACCACTCCCCATCTTCACATTCTATGCTCCTGTCAGTCAGACCGCTGAAGTTCACCCCAATGGCCAAGCTCTCTCTTGCTGCTGGGCCTGGGCACACAGCAGGTATGTGGAAGAGAGCTTCTTTCACTCCAAATCCCATCATCTCCCCATCCATCTTTTCCACCTCTGATGGAAATAGGTAACCATTTCTGTGAGTTTCTCATACGTCCTGACAGTTTCTTTGTGTAGAAACTGTTTATTTATCCTTTCCACACCCTGCACACTTTGCCTTTTTAGCTCTCTCCTTTCCTTGTAGAATACAGAGAGTTTTCTCATTCATTTTGCCTTTGCACAATGTTCCATTGTATGGATATACAATAAGATATTTAACTGCTTCCTTTTTGATGGATAGTGGATTGTTTCCAATCCTTCATTATTACAAACGGTGCAGCAGTTAATAACTTTAAACATAATTTCTCACACGTGAAAATATATATGTAGGATTAATTCCTAGAAGTGGGATTATTAATCAGTCGGTAGGGGCTTTGTAATACTGATAGATAGAACCAAATTGCCAAATTGGAAGATTATACAAAACTCTACTCCTACCAGGAAAATGTGGGCATTCCAGGTCCCCACTGCCATTGGGGACACACACACAGAATATATTAGCAAGACTTGGATTTCTGCCAATCTGATGGAAGAAAATAGTATTTAAATGACATTTTTAGTTCAGATTTCTATTTTGAGTGTCATTGCACACTTTTTATTATTTTCAAGATGGTTTGTATTTTCTCCTGATATGTAAATGTATTGGTTAATCTTCCCACCAGTTCTATATCCCTTAACTTTATGAATGTGTTGTTTATGACTTCGTTTACGGTGTTTCTTGACACACTGTTTTTGTATTTTTTTTAAAATAGACCCCAAATTTTCAATCTTTTCTTTCCATTGGGATTCCAATTTTAATGACTGAATGTGAGTATCACTTCAAGCAAGAAAGAAATAGTCTATATAAGAAAGGCTAGAAAAGTATAGATAAGAAAGTGTTTAGGGTTTTATTCTCAGAAACTTGTATAGTTCTTCAGGGTTTTCCTCTGAAGGAGAAAGAGATTATATGATCTCAATTATAAATGGTATACTTAAGGTCTTACAATCCTGAGATTTGAGGAGTCTATGATTATGTTAAATTTGTGTTTTATCTTTATATTTCAAAAAATAATAAACTCTAACAACGAGAAATTCTATATGCCTAAGTTTTATACTAGAAAAAATATTATATATTAACTAGCCTTCATTTAAGGCTATTATAGATGAAAGTGTTATAATGAGTTAGAAATGCCTTAGAAGGAAAATCTAGATCAAACCAATAATTTTACTTAGTAGTAAAGCTCTAGGTCACAGCTGATTAGTTAGTGCCCATCCATTTCCACTCCATCAAATTCAACTCTGTCAGAAATAAGAGAATTAAAGTCATACAACTTATTTGATAGGAACTGTAGAATAAAAGTGTATATGAAAAAGGAGATAGGCAATGTTATGTTTAGGAGGGCAATTTAAATCAGAAAATTTAAAATATTGCATTGAATTTAGGTTAGACCATTGTTCAATCCCCAGTTTAATTATCACTTCTCTTTGAAGTGGGAGTAACCAATTTAGTATCTGAATTATTTACCTAAGTGGGCTAGTCTATTAAGTAAATAAATCAGCTGAAATCCAAAACTAGATCACATTAGTCACATTATCTTTATATGTATGAGAGCTTGCATTCCTACCTAGGTTAGAAGAATCATTATATTTTGTAATTCATTTATTCCTTTGATTAAAATTTTCAAAAAATATTTATTAATCATCAACTCTATGCCAAACACTATGCTGCAGCCTGTGGATACAATGGTTTAAGAGACAAACATAAGGCCTGGGGCTCCTGAGGTCACTTCATCAAACCAGAAATACTCAGCAAATATTAATTGTTGAAATCATATTGAAAAAAATAGCTAGAGTTGTTAGATTTAACAAATAAAATTACAGGGTGTCTCATACAATATTTGGGACATATATATACAAAAAATATTCTTTATTTGTCTGAAATTCAAATTTAACTGAACATCCTGTATTTTTATCTGGAATTCTAATAAGGGTTTACTTCTCTAAGCCCTAACCTTGCATTTATTAAATTTGTACATCATCTGAACAGTGCAGATCTCTTTGCCTTGTTCTTTAGGAAATCTTTTCAAAGGAATGTACATCTTCTCTGGTGTTGATCAGAGGGGATGGTTTGTTTTTAACTACTATATCACTGCTATAAACAATTGCATTGTGAGAGAACAATCTCTAGAATTCACAGTTCTAAACCCAGTTGTGAAACTGCAGACATCATGATTTTATAGAGTTTAGATAATTTTTCTACCAAGACCTAATACCCTATATTAAGACCATTCAGCTTTCACACATTACCTTGAAATTAGCTGAGAGCTGGTTCATTGGTTGGGAGTTGGTAGAAGGAGATACAGAATCCAGGAGAAGATGTGTGAGTGAGAGGTGAGGAGGACTTTGGTGGAGGTGAGAGAGAGAAGGAAACTTCAGACTCCACAATGACTGAATTTAGACAATTTAAACAGCTGCACACTCCCCCTTTATCAACCAATGAGTAAAAGTGCTTTCTTTTTCTTTTTTATTTATTTATTTTTTTAATTTTGGAAATAAGCCATTCTCCTCCTGGCTGGCACAGCTCACAGATTCCACAGGGGAAAGGAGTATGTGGAAGAAAAGGACAAAGTTCTACAGAAGACAGCTTGCACACTTAGCTTTTGTAAAATGACCTTAGAAAAACAAAATATTTCTGCATACATACACAACCACTTTTGTCAGTATATATATTAAAAAAAAATTCTTCCATCCAGACTGAAAAGCTGCCCGAGTTACTTCCTATTTTTCAGAGAAGAAAACAAGGTGTATGATTTGCATTCTTGAGCTGGAGAACATCTGGTTTCTGACAGAAGGAAGCGTAGACCTCCTGTGTACTTTCGTTATCATTCCAAAAGCCAGTAATACATTAGCAGATCCAACAAACTTTGGCAGTGTCTAAGATGGTCAGGGAGAGATATGAAATCAGAACATCTTGTATCCTACTACTAATGGATTTTTTTTCCCACTTTTTAAAATTGGTGTACATACTGATGGGATTTGTTTTAAGATATTCATGCATGCACACAATACACAACATAACAATATAATCCTATTAATGGATTTTGAGAATAGGTTGCCTTATTCATACCCCTCCACTTCTATTCAAGGAGAGGCCAAGAACTGGCCTCCCATAAACTTTGTGGTACTGACTTCCTGACACAAGCCTGGGAAGCTGACCTTAAAAAAAAAAATCTATTGCTTTTTTGAAAATCTGTAGCTTCTACCTGAATGTCTCTCAGGAAGCACTCACAGCCTCAGTCTCCCCATCTGCAGAATGGCTGGAAGAACAGCAGCTACATTACAGTGTTGTTATAAATATTCAGACACCTATCAATCAACAGTAGACTGGGTAAATAAATCAAGGTGTTTACACAATGAAATCCAACACAACAATAAGAAAGAACAAAGGAGAGTTAGGCACAGCTTCAGGGATGGGTCTTACAGACACAATGTTGAAAGAAGATGGTCACAGAAGAGCAAAAAAACATATGGTGTGACTCCATTTATCTAAAGCTCAAAAACAGGCTAAGCAAATAATCTAGAATTCAAAGACACAGCAGCTATCCTGAATCCTGACTGTGTGCTTGGCGAGTCACACTGTGAATGGGACCTGTCACAGGCATATGTGAGCTGTTTCCTGGGGACTTAGAAGTAGTATTAGGGGGCTGGGATGAGAGCCTGAGAAACATGGCTTACCTTGGCAAGTACAACTGGATGACAGCGTGATCTAATATACTGCCTAACATGGTTTAATCATGTACCCCATTACTGCTTTCATGCACACAGATGAAAAAAGACTCCTGAACCAATATCCAGCCAGTCCAGCCAAAAATCTAGCTCCTGAAGGGGAAGACAGGGATTTAAAAGAAAAAAATCAAAAAGAGGATTAACCTGAAGGGCTGGCTTCAACCTTCATTGATCACACATTAAAATTATTATGCAACTCTTTTTTTTTTTTTTTTTTTTTTTTTTGTGGTGCTGGGGATTGAACCCAGGGCCTTGTGCATGCAAGGCAAGCACTCTACCAACTGAGCTATATCCCCAGCCCTTTTATTTTCAGACAGGGTCTTACTAAGTTGCTCAGGTTGGCCTTGAATTTGTGAACCTCCTGACTCAACCTTTCAAACAGCTGGGATCACAGGTGTGTACCACCATGCCCAGCTCAAACATCTTTCTACAGGCCACACTTTATAACTTTTCTCTAACACAAATAATCTGAGTAATTACCATACATACACTTTCCATCTTGAAGATGGAAAGTGTATTTTTTATTTTTAATTTCTTAAAAAAATTTATTGCTGAAGACTTAATCTTAAAGCTCCAAATCAAAAATGAAGAATGTTCCCACAGAGTTAACATGGTTTTATAGCCCTGGGAAATCCTCCAAGTATACATTATTTTAACTTGAAATTATTTTAAATTTTTATTTACTTATTTTTAAAATATTTTTTTACTTGTAGATGGACACAATATCTTTATTTATTTATTTATTTTTATGTGGTCCTGAGGATTGAACCCAGTGCCTCACGCATGCAGGCAAGTGCTCTACCATTGAGCTACAGCCTCAGCCCCAATTTTTATTTATCATATAAATAAATCATTCACTCATTCACTTATTCTTCAGCTTTACTAAGGTATAATTGACAAGTGAAAAATTGCAATATATTTCAGAGTGCACATTATTAAAATTGTCTGGTTTGAATGTTAGTTACTAAATCTGACAAAAAAACAGGGTCTTCTTGGTTCAACTGGAAAAATCATCCTCAGGAGTGTACTGACTGGATCTATGGGGCTGTTATTCTGCTCTTCTGTGGATCAAAGAACCAAGCTAACCAAGCACACCCTAAGCAGAGATCTTTTTTTTGGATATAACTATTAAAATGGAAAGTTGGATTGGGTAAGCAGAATTTTAGTTTTTGTGTTTTCTTTCTTCTTCCATCCTATCTCCTCTCTTCTCTTTCTTTTCCTCCTTCTTCTTCTTCTTTTTAATAGATGGGACATTTGTTGATGTTGGATAGAAATGTAAAGCTGAATTTTATTGCATGGACAATATAAAAATACCACTTAAAAGGCATGGGTGACATTTACATGAAACTTTGATATTTTCATTATTTACGTAGATTTCAAGTTCTTCTGCATCCAGAATGTCAAAGTGAACACACATGCAATGGAGATAACCAATATTTATTCAACCCAGTTGGGTAACTAGAATGCTAAGGATAAAATTTCATGACAAATAAGTCATTCAGGTTGCCTTGATCCAGTTGGCCACTGCATGGGTAAGATGCCATATTATTCATGGTCACTAACTATAGAGCCAACCAACCATAGCAGAAGCACTAAAAGAGTGTGAGAGTTTATTGAATGGGAATGAAGAGTCACTTTTTAAAAAACCTAAAATAACCAATTTGATTCATGAAAATTCAATCTATGATATAAATAAGGAATTCACCATAAGTGGTAAAATTGGGTGGTATCAATACTTCATGAACTGCTTTCTTCAGATTGTCCATGGAGATATTAGTACATTTTACATTGTGGGGGTGGCAGGGAAGAGGGCACTGGCCAAGTAATTTTGGGAAACATCGAAAATGATATAGAGCATTATCCCAGAATCACCTAAGCCTAGGGACAACCCTAAGCATGGAGAATCTCAATCTGAACCTGAAAGGGCAGTAAGCAGGCTGGTCCTATGCTCTGGCCCCATGCTCTTCTTCAAAAGCCTGCTTGTATTAGCCATTTACCTACCTCTGCTCAAAAGTACTTCATGTACTTCTTCATGAAAGCCCCAAACTGGAAACACCCCAAATTAACCTGTGTGTGGACAAAGGAATTTGTTTGGTTGGCCCACACAATGGAATCCTATTCAGTCATAAAATAGACTGAAGTACTGCTACAACATGACTGAACCTTGAACCTTGAACTAAGTAAAAATGTTAGTCACAAAAGACCACATATTGTTTTATTCCATTTATAGGTAACATACAGAAAAGGAAGTATCTGGAGACAGAAAACAGACGGATGGGGACTTAGGGTAGGAATGGGAATGATTGCCAATGGACAACAGGAATCTTTTTGATGTGATGGAAACATTCTAAAATTAGACTGTGGTGATCACTGCACAACTGTGTGAATTTACTAGGAATCTTTGAATTGTATAGTTAAAATGGGTGGATTTCATAGTATTGAATTGTTCCTCCATAAAGTTATTTTCAAAAAAAAGCCCTTTCATTCTTTGATGAAAACCTTGAGCTAGTCCATTTCATTCTCTTATCTAGAATCTCTTCAAATTCATAAAGCAGTTCCAAAACACACAATTTTGTCTATGACCGAGACTGTACACGGTCAGTCATATTCACTCTAACGCTTTATTTAACAAATAAAGATTCTTCCTGTTTGTCTCTATTCCAATAAAACTGTGGTTTCAAGAAGCATGGTTTCAAGAATTTCAAAGCCAGGTTCAAGCTGTGTAACGCTTACGAATGCTCCTACACAGCAAGGTTTCTCATTGGTGGCCTGATCATTCTTGGTCATGAGGCACTGTCCTGCGCATGGTAGGTTGATGATCAGCAACCTCTCTCTGACAATCCTGAGTTGTGACAACTAGAAAAATGTCAGTGAACAATGCCAATTTCACCCCCACTGAGAACCACTTCTATATAACAATGAGAATGAACAAATCCCAATGACCCACAAACAATATGGATAACACAAATATAAATTAGGGCAAAAGAAGCCATGCACAGAAGGGTGTATAATGTAGAATTCTATTCATAAGAGTTCAAAAACAGGCAAAATGAACTGAAATAGTTAATTAGGAGACGGAGGTAGTGGCTGGAAGAGGTTTCTGGGATTCAGGAAATGTCTATTTCCTAATCCGAGTGCTGGTTACACAACTGTGTTCACTTCATGAAAATTCACTGAGCAGCACATTTAAGATTTATATATTTTTCTTAATGTATATTATACTTGTACTTTTAAAATATGGGTCATTTCTGCTGCAAAAACAGGGCATTCAAGGTGACTCAGGAGGGGCTCAACACCTTTCTAACAAGATGTTAATTCATCCATCACAGACCTACCATGGTGCCTCTGGCCCACCCTGAACTGTAAAACAGAAACCTAATGTGTTCCGTTGATGAATGAAAGCTTGTTCCTATAGCCCCTTAGTACCCAGGTGCCAAAGCCAAAAAGAATCCCACCCTCCCTACAATTTTCAATTCATACTTACTCAAAATTCATTTCAGTTTGAAACAGAACTAGAATGAGACCAAAGAAAGGTTCACTAAAGAAAATGTTGGTGCTAGTTCTCAAATTGAAGACTATGTAAAAATCCCTGTTCAGTAATGAAAGTGCCCAAGGTGACATTGCTGGTGACTATAGTTGTTATAGTCAGGGAAAATGAGTTGTGCTGAATCACTTGTTTTGTCCGTTGAGATCCCTCCTCTTGACCAATAAATTGACCTTGCAGATAGTGGACCGATATAAAATTGGAGTTTGTGACCATAATGACCTTCGATCCATGTTAAGTTAGGTGATAGCAGACCCAGGTCTAATAATCTAACCAATAATCAATGTATAAATATTTTCAAACAACCTAGTTAAAAAGCCTTAAAACAAGTGGGGCACGGTGGCACACCCCTGATCCCAGCCGCTCAGGAGGCTGAGGCAGAAGGATGTCGAGTTCAAAGGCTCTAAGCAACTCAGTGAGACCCGGTCTCTAAATAAAATACACAAATCAGCTGGATGTGGCTCAGGGGTTAAAAAGCACCCTTGAGTTCAATTCCCAGTACAAAAAAAAAAAAAAGCCTTAAAGCATCAGAAGTTACTTTTAGCCTTTAAACTTTATATATACACATATACGTATGTGTGTACGAATGGATGGATCATATACATAATGAGAAATAAGCAATTCTTCATAAGTATCTGTGTCTCTGAGCAGTCTTGTGAGTGTTGTGAGTGGGGCTAACTGCCATTTATTCCAGGTTATCTTTTCAAGGATGTTTGTATAGTGAACAACTTGGAAGCCTGAGCACAGGGCCAGCCTGCTTACTGCCCTTTTAGGTTCAGATTCAGATTTTCCATGCTTAGGGTTAAATAGGTTATTCCCTGTGCTTAGGCGATTCTCCTGTAATGCCACACACTGTTTGTACAGGCATCTTTCTAGATGTATCCGACAATCCTATGGGAATTGGGGGCAAGGGAAACTGACATGCATGCTGGTGCTCATTCTGCTTGTTATGCCTTGAGTAATAAAGTCCTTTGTCTTTGACCCAGAAGTCTCCTGTTTTCTGCCAGTATCCACGAAACTATGGCAAACTAACTTCTTAGACCATAAGTGGGGTAAAAAAATCTCAGACCCTTCACAGTTCTTGTCTGGATATATTATCTCCACACATATTTTTAATTTTCTGTTTTCAAAAAGTAAATCTCAGTGCTCTCTCTGTCAGCTTCCCTGTGTCAGTGAGCAGGGCAGCTCTCCTCGGCCACACCCATCAGTCATCACATTCTGTCTGCCTCAGGCCCAAAACAGTGGAACCAGCTGACCACAGACTAAAGCCTCTGACAGTGTGTGCCAAAATAAAATTTTCCTCCTTTAAAAAAAAAAAAAAGATAAAAGAAAAAGAAAGAAAGGAAAGGGGTGGGGGTTGGAAGAAGAAGGGGAAGGGAGGGAGAGGAAGGAAGGAAGGAAGGAAGGAAGGAAGGAAGGAAGGAAGGAAGGAAGGAAGGAAGGAAGGAAAGCAAGAGGGGCATGGTGGAGCACATCTGTAAACCCAGCAGCTCTGGAGGTTGAGACAGGAGGATGGAGAGTTCAAAGCCAGCCTCAGCCATGTATTGAGGCCCTAAGCAACTCAGAGAGACCCTGTCTATAAATAAAATATTAAAAAGGGCTGGGGATGTGGCACTCAGTGTTTGAGCGCCCCTGGGTTCGATCCTTGGTACCAAAAAAAGAAAAGCAAGTCTCCCTGTCCTTAGTTCTCTTTGCTGGAGGCAGTAATATTCTTGGTTTATTATGTATTCTTCTAGATATATTATATGCATTTATAAATATATGTATAATTTTCTTTTTCTCCCAAATATTACCTGACTATAGATACTGTTTTTGGATTGAACCCAGAAGCACTCAACCCCTGAGTCACGTCCCCAACCTTTTTTCTTTTTTATTTTGAGACAGGGTCTCACTGTGTCGCTTAGGGCCTTGCTAAATTGCTGAGGCTGGTCTCAGACTTGTAATTCTCTTGAGGCCGAGGCCTCCTGAGTTGCTGGAATTATAGTCCTGTGGTGTGGGCCGGTTTTGTTTTTTTAAGTGCTTAAATCTTTGCTCCATCAAACCTTCTCACTTTAAAATCAATTCTTAAAGTACACATTACAATGTTTATCTTTATTCACAGGCTAAGCATATCTTTAAAACAAGATTATTTTTTCAACTTTGGGATCACATTTTTTTTAATACTCATCCTTTGGCAGGCCTAGATACATTGTGGTTCACAGTGTACTGCATTTATAAATATATGTATGGACATATGGACACATACAATATTAGTCTTATATGGTGAATGTTGTCATCCCACAAAGAAATAATGCAGAGGTCTCCAGTAGTAACTCAATGGAGGGATTCTGTTGTACAAATTTTGATACTGTATTGCCTAAGAAAAACAAGATGATCCAAAATTTTAATGTCATCTGATTTTTTTCAAAATAGTTGTAATTAAGTTCACTTCAAAATAACAGAAGAAAAATTAAAGTTAAAATTAAGAAAAATTAAAAGAAAGTTGTTATTTTTTAAAAAACCCATAAGTCAGAAAACCTGTTATCAATTTAAGAACCGCCATAAGCTTGATTCATCTAATCTGTATAAGCCTAAATAGCTGCATTAAATATCTGTCTTTGGGCTTATTTACTGCACTAAGAATGAATAACCACTAGGAAGATAAGTGCTATATAAGGCAACATTTTATTAATTTCTAAACCTAGTGGGACAAACAAAGTGGATCACAAACCCAAGATCGGATAAATTAAAGCAAAAAATCTCAGATGGAAAGAGTACAAGATTATTAATTAATTTGATGCCCTCTATGTTATTTTAGATGATGAGTATGAAACATAAATGGGCGGCATTTTTTCCCATGAAGTACTCCCATATTTTCCCCAGAAGTGCTAGATTCACACTAGCTCACCAAGGAAAGGCAGGCCCACTTTCCAATGTGGTCTTAAATATTCAAGCCTATCAAATGTAACGAGGAAAATCTTTGAGATTTATTCCTATCAGAACAAACGTGATCAGTAAGGTCTGGAGATGTACAATATCAAGAATTACAAGCTACTGGGGGCTGAGGTTGTGGCTCAGCGGTATAGCCCTCGCCTCACACTTGCAAGGCCCTGGGTTTGATCCCAGCCCCACATAGATAAATAAAATATGATATTGTGTTCAACTACAACTAAAAAATAAATATTAAAAAAAAGAATTACAAGCTACTTACTTATGCCACTCTCTTAATTGTGATAGGAGAATAGGGCAAATTTACAGAAATAAGTGGGCAAGAATAGTTAAGAAAAAAATAGTCTCCAGGTTTTTCCAGAAAGTTGTTTGCTTATCAGGTAATGGTAAAACATGGGAAGCTTTTAGTGTATAGGTTGGAATATTTAATTTTAAATATTTCTTGAGGAGTGCGGTGACCACAAAAGTCTACATTAGCTGGTAAATGACCTAATGTTTTTTTGGAAAAAAAAAATCTGAGAAGGACAAATAGCATTCTGAAATAGAGAAAATCCACCTGTTACTAACTAGCCAGCAGCCCTCAGGCATGTGGCAGTGCTTCTTGTTTGTATGAAGGAGTTATGCTGGGTCATGATCTCAAGCCTGGCTGAACTGAGGAAGCTTCCCTTCTGTTTTTAAAAGTATTTTTTAAACATTTAAAAGCATTATAACGTCCCACCACACACCAGTTCACTCAGATGCTCTGGGAGTGGAGTCCAGGTATCCATATTTTGTGAAGCTTAGAAGGACTGAGAAACATGACACTATAAAATTTCTAAGGTCCCACCCAGATCTCAGAAAATTAAGGGAAACATTAGATACCAGCATAATGAACAGAACTTAAGAAAGCATAAAGCCACTACAGGTATAAGCAAATCCTAACCTGCGACTGACAACACATACATATTAGCAGAAATTATGTTCTCAGTTGAACTGTGGCTTCCCTATATACGAAAAATAACTGTGGGTAATAACTCTGTGTTGTAAAAACAATGACATAACTATTCATGGTACAGAATAATATGAAAGGTACTATGTCATTAACCTAATATGAAAGGTACTATGTCATTTACACTTTTGATCCAGTTCCAAACTTATGAAATCAATACATAATGTGTTGTAAAAATTCAAACAAAATGTTTTTAAAATAGAAAATTAAACTACAAATCAGAGTGTGAAGTGGTAGATTTTTAATTTATCACTGAAAATTATCAAGAGCCTAACATGATACAAGCCAAGAGAATTATCTTTGGGGGACATATAATCTCCTCTTCTTGTAAAGATAATGCTAAAAGACAGACCATGGCAATGCTCTGATGAAGAAGAGAGTGTAAGTCAATTCCCATAAGTGATTCATTGAATGGGGCCTTAAGTAAATCAAAACAAAATAAAGCCCTTTCTCATATAGCTCACTAACTTGAATTTTAGCAATATGGCTAGACATGGACTTGTAAGGGGGAGTCTACAAACACCCTGAAGCCTATGAACAAAGAGTGTGTGTGTTTGTTCATGTGGGTACATCCTTGCAGAGGTTTTCTTATCCTTTTTTTGAGTCAAGAACCTCTTTGGTAGCCTATGGTCCCCTCCTCAGAAAAATGTCTTTAAGGCCTAAGACATAAAGAATTGCAAAAAATAAAAAATAACAGTTATGAAAATGATTTTTAAAAAATTGTAGCACAGTAATAAATATGCTCCTTTATCAATACCAAATAATATCTAGCTATCTAGTTAGACAGCTGTGATGATGATGATGATGATGATGATGATGATGATGATTTTCAGCTTTAACCCAAGGTCACTGAGTTATGTCCCCAGTTCTTTTTATTTTTTGTTTCGAGACAGGGTCTTGCTAAGTTGCCATAGCTGGCCTTGAACTTGCAATCCTCCTGCTTCCATTTCCTGGGTAACTGGAATTACAAGAGTGTGCCACAGCTCCTACTTTATGACTATCTCAACTCTATAGTAATAAGAACACAGATATGTTGCAATATTGCAGCGTTTAGTTACAGTAAAATTAAATGAAAATTTCTGTAGTTTCTATTGGTGGCTTAGTCATAAGTACTGTTAATATTACTATAGGGTGTTGCCTGTGATCATATTTGAAGGAAGTGGTAGATTTCTGTTATAGGTATAAAAAGTATTCCCATCCAAGTTCACCATCCTCCTAAATTCTGAGTGCCTTAGATAAAGAACTTCTGATCTACAATCTATGTCTTTATCCATCTTGAAAGAATTTACTAATACGCTTCCAGGAAGGTAGAACATTCTAGAAATGTTAGAAAGCCCTCATTACTTACTTCATGGACTGGCGCTGGACCCTATACTCACAGAGCCCTAAGCGGTCCCAAGCACGAGGTGCTTTTTGAGGCAGTACAGTGATGGAGAGCTCTCTGAAGTTCTAGAACATTCAAATGTCCTTTATTATTAATTTTATATATTTTAATGTTCTTCATGGTTCCCTAAAAACAGAGTGACTTACATAAAGCATAGCAAACAGTTGGAATCAGAAATGGGTGAGTAAAAGAAAAATCAGCCTAGGGGTATAAAATGAAATGGTACTAACCTAAGCAAACAATTCAACAGGGCTTTTGAGGTATAGCCGGGTATGCAGGTCTCTGAATTCAGGCACATCCAGTGACTTACTGACAGGACATCAGCCTCATCATCAGAACTTACATTATCTACATCAGGAGGTGACAAACTATTCTTAAAGGGTCAGACGACATATATTTTCGATTGTGCAGGCCTCACACACTCTGTCACAAATACATATCTTTCCTTGCTGTGAGAGCATCCATAAACATTGTATAAAACAAGCATCATATGTTCCAATAAGTTTTACTTATAGACAATGAAATTTGAATTTCTTATACTTTCAACAAGTTATGAAGTGTAATTCTTTCTTTGATTCCCCTCCCCCACCCCATCTAAAAAGGTTAAAAAAAAAAAAAAAGCTTACAGGCTTACCAAAACAAGCCGGGAACTGAATCTGACCCATAGGACTTAATTTGCTAGCCCCTGATCTACAGGATCAAGTTCCCCCCCAAGATATCTCCTTGACTCTAGCATCCTTCTCTTTCTCAGGCCTCTGACTACGTCCGTGTTTTAGGTTTATTCACAACTACCCACAAAGCCAAACATGGTGATCCGTAGGCAGAAATGGCTTTAGATTTTTTCTATTTCATGGAAATAAGGAGGCAAGCCGGAATGAATTAGCAGGGAAGAAATGGTTGTGTTCCCAGTGTCCTCATTAAAATAAACATGCACCCAAAAAGGGTAGAAAAACCTCAACATACAACTTTCTCTATTTCAAGGATCATTTGTTAGTTTGTTAGAAACATATAAAATATGTATAAATAGCTGAATCATTTAATTCATGCATTGTAGCATTTATAGTACCAGCTCTCTCCATGAAAATGAGGCCATATTACATTTCACAGCACACAATCAACTTGGTGCAATCTTGATAAGAAACCCTTCATTCCCATGCCATTCGGGGATCTCTGAGCTTCTTTCTGTTTTGAGACAAAACACTGGAGTAGGCCATTGAACTTGGCAAACTTGGGTTGTCTCTACTATTATATTGGCTTACAAGAAGACTGCAGGGAATTTATTTCATCTCTTTAATGTTCCCATCTAGGATTTTGTAATACTTATAATTACTCATTATAGAGAGCTTCTATGGTAATGAATAAATTGTATGAATAAGCCTTGATGAATATAATGAAATAAAGGATTATGCACAACCAGAGAAATCCTGCTGTAATACAGGGAGGTAGCAATTACCCTCTTGGTAATACCACACAAAATTACTGTGTTCAACACAGGTCATAGTGGCCCCTCTCCCCCTCCCCCTCCCCGAGTTCCACTGGGGACTGTTCTGTGTCACCTCTGTGTATCTTCTTAATACTGGCAATGAGGCTGTGTATATGACACAGGCTTCTTGAGCCATGAAAGAGTGAAATTCTGTGCTGAGTTGTGGAAATGCCAGTGAAACCTCTCCTAGGTCCAGAGAACAGGCCCATAGCTTGTGGTGTTTTGGGAACTTGTAACTCATGAATGCCTGACTGTGCAGAGCTCACATAATGAACAAGGCAATGTATAGAGTTACATGTAAGTCTCTGCAACTATTTCTAAGAACACTTATTCTTGAGCACATGCACTCAGCCATTAGAACACTGAAGCCTTGTATTACTAAGGTGAAAGTTGGGTTTGATTCCAAGGGACTCCTATTCCTAAAACTGGCCACAGAGCCTCATCCAAGCTAACATTTATTGCCTTTTAGCAGCATTTGCTAAAATCCACATCTTCTAAAAAGTTACATAACATTTCAAAGAGGCCCTTAGGAAAATCACTTTCAAAGCAATCGCAGCATCTTTTTAATTTCTTCACTGCTTGAATCTGCATCCTCAAGGACGAAATTAAAATACATGTTTACATAATCAAACTATTCTTCATTCTCAGAGTCATAGAATCTATTACATGAACTGGGTTGGGGGAGTCATTGAAAAGGGATACTCACAATTGCACATCCTAAGGTAAACAGGGGCATGTGCACTAACTACTCCATATGTTATCCTAAGATGAGATGGGATAATATATGGAAAGTTCTTGGGTAATAGCTCATTCGCTTCCCTTATTGGAAAAACCTAGTTACCCACGGTGCTTTCTGGAATCATAAAAATTAATGATGTGAGGGATGTTTATAAGACTTTTTCAGTCAAAATCTCAACACTGAGAAGAAAATGAGAGAAACCAGGTGTTCCCATATTTTGCCATTCACAGAATGTGGCTGTAATAAGAAGACGTACCCTTGACAGCATTTTGTGTCCCACTGTGAAGACACAGAGCATGTGGTTCGATCTCTGTGCAGTAACTACGACTCTTTTCATTCAAATAATGTAGCCCTTCTCTAGCATTACATCCAGCCAACGCTGCCCTCTTCAACATGGACAATAATCTCCTGGGTATAGGGATCCAGACCTTTCTAGTACCTATTACTGAGATGCTGAATCAGGATTGCTGAGAAACTTGGACTTCCTTGACTTCTGAGAGAATAAAGCAACTCTCCCCATCTCTCTCCCAAACATCCTGAAAGATCCCTTTTGCAGTTTCACAATTTCTAGGCACTCCTCATTGATTTCCAACAAAATGGAAGCAGTATATGGTTGACAACATCCTTAATCCTGAACTGCAGTTTGGTAAAATTTTTATTTTATGGGTGGCCCAGTTTCCTTTTATCATCTACAAATCATACTTACAACTTGGCTCAAATATCAGCAGCCTTGGTGGAAACAATCTGTTCACATTTACTGAACACTGAAATGGCAGTAAAATAAAATCATTACCCATACTTGCTGAGTCTGAGAACAAATAAAATTTATTTTCTACCTCACATCACCATAAAGAAAGAAAAAACATGCGTGATAGTGGGGATAATGTGTGTTTGCTAATCTATGCCATTTACTCTTTTTTAAAACATACTAAGGAAAGTCTCTAAATTAAATTATTATTATCTGAGATATTAGCGGTAGATAGCTGCCAAAATATTATTCAAATGAAGCAGCACTACGTTATGAGTTACCTAATCCAGCTGATGGCCTGATGTTTCATTCCCTTGACGAAATAAACAACTGCTTAACCACAGAGAAGCTCGGAAGATTTTAGCTTCTCCTTTGGGTAACTCTCAAAAGGCTCATCTCAATTAAATGAGCTCCCTTCAGACTATTTGCTTGTAGGCTTGTTTCATGAGGTGGTGAAAACCAAATAAGTTAATGCACAGGAAGACCTTGCCTGGTGCCAGATGCATAAGTGCTCAATAAATGTAGGCAATAGAGAGATCACAACAGAATGGGACACTTCTAACAAAATATGCTCTAAAAAGTAAAACTCCTGGTTTTTGTATAGGGGATCTTTTCCTTAATTATATGAATATATAAATTCATATATTTATATATTTATATTTATATAAATATATTTACATATTTATATTTATATAAATCCCTCAGTTGGAATTTTAATGTTGAGTTTTATTTAACCTTTTTAAAAATCTGTATGGTTAATTTAAACCCCAGGGGTGACTGGTAATCCCAGTAATTTGGGAAGCTGCGGCAGGAGGATTGCAAGCTCGAGGCCAGCCTCAGCAATTTAGCAAGACCATCAGCAACTTAGACCTGTCTCAAAATAAAAAATAAAAAAGGACTGGGGATGTAGCTCAGTGTCTCTGGGATCAATCGCCAACACCAAAAAAAAAAAAAAAAACCCGAGGTATGGATGCAAATTTTTTCTCTTATTTTTTAGTAACTACTCAAAACACTGTCATAATAGTGACTCAATTATTCATATAATTAAGGAAAAGATCCCCTACTGAGAGTCAGCAAGTTAGAGCTTTACCTGACAGGACCTCATGATTACTGAATGGATTCTTGGTGCTTCATGAACAGGAAACAGTGGAATAATACAAAGCTGAATTGAGGCTTTAGTGTGTACCTGAACTTGGTCTAGCATTTGCCTAAAATGGTTTTCTCTGCATTGCCCATTATATAATTATTGGCATCTCTTTTTCTGATAAGATGATTAAACAGTTTGAGAAGACTTAAGAGGAGTGCGTGAGGGGAAAATAGGTTGAACTGTCTATAGAGAAAAAGGCCAGCCAACCCAAGATATTTTAAAGTTGTAAATTTACATCTTTCAAATGCTGCTCTTTGGTCTGTCATTCTATCTCCAGAATGTCAAAGTCTGAGGGTGTAATGTGACTCACTCACTGATAAACCACCTGAGAGGGAGAGTTTGTCTTTACCATTAAAAACAATTTTTTTTTTGTAGTTGTAGGTGAACAGCATGCCTTTATTTTATTTGTATACTTTTTTATGTGGTGCTAAGGATTGAACCCAGCGACTCCCACCTCCAAGGCAAGCGCTCTGCTACTGAGCTACAGCCCCGGCCCTGTCTTTAATATTTGTATAGAAAATGTTTCTTGGTAAGTAAGAAACAAAGCTGTAGGAAATGGTAGAGCCATTTTCAAAGGGCATGTGATAGAGAAGTGCTAGATGTATAGTTTGGTGATTTAAGAGTTTCAGTTCAGGTTCACATCACCAATCAGTCAGCTAAGAAGATGGCCACAGCGTCCCCGCCCCGTCTACCCCTGCCCTCCACTGTGGTGCTGAGGTTCCAACTCAGGCCTCACATACATTAGGCAGGCACCATATCACTGACCAACACCCCCAGCTCCTGAAGGTGTTGAATACTATGTCAGCTATAATATAAAGAGCTTAAAGAAGCGGGCTTTTAATTTTCCTTCCAGAAGTGAACTGCTAGGATTCTTTAAAAATACACACATACTTTTGAGCAGGGACAGCCTAAATAAAAAGTAAATAATTTAATAAAGCTAACTTAGTAGAAAAAGGATTTAAATACGTAGGAAAAGTCAGTTGGGGTTGTTGTTGCTTTTGGCTCAAGTCCATTGCAAGACTTACTGGGCAGAAAGTTTATAGAATATAAAGGTTGTGGGTGGGGTGTTTCACTTAGAAAAAGTTAATGCTGTGTTTTGAGTAGTTAGTTTGAATGAACTGAAATCTTTAGGTAAAGAATGTAAGGCTTCAGTAGATACAGTCCGTGAAACAAACAGAGCTACTAGTTTGGTCATTCAAGAAATATTTACTTAGTGAATAAACAAATACTAAGTGAGGATTTTGACAGGAGTTTGTAAGAGAAAAAATTATCAAACCCTTCAGGGGATTAAAAACAAAAACAAAACCAGAATGGGACCACTATCGGAGGATGAAAATTTCATTGTTTTTTAATGCTGGACAAAAATTATAATTACTGTCTTATATTGCCAATTTTGTTGGAAATTGGAAGGTGTGAATCATCCATAAAATAATAATCAGAAAAGGATGTAGATGAATGAGGTGTGTAAGAATAAAATCTCAAATTTTATTTACTGGAAGTCATTTAAATCAATAAATAAAGTCTGCAAATGATTTTCAAAGCACCCAGTCAGCATAAATTAAAGAAAAGGTAATTGTATATCATTAGACTGGATGTAGATGTTTGGTGGACAAAAATAATGATTTTTAAAATAACAAAATATGTAAAGCAGATGTTAACTAGATGTTTAAAGCAAATGTTAATCTAGCATAGAAATGAGCTTTATTAATGATGCAGCATTTGATATATTTATGTAAATATTTTGGAAAAGCTTTGTAACAGATCACAGGATATATAGTTTTACTGCCAAAAGTTATATTTGATGTTAGACAGATTGTTTGCTGTCTTTATATTATAGTCATGCTTCCACAATACCAATTATAGCAAAATCAACTTCAGGAGTACATTTGAAATACAGAAACAGTTGCTGATAAGATTTTAATGAACGTGGCACCAGCCAGATGATGAAAGCCATTTTACACACCACATGCCCTCAGAGAAAGTTATATTTCAAATTCTAATTCAGTTGTACTTTTGCAGAGATTTAAAATATTTTTGAATCTCGTGCAACAATTTATTCTAAACTGAAAACAATATATGAATATCAAAAGCAGGAAAGAAGGGCTGGGGATATGGTTCAAATGGTAACACACTCGCCTGGCATGCATGAGGCACTGGGTTCGATCCTCAGCACCACATAAAAATAAAATAAAGGTATTGTGTCCACCTAAAGCTAAAAAATAAATATTTTTTTTTTAAAAAGCAGGAAAGAAAAATAAAACCAAATATATAACAAATTCAAGGCTTGCAATAAACCCATTAGCCTTCCGGGAAAACTTTATTTAATTTTTGTTAGAAGAGCAGCAAAAGGAGTTTAGAGGCCAGGGTAAATCTGAAAGAAGGAGTGTTGGGCTTGGGGAAGATGGAAGCCGAATAGCTTTGGGGGCTCCAAAAGGTGAGGGCATTGGGTGTGTTTCTGACCTCAGAGGAGAAGAGACCTACGTGGACTTCAGCATCCCCCAGGGATTTTCAGTGTTCCAGCATGTCAAAGCAGGAGGCCAGCCGTTCCCACACTGCTGAGAGTAGTGAGGAAATATCAAGGCCCTTAACCAGACCCATCAAGATTTTCCCAGGGCCTCAGAAGTTTGTTGGAGCAACACAATAACCTCAGGATACCCAGGAAAGAATGAAAGAGAGAGTGGCTAAAATGGAAGGGGCCTTTCAGTTAAGAAAGCACCTGGGCTAGATCAATACTGAAGGTCAAACAGGGCAAAGGATGTGGACCTTCTCCAAGGATGTGGAACAGGCAGAGGCCACCAAGATAAGGGGAGCACACACACTACCCCCACTTCTGGAGCACTTTGTAAGGGAAAGGGATTGAATTACACATTTCTGATTAGCTGACTCAAGTTCATTTGTTCACTAAAGCACTTCCTTTGTAAGAATGACACAGATATGGTAAAGTACAGGTAAGATATGAAACGTTAATGATATATAGGAATTCAGATGAGGAAGAGGTTGGTTTCTAGCTGTGATGGGTTAGGTCATTCAAGACTCCTCCTTCCACAAGGGGGAGGACACAAAAACTAAAAATGCTAGTTATAATATAAAATAATAGAACTAAAAGAAAACAGTTGATGAATAGAAACTGCCAGGTTGAAATCTGGGGGAAAGCAGAAACTTAGAGCCGGGAGATACTTTCTTTATTTTTCTGGTGTTTATTTTATTTTATTTATTTATTTTTACAGGGAGATACTTTCCTCCTTATCAGGACATATTTGCTGATAAGAATCTTTTTTCTTCAGTCATACATAGACACAATACCTTTTTTTTGTTTGTTTTTATGTGGTGCTGAGGATCGAACCCAGTGCTCACTTGTGTGAGGCAAGCGCTCTGCCACTGAGCCACACAACCCCAGCCCTTGAGAGACTTTTTAAATTGATTTCAACAGCCTCACTGGTAAGGGTGGAACAGAAATTAAAGCCCCGGATCCACATAAGTAGGGAGAATAAAAGGTCCTCACATTATTCTGGGCTCCTAAGAGCCAAAACCTGAAAATAAGAGGAAGCAGAATGAAGCCTCATTCCACTCTGGAACCCCTCTCCCCAGGGATAGCTGCCTTGGCATGTCAACCCTATGTGAGGTGTGGGAGGGGGCTCCCTGAGAAGTCCTATCCACAAGCTTAGTCCTACGTGCAAAACTACAACCCAGATTCACATCAACTGGGTGATAAAAAAAAAAATGTTAAATTTAAGTGGTCCCAGAGTAGGAGAGCTGCCAGGCACAAGGCAGAACTACACCAAGTAACTCATCCTCCCTGAAAAAAGGCAATTCATCCTAAGCCTCAAAAGAATATTTGCAAGTAATTTTTCATCAGTAATGACAAATACCCCAAAATAATCAAGCACAGAAGAACTGATCAATAAAAGGGGAGAGTGAGAAATGTAATAAAAATATAGATCCTGAGAACTAATTTATTGCTTTAAGAATTCTGTAGCCATTTATTCAACAAATATTTATTGCACACCTACTCTATGCCAGGCTCTTTGGCAGATGCTGAACATATATGCTGTGCTAACAGTCATATGAACAGATCTTCCAGGGTCTAAAAGGTCAATTAAGTCACCATTACATTGATGCTTATTTATCTTTACTTTCTGAGTTCTCCTAATACAAAGACTAAAGTATGCCCATTACTATTTAGTGATAGATCTTGAGATAAACAGTAATCTCTTAGGACTGAGACTGACATCATTGACTCTTTTCTCAGATTCTCATTCCTTAAAGGCTCCATGGTGGAGTTAAGCCTAATTATACCCTACGCAAACCATGGAGTGACATGTATTAACAGAAAAGTGACAAAGACAAAGAAAACTATCTCAAAGAGATGTAAAGCTCAATGTTAACTATATTTATCTTTATAGTAAAGTCCAAACAGATGGTCTATTATTGGGAATAACAGCATTAACTGGATAACATTGATTTTAAGGTAGATGTGGAAACAGCTGAAAGGACAGGAAGGGTGGAGGGAAGTTAGATCAATATTTACTTATATGCAGATTGCCTTTCTTAGCCAAAAACGTGCTAATACAGTATTTGGGTTACTTAGTTGTGTCTACACTAATAGTCAATCTTCTATTCAAGCTTTCACAACAAGGATTCAAATTGTCACGTCTATATTTCTGCATTTGTTTTCCTGTATTAAGTATTTGGATGGTTGTCATTTACTGAGCCTTCAGAACAGTATAACCTGTGCTTGCTTGCTTTCTCTCTCTTTCTTTAATGATGTGTGCTTTCTTCCTGGGTATGCTAAACCACAACAGTACAGTGTAATAATAATGATCAAAATCATTCTTGTCCCATTTCATAGATGAGGAAACAATAGGCCAGACAGGTTACAACCTGAAACAGAGGTATAGAAGGGGCAGGAACAGGAGTGTCGATATTGGACAGGCCTGAATTTAAATCGTGTCTACATCCCTGGTGTTACTCCTCCCCTGGAGATAATACTCAGTTTTCTGAGGTGAACTTCAGTGTGTATGGGTCAACGGCCTCTAGAAAGTCTTGGTTCCTCATCTAGAAACTCATGTCTTGCATGTGGCTCTGAGCTAAAACACATTCTGAGTTAACATTTAAAGTTTGAGAGATTCCATGTGTATTTGCACATGGGCTTGCTGTAAATAGTACCAATAGTACCCATCTGGCCCTTTTTGGGAACTTGGATTGGTAACTGGATTATAACTGTTTTTAGGTTAAATAAAAATTCAGAAGTCCTGTTTCAGTTAGGTATTTCAGGTGTTAATGTAATCCTACAGCCCCCACAAAAAAAAAAAAAAAAACAGAAGGTTCAAAATGTGTAAATAGAAAAACCAAACCCCATTCCTCAATTTTCTCACTTGTGACTGTGCAGAGTCCCCAGGATGGATTTGTAAAACCCCTGTCCTCAACTGTCCACTTCTACAAGCTTTTGCTAACTGGAGGCATGAAGAAGAGAGAACCCTCATCCCTTTCTGACTAGTGCTTGACGAAGCCCCACATTGGAACTAGAAGGCATTCTTGATGTAAGCAGGGAGGCAAGAATAAAACCCCATTATAGAATAAGTAATTGCTACAGCAGCTTGTCATTTAGATGTCACCCCTTAGAATCTTACAGAAATTAATCATATAAAATAGGAAAACAAGTAATCATCACTTAATATTTTACAAGAAAATTATGATACTGAGTCTCTCTCCTTTAAAAATCACTCCTATAAGAGGCAGATGAACCCCAACTATTGCCCCACCCCAAACTGATGCCACCTTTCCTCTTGGGCCAGTGTGGTTCCCTGAGGCCATAGAGTCCCCACCCTTTTCCCTTGCTGCTCAAGTCACACTTCTAGTACCTGCATGGTCCCTCTACTCTCCTTCCCCCTGCAATTTTTTCACATCCTGTCCAGCCCACCATAAGTACTGTACACCTCAAAGATATTTCAGCATTCTATAAGAAAAATAGTAAACATTTATTAAACATCTGCAATGTGCCAAACATACGTTTAACTCTTTGAGAGAGGACTACCTATTTAGTGGTCACCACAATCATCTGAGGCTTGCAGTGTTGTGGTTAAAGATGAATGTCCACAGCCAGACTGCTGGGCAGGATTTTAATCAAGGCTTGTAGACCACATCTGGGGTGACCCAAAAGCTGTCCTTCCAACTCTTAGAGTCTACGATTGTTGCTGTCATTTTCCCCACCTTTATTGGGGTATAACTGACAGAACTGCTGCTATTTTTAAGGATGCAAAATTTGTAAGAGTCTGTGTTACTATATAGGAAAGGAACGTTTTTTCTCTTTAATAAGCCTTCATATTTTGCAATGAAAAGGAAGAGCTCAGACTGATTCTGGAGAAAACTGCACACCCGCCCCCCCAAAAGTCCCCTTATCTTGCTCCACCAAATCGAGGTGCTAATTCTCAATACTAAACTTGAGATGTCACTCAATGTCAACAGGGAACCGAAGTATGCTAGAGGGTTAAGTCCTGCCTGTATATAAGTGCAATTTCCTCCAGTTAGCCTAGATAATTGCAGTTTCTTCTATGAAAGTCTGTCATTAAAGTCCACTCCAAGAAAGTTCCGTGGTTAAAACCTCAGTGACTGTCGCTGACGTGTGCTCAGCGATCAGACCTGGCAGAACCGGAGTCAGCTCAGCCCACCACCCACTCTGCTTGCGCAGAGGTCCCATCGAAGAAAAGGCGGGTCTGGGAGCGCTGTAAGGGGAAGAAAGGGAATTTCCTATCTTTGGTCCTGTCTAGATCCAGACCCACTCTGCAAACTCGGGAGGTCTCTCTCAGGCGCTATCACCAACAAGCGCGGTTCTGAGAGGCGCTGCGAGGAAAGGAGCTGCCTGATGAGGACTGCTCCGGGAATGCCGGACCCCACCTCGCCCTCCTGCTTTTCCTCCTCCGCGCCTTTCTCTTCCTCCTCCTCTTCCCGGCGCCCGAGCCTCCGCGCTGCGGTGGCTGCCTCCTCCCGAGTAGGGTGGGACCCCAGTGCCCAGGGGTGGGTGCAGCACGGTAGGAGGGGGCGGGGAGGCAGGAGACTGGAAGCCTACCGTCCTCTGTTTCTTGACCCCAGACATTCTGGCTGGCTGTGGCGGAGCACGGGTTCTGGGACCAGAGACCGAAGGTCGCACGGATGGCGGCGGTGATGGTGGCGGCGGCTGCTGCTCGACTCCCGGGAAGGAGGTATAAAAAGGCTCCGCAGACACGTCGCACTTCCCTTGACCAGCCCCCTTCTCCTCCTCCCGCCGCCCTCCTCTCCGCCCCGTCGGCTCCGCCAGCAGCGCCCAGCCCCGGGGACCCGGCTAGCTGCCTGGGCGGGGTCCCGGGCCCGGCCCCCTACTCGCGGGCGCGCGCTCTGCCAGCCCAGGTCCGAGGCAAGATGTTGCAATCCGAGCTGTAGACTGGCACTCCCCGCGCGCAACCCCGGGTCAAGTTCGTCCTCGCCCCCAGCACACCTAGAGGGTTCCAGGGCGTCCTCCACCTCTGGCTCCATCCAGGCCTTCTGGACCCAAGAATTTATTCGGATAAGGGCAGAGATGCTTGAAGTCTCAGGGAGGCACGCCGGCACGGTCCTCACAGGGCCCTGAGGTGCAATTTGTCTTCACATACATCACTTAAAAGTCGTTATAGATTGAGAGATCCTTACTCGGCATTCCCCTGAGCTTTGCTGTAGTGCTCAAGTCCCCCCAACCCCGAACCCTTCCCCATCCTGGCCCTGCCCTAGGCAGCAAGTCCTACTTTCTCTCTATTGTACAAATGAGTCAATCGAAACGTTCAGATTTTGCCAAGATTATATTCCAAGCGAGAGGATTCAAACCAGGCTGTCAGCCCCCACCGTGCAGACTTTGTACACCAGTTGCACCAAGCAAGATGATTAGAAAATCGTGAGGTTCAAGAATCACTTGTGCACTATGCACCAGGCACCATGCTAAGGGTTTTACATGCATTTATTCCATTTAAGCTCACAATACTATCCTGACAGTACCGACTGGCCAGCAGAGGCACAACCCCGACTCACAAATTTAGGTAAACTAGTCCAGCTCCAGGCAATAGCCAGTGGTAGTTCAGAGACTTGTTTCAGTACATCCCCCAACTAGGATGGGCTCCGTAAAGGAGAAAAAGGCACAAAGTGAGAAGGCTCCTGGCCCCAAGGTTTTTTCAGAGATCAGTGAGAAGCAACTCTGAAAAGACCCAAATGTCAGGTAGGAGCAGAGGGGAGGAAGAGAAACTGCCCCAAGGGAGCAGTCGCTTAGTTTCATACTTAACTCCTTGCATGGTGCCACGAATAGATTAATATGACAGTGCCCTCAAAAGAACCAAGGAGGGCTGGGGATGTGGCTCAAGCAGTAGCGCGCTCGCCTGGCATGAGGGCGGCCTGGGTTCGAGCCTCAGCACCACATACAAACAAAGATGTTGTGTCCGCCAAAAACTAAAAAAAAAAAATAAATATTAAAAAAAAAGAACCAAGAAGACACACAAGAGTCACAATCATTCTAACTCTGATCTGCTTTCTGTGAAAGAACTGGAGAAGTTATATTCTAAGGAAATGAAAGATGGAAATTTCCCTTTATACCTAATTGTATTTCTGAATACTGCCAATTTTCCAGACAGCATCTGAAGATCTGAGTATTCACTGACTTCGTTTCTCCATGGGAAGGTGGAAAAAAATAAATTTGAGTCAAAAATCTTAAAAGGCACCCTGCATGTCTGTAGTCTTGAGATGTCAGCTTACTTATTTTATTCATTTTGAGTAAACTGCAACCACTCCCTTCAAATGCAAGCATCTAGGAGGCAAATGCCGATTTTGAGTTTCTGTGCTGCACACAAACTAGATCATTTTGAATTTATCTGAAGTTTAAACAGCAATATCCTGTTTTTATTTCACTGGAAAATCCTTTTGTATTAGTTCCAATCATATCCTGGACCTTGTCAAGTTCTGTCCTAAAGAGAAGGTAAGTTAAGTGTAGATTGAGAAACCATGCAATTTGAATGATTACTGTGTTTTAGTTCATATTGCATCTAAAAAAAAAAAAAAAAAAGAGCTGTGTTCTTGAAACAGAAAGAAGTTAAGGGTAAATCCCTAAGGGCTACTTCCTGGAAAAGAAATACATAATTATTATGACCTGGGAAAGATTTTTAGATCCAATGTAAAACTTGTGTTCTGGGAAGGAAGATAATTTGACCAGATCACTAGTTAGGCTAGGCAGGGCCGAGACTCAAACCCAGGTCAGCAGACTCCCCAAATGCTATGACCACTGAATTACTCATCTTCTAGGTTAATTATTTCAAGACCCCATGATAACTGTAAACCAGAATGTTTATCTTGTTTTCAATTTAGTTAGTTTTCAAATAATACTTTGGAAAAACTTTTTCTTTCTTTTTAAAAAACTGTTCCAAAGGCATGTGAAATTGGAGGACTTAGCCGTCTTGTATTTGAGCTGTGTTCTTTATGACCCTTTAGTGTCACAGTTTAGTCATAATTCAGCATGGCAACTTACTAAAAAGTTGAAAAATAAATAAATAAAAACCTTACTTTCCTAGGGTCTTTCTTCCTAAAGGCAATGTCTTGAATTCTTTTTCATCTGTCTTCTTGATCCTATGAGAAAGCCTTCCTGCTGAACAGATATGAGCAACTAGAGAAGCCTAATTTAGGGAGTTTATGACTCTGGCACACAAGAAGTGGAGAAGATTCATTCAGGAAATGGGAGGAAGGGTCAAGGTTTGTTCATTCAAATGGACACATTCTCCATAGCTTCCTCATTAATGTTTCCTCCAAGACTCCCCTGTAAAACACAGTAGACTACATTATATCAATATATATAATCCTTGATATTACTCACAACACTCACATGAGGGCTGGGCTTTCTCCTTATTTCTTCTTTCCAGAAACTGGTTGGGCTTGAGTATGTTAATAAGGTGATGCTTACCAGTTGATCCTTTTATTGTTTAGAGGAGTTGGAATTGGCCAACAGAGGAAACATATATAAAGAATGTTACTGTTGGTGAGATATCTATGACACAGGTTCCTAAGCCTTTTAGAAGGTCTCATCCCATTTTCGTGGATCCAGCAAGGAAGAACCTCCCCTGGATGGTCATCACAAAGGAATGCAACTATATTCCCCCCTAGTGGCTGTAATGCTTAAATGCTAAAAGAGACCTAAATGTTGAAACTCCCTGTTACAAAACGTGCAGCATTCCACTGGGTAAGAATGCACTTAGTGAAAGTCCTCTCAGCACAAGCATTATGTAACAAATAAGAGCAAGCCATTGTCCCTGTCTTCAAGAAACTCACAATCTATTTGAAGGAAACAGACTCCCCCTAACCTCGTAATTTTAATATAATGGATAATTGGCAAAGGTAAAAATGATAAATGCATGCCTTAGACATTTTATTTTGACATCACATATATACTTTACTAATATTTTGATATGGCTTCTATCATGGTATGGGTCTACTGATGGGAGTTCCACAATCCACTTTCATTAGCTAGCTTTAACCATTTTCCAGCTGGGGATTTTAAAAAGTTAGACATTAAGGGCACTTAAGAAACAATCAGAGAAACAACTATCTTGATTCCTTCAAGATCACTACTTTCCTTATTCCATCTTTGTAGTCATGCCTGTGACTAATCCAACAGTACAATTTTGAGAAGTTTATCTTTCTAAAACATCTATCTGTTTTTATAAAAAATACAACTCTTTTACCACTCACATATTATTCATTTAAGTTACATCTAATTCAGTTCCTTACTACACTAACAAGTAGTGGGGCATACATAAGTTAAAGAACAAACAATGGATGTCAGCAAGCATCCCACTTAGGTGCTGAAGGGTGTAGACTTTACAGTGCATCTTGCTGTTGAAGGACATTCAATTTGTTGTGGACCTTCATGATTTCTTTTTCTTTTCTTTCTTTCTTTTTATTTTCTAGAAGAAATGGAGAGTACAGATTAAACTGGCCAGTCAGCTACAAGAAAGGACACTGTGGGAGCAGTATGGAAGGACATCCAGTTCCATTTCAGGAGAAGGGAGAATGGAGACTGATGTCATGATTTTCTTGAAGAAGAGGATACATGAACTGAGACTAAAAACAGGTTTGCTAGCCCTTCCCTCTCCAGAGTGCATGGTGTGGAAATTTAAAAATTGAAAGGCAGAGAGATGAAAGAAATAATATGGCATGCTCAGAAAATTATAAGTATCTATATTGCTGATTTTAGGAGACAACAGAAGAGCAGGAAAGGTTGTAATAGAAGACATGCCACAGACAATCATGCAACAGTGTGATTTTGCACGTTCTCTTCATGCCCATCAGAGTGTGTTAGCCATAAGACTGGTCCTCATTATAACTTGGGACACTTCTCAGGTCCAAGACTAGAAATCATTGTTCTGAGGTGTTAATGGTTTGGTGAAGGAGATGGACATATAAACAAATAATTCCAAAGAAATGTCTTTTTTTGTTTGTTTGTTTGTTTTTGTTTTGGTACTAGGGATTGAACCCAGGGGCACTCAACCATTAAACCACATCCCCAGTCCTTTTTTGATTTTTATTTTTCATTTTGAGATAGTATCTTACTAAGTTGCTTAGGTCCTCACTAAATTGCTAGGGCTGGCTTTGAACTCACAATGCTCCTGCCTCAGAGCTGCTGGGATTACAGGCATGCGCCAATGCACTCAGCTCAAGGAAATGTCTTAAATGCTGGAATGAATGGATATTCAGAGTAATAGGGAAAGTGCAAAACAAAAAAAGTTGGAACAATGACTGCTACTGACAGGAGATGCTATGGGTGGTGATATTTAACTTGAGTTTTTAAGGATAAAAGGAAACTAGATAGGAGCCCCCTATTTACTGATGGCTAACACTGCCTGAGCTGTCTTCTGGCTTCATGAAGTATCATGAAGTATCATCCCACCATGATGTTCCCTGGGTCTCCTTTTTGAAGTACCCTAGCCTATCACTAAAGACAGGTAATGTCGAAAGAGAAAAACTAGTGACAACTGGAGATGACACTTGCAACAATGACCCTGTAACCAAAGTTTGCCCAGAGGGAAATGTCTTCACTCCCAGCCAAAGGAAAACCTTTCTGCTATTTTTTAGGTGGAATGCTGTGCAAAGTTTTCAACTATTCCTTATATTTGTTTAAAAGGAAATCTACTTATTAGTGTACTCTTACATTCCACAAAATAGAAACTATTAGGGCATTTATGGAAATGCTCTCCAAATTTCAACGGATCTCAATGAAAACAACAATTACAAGCAAACCAATTAGTTCAGTTAATTAATTGACTGAATTTTTCATACTTCAACAGATTCTTTTAAAATATGTTTAGCAAAGTGGCAGAAAACTTAATCCATGTTGTTTAAAAGATTAAATCAGAGAAATAACCAAATTTAGATCATTAACTTAAATTATTTAACTGTTACTTTGTTTAAGTTATGGAAATATCCAATTTAAGTTTTAAGTTTAAACTTAGCTGAACTTTAAGAATCATATTTTAAAGAAATGTAGGAAGGAGCTGTGAGTGGTGGCACATGCCTGAAATCCCAGAGACTCGTGAGGCTGAGGAAGGAGGATTGGAAGTTCAAAGCCAGCTTCAGCAACTAGTGAGACCCTGTCTCTAAATGAAATGTTAAAAGGGGCAGGGATGTGGCTGATAGTTAAGTGTCCCTGGGTTGAATCCCCAGTATCAAAATAAATAAATAAATAATAATTATAATAAAATAAAAAAATATGGAAAAACAAATCAAAGTTATAATTAAACAGATGTGTCTTTAATTATGAAAAGATATGGGTCTATATAGTAAGTGCTTTATTTTCCTTTTATTGATTTTTCATTTAGACAAACAATTCTGCTCTGGACAGGAGGGAATTCTTTGAAGCCCCAGAGGTTCTCAAACATTGTTGCATGAGAACCTGAGAAATGTGAAAAAATAAATCTATATTATCATTATTAGGGAATGTCATAGATATTGTAAGCAGACAGTTAATTTGCAAAGAATCAGAATGCTCTATAAAGAGCATAATTTAGTTTATGAGTGGGTTCCAAACCTTTTGGAGGGATTTTATAAATTTAGGCAATCACATCTTAAAAAGATGAGCAGTAGAAAACCAATATAATCTCTCTGTCCCTCTCTTAGATAAAAATAAATGGTCCATAACTAGTGAGCCTTTGGCCTCCTAAAAATATTATAAGAGAGTTTATAGGAATCCTGTATATTTTCTGAATAAGTAATAGTTCAATTAATATTCACTTAAAATGTTATTGAAGTCAATAGATCTTTATAATAATATTTTCAGTCATCAAATACTAAAAATCATCCACAATCATCATGTTGTATATTACAATCATATAAGGAACCACATACCTGCCTAATTAAATCAAAATCTAGTGATGGTGGGGAGGTCCTAGGTACTAGGCATATTCATTTTTTAAAAACAAATTTAATTAGTTATATATGACAATATAATGCATTTATGCACTTTGATATATCATACATAGATAGGATATAATTTCTCATTTTTCTGAGTGTACATGTTGCAGAATCATACATACAGTAATAATGTCATTCTACTATCTTTCCTATCCCCACATCCCCTCCATTCCCCTCCCATCACTTCCCTCTGCCTAATCTAAGGTAATGCTATTCTTCCTTAATGCTCCCCACTTTATTGTGAATTAGCATCTGCATATTAGAGAAAATATTTGGCCTTTGGTTTTGTGGGATTGGCTTATTTCGCTTAGCATGATATTCTCCAACTCCAACCATTTACTGGCAAATGCCATAATTTTATTCTTCTTTAAAGCTGAGTAATATTCCATTGAGTATATATACCATATTTTCTTTATCCATTTATCTATTGAGGAACACCTAGGTTGGTTCCATAGTCTAGCTATTGTGAATTAAGCTGCTATAAACATTAATGTGACTGCGTCACTATGTATGCTGATTTTAAGTCTTTTGGGTAAAAACCAAAGAGTGGGATAGCTGGGTCAAATGGTGGTTCCATTCACAATTTTCTGAGGAATCTCCATACTGCTTTCCAAAGTGGTTGCACCAATTTGCAGTCCCCACCAGCAATATATGAGTGTACCTTTCTCAGCACATCCTCACCAACATTTATTGTTTCCTGTAAACTTATCTTTAAGAGAATCATTGATTCTCAAACGTTTGGCAGGATCAAATGGCCTGGATGGAGGGCTTGTGGAAATTAAAGATTGCTGTCTGTTCCTGACCAACCAAGTTTCTCATCCAGCAGGTGGAAAGTGGGCTACACCATCTGCATTTCTAACAAGCTCCCTGATGATACCCATGTTGTCCAGAGATAACACTCTGCTTAGATATAGGTCCTCCAACTCATCCATGCCTTCTCATGTTTTATAGTAAATATATAAAATAAGTACAAAGAGAAGAAATGTGTATGTTGACGAGATAATCTTGGATGTATTCTAAAAATTCAAAATCTAATAGAATTATGGGAAAGGAAACAGACCCACAATACTTAGCTTTGACTTGTCACTGCCATCATCTGGGAAGCTTTAAAATAGAAATCTGCTGTCTGGACTTCTTTCCACCATACCATTCTAGAGATGTCTGCTGGGGGTGGAGGGGCCTGCAGCAGAACATGTTACTCCCTCAGGTGATTCTGCTGTGCAGCCAGGTGGGGAGACCCCAAGCCAGCCCACTGGTTCTCCAACTTCAGCACGCACAGAAATCCCCTGGAATGCTTGTAAAACACACATTCCTGAATCTCACCCTGGAATTCCTCCACAAGGTCACTTATCTCTCATTTTAGTGGAGGGCTTTTTATTAGGCTGGCTTGCTTTTTCTCCCAATGTTTTGTTTAGTCTGAGCTCTTTCTTTTCTTCTCTCTCTCTCTCTTTTGTGTGTGTGTGTGTGTGTGTGTACGTACACCAGAGATTGAGTCCATGGGCGCTTAACCACTGAGCCACATCCTCAATCCTTTGCCCTTTTTTGTATTTTATTTAGAGACAGGGTCTTGCTTAGGGCCTCCCTAAGTTGCTGATGCTGGCTTTGAACTTTTGATCCTCCTGCACAGCCTCCTGAGCCGCTGGGATTACAGGTGTGTACCACCATGCCTGGCTCTGAGTTCTTTCTTTAAGGGCTTCTACCTTTTGGACACCAAAATCAGAAGACTTTGATTATAGTTTCTATTTTCAATCCTGAGTCAGAATGGTCTTGGTTGAATGGTGAAGAGTACAGGATATGAAAACATTAGGTGTAGAAATCAGCCAATGTTTAAAAAATATTGCCACGCCACTCTCCTTATTCTAATAATTAGTCATTCTATTGGTTTGTGGTGCTTCCTCTATTATGTAATGTAGCTGGCAGAGGCCACCACTAACAATCATTGAGTCACACTACCAAATCCTTACCACTACTTAACATGGAACCCATGTGAGAAGCAGCTCGGTTTTAAAATCTGAAACTATTTTTTACCTGTTTTCTCTTCCAGAAGAATTATCAAATTATTTTATTAAGCCCCTTCCCTGCTCCCTAAAATTGTGTAGGGTTTCTGAAAGTGAAATAAGTAAATAAATAAATTAAACATGGAATTTGGGAAGAACTGATACAGAGATTAAGTTTCCTCTCTGTCACAGGGTCTCTCTCTTTCTTCAGTTTTCTTAGGTCTCATACTCACATTCAAGTAACTCTTAGGAATTATAAATGGATTTCATACACTACTACTATCATTCTTATTTTGGAGCAATGCTATGGGTTTGGGGGTATTGTCTGATACTCAGTTACTTTGTTAAACTTTATTGATTAATAAAATAATAAAATTATATTTCCTTTTTTCGGTACTGGGAATTGAACCCAAGGGCACTCAACCACTGAGCCACATCCCCAGCCCTTTTTTTGTGTGTTTTATTTAGAGACAGGGTCTCACTGAGTGGCTTAGTGCCTCACTAAGTTGCTGAGGTTGGCTTTTTTGTAAACATTTATTTTTTAGTTGTAGGTGGACCTTTATTTTAATTTTATTTGGTGCTGAGGATCAAATCCAGTGCCTCACGCCTGTTGGGCAATCGCTGTACCACTGAGCCCCAGCCCAGCCCTGAGGCTGACTTTTGAACTCACAGTCCTCCTACCTCCACCTCCTGAGCTGCTAGGTCCTTTTTTCCTTACAAACATAATTCGCACCACACAATGAGAAAAAGTAACCCAGAGAGTGGAATCAGAGGCAGGTAGAATAGTGGGGCTGAGTTACTTCTACAAGTGGTCAGCCTCAAACTGTCTTTTATCAGCATTCTGAGTGAGGATATGAGGGTGGGCCAGTCTATTAACAAATGTATAAGGATATACCAAAAGAATCCTAGGCTTGGAGGCATATTTTTTGGTCCCTTCTTCTGTTCCTTAGGGGTGGGTGCTGCAGGCTGAGCATAGCCCCGGGCAGCTGCATGTCCACTTTGAGTGCTTTTCCTGGATTTTTCTGTTGGAGCTGTGAAAGGAGCCCTTTCCCTTAGTTAGGAAGTGTCAATACTGTGTATAAAACCAGAGATGCTGGTGGTCACTCCTATGTGTACAAGTCATAAAGAATGACTAGTGGGGAGAAATCTAGTAGTGTCCAAATCCTGGTCCCTGTCAGGTGTGGTGGTGTAGGCCTGTGGTCCCATCTAATCAGGAGGCTGAGGCTGGAGGATCGCTAGAGCCCAGGAGTTCCAGACCAAACAGGGCCAACATAGTGAGATCCCCAACTCATAAATTAGTTAATTTCTGGTTCCTGCAAGTTTTCCAGAAATACCCTACTTCCTAGGGCTCCTGTGGTTCTGTGAGTTATTCCAATAGCCACCTGGTAAATGTAACCCTTTATTTTGACTAGGATAATTAGAGTTGGGTGGCCTCTGTTAGGACTAACACATAATCACTACATTCTTGGACCACCGTGAACTGCATAAAGAGATATGTGTGAAGTTTCCAGCATGGTGTTGAGCAGCACTCAATAAATCTACAGAAGGGAACTGAACCGCGTGCTAATCTAGAGTTGCCTTTTCATGGCCGACAGTTTGGGGTTTCAAAGTTAATGGGAAACTTTATTATAGACTCTCACTTATTTCACATTTTTAAAGAGATAAAATAGAAATGTCTTGAATCCTCCCCCAAATTGGAAGACAGTCAAAAACATATAAATTTGGTGACACTTTTAGTTTATCGTGGAAGTAGCTTCCAGTTGGCTTCAGAGGGACCCTCTGCCCTCCCTTTTTCTGCCTTAAAGTGGGTCACATTTCTCCTTCTGTAAAGGTAACACAACTTTGTCTGTAGAGGTTCCTTCTGCCCCTTGTCTTGGGGAGAGAGGAGAGCAACCCATGTCACAGGAGACAAAAAAATCAGCACCCAAAAGTGTCTAACAAGCCTTACTGAAGTAACCTTTGTCTTCCATGAGTTTCCCCCACATATTTACCCTCCTAAAAATTACCAGCCCTAAAAGCCCAAACCTCTTTTCCTTTGTGTTTTCACACCTCCACAATTTATCAGCCCTTGGTAAAAATGACTTAGACATTCTCAGGCCTAACTGCTTTGGGGGTTTCTTTTTCTGTAAAGCCTCCCTACCCATTTGCATGTAAAATAAGCCTTTTAACTTATTTATTTAGCTTATTAATTTGTCTTTTGTTAGTCCCCAGCCAAGAGGTAGAGGAAAAAATTTTGTTTTTTAATTTTTATCCCCTTCCCTACACCTGGAAGCTCCCTGGCCATATTTCTTAGCACCACCATACTCAGGAGCTGTCTCCAATTATTGTTACCTTTAACTTTCTGACATATCTGGTGCAAACATGGCAAACTGATGTCTATATTTTCCATCAGGAGGTCATGATTTTCAAGTATCTAATATTCATATTCTCCATTGTAAATTCTATGAAATAGCCAACTGAATCTCACAAAATGTTTTTCTTGATGTTTACCAGGTTAAAGAATGTATCTATAACCACAGGTTGGCTGTGAATTCTTTAGTGAAAATTTTAGCTTCAGTGCTAACTTCATGTGTTCATCAGTGACATGAGCAACTTCTTTGCAGAATAATAACTTCTGAAGAGTGGAAGAATATTGCTATTTACAATGTAGTGTCTACATGATCCATCTGTAAACTAATCTTTATTATTCTATAAAGCTTAGTCTGACATTGCAAAAATCTTAGCAAGCAGTCAATTAACTGAGTTTACCCAATACAGGACGAATTCAAGGGTGGAACTATATAGGTGTCAAATTCAGCTGCTTCTTAATCTTTTGGTAAAGGTGACTGCTGCCAGAAACTAATCCCAAGAACTCCTTTCTGGGATTGATGCCAGAGGTTAGGAAAGGCCTGTACTTCCTTACGTGTTAGCCCCTGAGGTGTTGCACGTTGTCCCCTCTCCTGTTGTGTCGCCTTAGGAATGGGCTGGACTAATGACAGACTTCTGAGGACTAACAATACATCAAAACTGATGGAATGTCCCTTCCAAGATTAGGTTACAAAAAGGCTGACTGCCATCAACCTCACTCTCCCCTGCTATCTCTGGCTCCCTCTGCCACACTCTGAGCTGCCCTAGGAAGAGGTCCACCTGGGAAGGAATTGGTATCTCCAACCAGTAGCTAACCATGGCCTCAGGCCTGCCAACAGCCACAGAGTAAGCTTGGAAGCAAATCCTCCCTTCGTCAAACCTGAAGATGAGCAATCACACGCAGGACAGAGTCACTAAGGTGAAACATCTGATCCTTGAACCCGCCTGACACCTTGATTGCAGCTTTGATCGCACCCAGAGGCAACAGCACCCAGCTAAACCATGCCTGGAATACTGACCTATAGAAACATCAAGATCATAAATGTTCCTTGTTGAAGACCACGGCATTTAATGCAGCTATGGATAACTGATCTACACCATTGCAAATACAATGGAATATTACTCTCTCCATCTTACAGAAGAAGCAAACAGCTCTGAGTGTTTAACTTACCCAGCTTTGCCTTGCCTCATGTATAAAGGGGCTCAACTGGGTTCGGTCAGGTCTCTGTTCTCTGCTTCTCTGCACCTGCCACCTCCAAGTGGCCTGAAACAGTAACATATTTCAGTTCCAGCCAGGGCCCGGATGCGTCCCACCATGCTCCCTTCAGGGCATTCAGGTATTGGTTAGCAGTGTAGTGGCTCACACACTTCATCATCCAAGTACTGCCTCAAATCTATGGAATGGCACAATGGGAACTCTTGGGCGGGCTGTTATCTCCGTTCTTGCTACACCTGCATTCCTTGCAATTTTATTTGTAAGGTCCTTTCAGAAGGACAGCCAGAATTTCAAAGTTTGGAATGAGAACATAGAATATATATTTTTTCTTTCTGGAAGATATTGGCCACACTCACATATTTTGAGCTGTGAACCAAAATTATTTCCGTATTTTTAAGTATTTGAAAAGAATGGTATTATTTCAAACTTGCAGCACAAACAACTGCTGAACCCCATAGTGTGAGTAAACTTTATAGACCAAGTTGAAGAGAGGTGCAAGCTCTTGTAGAAGTGCAAGGAGGACCCTAGCTAAAACAAAATTCTGGTACTCCCGTCTAAATCAATTACCAAATGCTTTCCATACCTCCTCCCACTTTTCTGTTCATACTGGTATGTGAAATTTTTGTCCACATGAAGATGAGTCAGTCAAGTTGAGATGTTTTTGAGCAGAACCTAAAATAAAATGCCAGTAAGTTGAATATGTGTGTACTTGTATCCCTCCAAAAAATACTTGTTTGTAACAGGAATTGTGATATCATTACATGTAAACCATAAAAGTCTATTTTACTGAAAGGCAATTATTTTAACTCATTTGTCCCAGGATAAGCCCACTACTTGGGTATTGGATTCACACAAGAGACAAACATCCCCCAAAATGACAGATGGATGAGAATCTCTCAAACTGGCACATGGTGTTCTTTTCAAATAAATTAGGGGGAAAAATCCATGGGATTCTGTAAACTTTTCTCTGTCTAAAAATCTGTTCTCAAACATAGTCTTAATTATACATTCCATTTCTTAATCTACTTGGCATGGATACCATTTTTAAGAATTCTGCTGAGAAAGTACCAACTTAACTCATCTGTGGTCTAATGCTTGGGTTCTTTTATAATTACAAATTCCCAAGGTGGTACAACCAAATGATGTTGAGTTATTAAGATTAACTTGTTATTTTAGGTCCCTCGCTTAGTTGACTAAGTCGAAACAATGAAGCTCACACACACAACATTTGACACTATTGTAAATGCTTTCATATATTAACTAATTTAACCATCAAATTTAGCAGCTGTTAAACATGTAATGTTGCTATTCCATTTTATAGAAGAGTAAATGATGCACAAAATGACTAAGTAAACAACAGAGCCAAGATTTAAACCCAGAGGGTCTGGCCCCACAGTGCATGCTTATAGCTGTTATACATGCTGTCCATTTGATGCTTATGGATACAATAATTTTTACACACTTTTGAAACAGAATAAAATTGTCATGAACTTGGCATTATTTGTGGAAAAGTCATCCTCAATAAGTGAAAAGAGGAGCTTAGATGGTTTTAGAGAACTACCTTTTGTTTTTTAATTTTAGTGATTTAAAAAAAAACTTCTATAATTTTTTTCACATACCTTCAGCAATACCAATTAACTCTTATCTCTTGAATTATGCCTCAAGATAGAGAGCCTGATAGGAAGGAGCATAAACTATGTTTAACCATTTAAGGAAGTGCTGGGATGTTTCCCAAAGCAGTTGCATCATTTTATTATCACATCAGCAATGCATAAGGGTCCCAGTTTCTCCACATCCTCACTTGTTATCATCTGCCTATTGTTCTTGTTATTACTAATTATTATTATTGTCATCCTAGAAAATGTGAAGTGGTATCTCATGGTTTTTGTTTGCATTTCCCTGGCTATTGGTATTGAACATCTTTCATTGCTTATTGGCCATTTATATAACTTCTTTGGAGAACCTCCCATCATCACTCAATGCTTTCTCTCCCTCTTTATTTCTTCCTCTCTATCCACCCTGTACTAGGGATTAAATGGAGGGGCACTATACCACTGAGCTGTAAATCCAGCCCTTTTTATTTTCTATTTTGAGACAGGGTGTCACTAAGTTGCCCAGGCTAGCCTTGAACTTGTAATCCTCCTGCCTCAGCCTCCCACGACTACCATCACTCATTTTGCTTCAATTTCTCCTCTAATGGGGAAAACTTTTGCAACACAACTCTCTATCACTGGCTTCACTCACCTTGTTACAATTCATAATATCCAGCAAATAGTGAAAATACATTTATAAAGTACATAAATCAGCCAGTGATTACTTATATTGTTGAAGTCATGTTATTAATAGAGTCTAAGACTTGAATAAAGACTCCAAGAGCTCAAAGCCCATTACAAATGGACTTACCTTATATCTAACAGGCTTTACTTATCTGAAGGCACCATTTAACCTTCAACACTTTATATATGTGCCTATAACTCAGGACAAGATCCAGTCACAGAATATCAGATGAAGGATTCAGAATAGAAAAATTAATGGTTACATAGTATGTCTTGGTGCCTTTCAAAACCCAAAACAGTTAACACACCATCAGTTTGCCTGGGTCTATCTTGGTTTTTAAACTCAAAGTCCTGGGGAATATCTTAGTCTTGGGCAAGCCAGCCTATTAGTCATCCAAAGCCATCTCATTCTCCCAGTTATATAGATGATAAGGTCATAAACAAGGATGCAGTAAAAGGTACTGGCTATGTGTTTAGGCCTTGCTGACAGCATGGGATTGAATTCTGCCCTGCTATTTAGCGAATTTTGGTATGCAACTTCACTATAAGTTTCAGGCAAGTTCAGATGAAATGCAGTGGGGCTCAATCTAACATGCCTTAAGTCCAGAAGTCAGTTTCTAAGGGTGATATTCATATGCAGTCAACAGGAACCCTGCAAATCCCTCAGATACAAAACCAAATGTAGCTCCAAATGCATCGCTTGATATGATCAATGCTAATAATTATTTTCTCAGAGTCTCTAATTCTTCATTAATTATTCTCAATGAATTCCTCACTTTCCCCTATGACCCCTCTCATACCTGCCACCAGGTATGGATCAATCTCTTGCAGTCACTTGCCTGGTCTTTCAATCAAAAGATTCCAGTCAACAAGTATTGCTGCTCTCAGGAACAACACCCCATTGCCCTGAGCATGCTCATCAGGCAGACGTGTAGGGCATTCTCTGCATTACTTGAATTTTTTTTTCTCTTTTTGCTAAGTACTCATGGTAGGAGTCTTACAAGTTAAGTGTGTGTACTCTATTGAGAAGTATATAAACTTATATGTCACTTAGCAAGGGGCTGTGTAAACCCTCTGCCCAAGAAAATGTCAAAGCTTCCAAATCTAAGCCGCTTTGTGGGTGAGGAGGCAGCCTTTAGCTTCCCCTCTTGAGAGAAGAGCAGTGTTCTCTGAGGGCAGAGGCTGCTTCCGAACTCTGATTCCCAACCTGTTTTGATGACTGTCCCACAGCCACTGTTCTGGAAGTCTGCCCAGCTCAGTCCTACCTAGCCTTTCACTTGGTACACAAATCACAATTGTCATGCCAGAGGTCAGCTGGGTGCCTGGGAGAGCAGTTCAGTTAAACGCAGTTGGATTCGGAGCGTTAGGGTCACTCTGGGGCCATAGGAGGGTTTCAGAACTTGCATTTGATAAATGATGAAAGGCAAGAATATAATACCCCTTCCTTTACCATGTACCATGATGAGTAATAATGGGTGAGAGGGCACAGATACCATGTGCCAGGAAAACCAAGGCATTTAGAAGCTTACTTGGAATCACAAGTTGCTCCTTCCCATTGCCACGGCTTTAGATTTTGTTTTTGTTGTTGTTTATTTTTTGGGAAGCTCCTAGTGATGTCTCTTAAAAGGCAAACAAACACTTGATCAGCTGAATCAGAAAGTCCTTATTGGTGAAAAAGCAAAAGAATACCAATAAAACATACATCAATAGAGGGTTGGTTAAAATAATTATGGTATATCCTTATAGTAGAATGTGATGCAGTCATTAAAAAGAACAAGGTAGAGCTATCTGTTCTAATATGGAAGAATCTCTGAGACATGTGTACTGTTATGTGAAAAAAGCAAGGTGCATAATAGGTACATTGATGTTGCTGTTCGTGTAAAAGGGAAAAGGAAGCTATGGAGATAAGTTGATATGATTATGCTTATATTTGCTTTGCATATCTCTAGAAAGAAACGAAAAGCAGCTGTTACTTCCATGAGGAAAGACGTATTTATTGTACTGTTTAAAATTTTTTATGTGTGCTTGTATTAAATTTTCAAAGATCATAACATGGAAGTCCAACCACAGGAAACGAAAAATACTTGCAACTCACCTGCACAATGGTGAGTAACAGAATTTCTACTGCTCTTTGCTTTGCTGGCAAAAAAAGTTCTGCAATCATTAAGTAAAGTGATCCATATTTGAGTTGGACTACTTCCCACATACAATAGAAACGTTCTGACAATCTGTCAATGACAAATAATAAATCAGGTAATGGTAGTTTCTGGATTGGATCAGAGTTATAATGGCTGGGCTCATTAATCCCATAGAAATTCTCCCTTGACTAAGAAATGAATGCTTAGTAAAGATGGAATAAGAAAATGATTTCAAGAATCATAAAATTTATTATTTCTATGAATAATTGATATTGAGCCCATTATTTGAAAAATTGTGAGAGCAAGAATTTGTAATCATAGAAAGCATGAACCAGGAGTGCACCTGGGTAATCAGAACTGGGAGAAAAGTTTCTTTACCGGGGGAAAAAAGTGCGTGCTTGTCTTGGCCCTTCATTTATTCTATAAGCTTCACTGAGTACTTGCCCGGTGGATGGAAAGTGTAGCAAAGTGCTAGGTTAACAAAAGGAAGTATAGCTGACATGCCTTCTCCATGCCCCCAATCCATTTCTCCCTTTCCTGTGACAATATCTGATTTTCCTTTGGGAAACTACCAATTCTCTCCTCTTGATACACATACACACACACACACACACACACACACACACACACACATTTTTTTTTTTTAAGACGAGACTAACCTTGCACCTTGACACCCTTCCCCATTGACCACCACAGGTATAGGAGGGGTACCTGGTGTATTCTAAGCCCTTGGTCACAGTGCTGTGCATGGAACTTGAAGAAAAGCAATCCTGCGACTTTTGTGGAACTATTGGGAAGAGGAGGATCTCCTCCCAATGGAGGCTGAAGCTGTGAGGATGTGAGCTTGAGGCTTCCAATAATTAGACAAAGAGACCAACAGAACCAAAATGAGAGCTGAGGGAGACAGTCTGGGTAGCATCAGTGGATACTAGGTCCAGCCACACCTGAAATAGGACTGCCTCTGGTCTTTTTAGTTACAAAAACTAATACTAATTTCCTTTTTTGTTTAAATCGGTTTAGTAATATATTTGTCACTTGAAAACTGAATGATCTCAACAAATAGAAGAGATGAAAGACAATTCATGCACCCAAAGTGCTCCAGTTCACCAGGAAAAGCAGACACATAACCGAGAATTACTTACCTGCAAAGGGCACTATGACAAGGTTCATACCTGGTGTTACGAGACATGGAAAATGTATATAATTTAAAGGGTAAAGTGTCTTAATGTTTATCTGCACTTGTCCCAGAATTCATGTCTAGACTCTGAAGCCCAGGCTCACACAAGAGATACACAGTAACTAAGTACAGGTCCCAACTCTACTCTATCCCTCTTGTGTAAGTCATTTATAAATAGCAGTTTTTCTAACCGTAAGAACTTCATTTTTTAATATTCATTTATTCAATATTTATTTCTACATCTTCAATGAAGAAAATGTATTAAACATAAGACCAAAAAAGAAATAAAAATCACCTAAAATATTTACTAACCAAAGATATTCACTTTGGTATAAATTTGACCAAACATTTTAAATTTAGAGGCTGACGCAGGAGGTTTCAAGTTCAAAGCCAGCCTCAGCAACTTAGAGAGGCCCTAAGCAACTTAGCAAGAATCTGTCTCTAAATAAAATATTTTAAAAGGGCTGGGGATATGGCTCCATGATTAAGCACCCCTGGGTTCAATCCCCATTATACTGCCCCTAAAAAAACTTTCTTTATGAATTATTGATTATTTTTTAAACTGGGATCATATCATTTTATAACCTGCTTCTTAAATTTAGCACTACATTATAACATTCACCCATATTATTTGATATTCTCCTCCAAAATATTTAATTGGCTGGGTAACATTTACCTAATCTCCTCTTGAACAGTTGGGCTGCCACCAATTTTTTATTATATGCAATATAGAGAAGGATGTCCCTCAGATAAGCCTTTGTGGTCATCCTATTTCCTTGAGACAAATTCTCATCCAAGGAGTTTCCCCCAACATAGATAAATATTTTCCATCAAATACTCAACCTTTCCTGGAAGGAGCAAAATCCCCAGTCAGCTGCATACAAGAAGCAACGTGTTTCCTGATTGTAGGAGTTAATCTTCCAGATGCAGACGGGAAAGGGAATAATTTCGGGGAGTCAGGAAGCCTATCTTCTGAGAGAAGGGTGTGGAGATACGACTTGTACTTGTTAATGTGTAACATATCATAAAATCTAAGCAGTATGGCTTGAAGAAGAAAAGTTATAAACACGAAGAGAGCTCTCCACCTTCAAACAGACTTTAAACCCATCCATTATGCTGTCCAACCCCAGAATCACTGATTCTGACACAGATCAGGTCTAAACATCCTCATCTAAACTCTTATCTGGCCCTGTACTGCTTCCTGATTAAAATCCTTTAGGTAGGCCTTAACATCTCAGTATATGATTCACAAACCATACTTTGAGCCTTAGGTCCCTTCTAAGTCACCTGTCCCAGAGGCAGCATGGCCTCTGCTCACTGGAGGGATCCTGGACATGACCTGCTGTACACTTTGGTCCACATCATTCCAATTTTCTAGAAAGACATTCTCCCCTTCTCTACCTGTTGAGATCTTGCCACCCCTTCTGTAAAACTTTGAAGCTTATTGCATCAAATCTCTTGTTCCCCTGGTTTATCTTATGGTCGACCATGGGCTCCTTGAAAGCTTGATGTCTCCTTTAGCTTTTCTTGCCAACCAGCCCAGTGCCCTGTACCAGCACATCCCCCAAATGAATGTTGATAGAATAGTTTTTTTCCCCAAGCATTAAACTTATGTGAAATGGCACACAATCTAGCAGGATCACAATTAATGGAGTTATTCTCCTTCATTAGATTATCATATTGACCATTCTTGTCTACATCCTAGCCTTCTTAGACAGTTCAAAAGAGGCTTATTTTTGGTGTGGAGGGTGTTACTTGCAATAAAATTCAGCTTGAAATATGCTTTTAGCATTTAGTGGCAGTGTGAAATTTTGCATTATGCTTAGGGAAATTCTGAAAATAGCTTGAAATTGGACATTATAGTTTATTTTAAGGAAACAGAAGTAACAGCATACCAGAAAACTGGACTAAATAAATGGGCTTATGTTTTCCCTTCAGACTCCCCACAAACACATACAAATATGTGCCCAAAGCAATCCTTCCTTAACAGAACTCCACAAAATGAATCTCCAGCATTCATCAGATGAAACAATTTTGAAAAGGGCTTTAGAACAGTTTGACTCAGTGCTGAGACCTCAGGAGGAGAGGAACCAAGAGAGCCTTGTCCAACTGTTGAATGTCTTTTTATTCACCGCACTCTGCCTGGAGCAGCTGAAGAATGTGGCTCAGGGTGTTATTGGACACGCTGTGGGGAGTCGGTTTGAGTGAGGTTGACATTAGACACTTGCCAGCAAATAAATCTCCAGTACATTTCCTAGGCTGTCTCAAAATGTATGCTGTGCAGAAACTCAGGTCTGTTCAGAATGTATGGGTTTTGAAAGGCTAGAGTTGTGGTTTCAGACTTGCCACATCTGCATTTTGAGGAGAAGCCCGAGAACCTCTTTCATGGGTCACATGCGCTTGCTTGCCACTTGCTTAGGCTTTCAACGGGAGGTTGTGAGAGGGAGATGGGTCACACCCCTGCTCTGTCCACAGGGTGCTAACTGCGCAGACCTTTGTGTAAACCACTGAATTCTGTGTGATCCATGCAATAACAGAACCGCACGGCACTCACAGGGAAGAAAGCTGGGGGACGCTGGGGTGAGCAAACACAGCAGACCTTCGCACACTTCACACAGCGTGCGGCACGTGAGCCAGATTTGGAAGGATAAACAAGACTTAGCAAATGGACAGGGCAAAGGGCAGCACAGGCAGATGGAGCCGTGTGTACAGAGGCACAGCAGCATGAACTGCTCAGTGCAGGGGAATCGAGTGCCACAGGGAATTAGCATGGAAATAAAGTGAAAAGTCGGACACAGCCAGGTATGTACCTGTCTATGCAAAAGCACACATCGGTGCTTGATAATCTTGAACTGATCCTCCAAATCAGCTGTCCATCCTGTCCTCCCTACTCTGTCCCTGTACCCAGGAGGCTGATCTCTGAAGTCAACACCCATGGGCTACCTCGCCCCCAACTTGGTTAGTTTTACTGGCAGGAAACCAAAGAGAGGTCAGGTAAGATATCCGCATGAGAGAGTCAGAGGTTTTAAGGAATTGCCTTTGGCCACTGTGGGGGCTGCAAGCCTGAGATCTGTAGTGCAGGTTGCATACCGGTGATAGTTGGTGTAACCTTCAGTAAGAAAACAGTCTGAGGCCAAACTCTTTCCTCCTCAGAGGAATCTCTGTTTTTTTCCTATTGAGGCTTCAAATTGACTGGAAGAGACCCGCCCACGTTATGGAGGTTAATCTGCTTTACTTAAGGTCTGCTGATTTAAATATTAATCACATCTTAAAAATATCTTCACAGCGACATCAAGACTGGTGTTTGATCAAAATCTGGTTTTGAGGCCCAGCCAAGTTGGCTCATAAAGTTAACCATCACAAATATTTATTGCCCCTGCTTCTTCCCTATCAGGTGCAAACTGGTACTGAATGCCTCCTTGAGGGGCCCTGACTAGCTGTCCTCTTGGTCTTCAGGCACAGGCCTGGAAGCAGTGATCTATTGTTGCTAGCTCCTGGCTGCTTCCTTAATCCTTGTGCTTCTGTCAACCCTGACTACAGCTTTGTAAACAGTTCCTTCATTGGACACTCTTCAATTATCCCACTCTGGTATTTTATTTCTTTCCTATAAGCATCCCATCAACGAATCTGTGCCACCTTAGAGTTGATAATCAAAAAAAAAAAGGAGTCAGCATGGAGGCACACGCCTCTAACCCCAGCAGCTCAGGTGGCCAAGGCAGGAGGATCACAAGTTTGAGGCCAGCCTCAGCAATGTAGCAAGGATCTAAACAACTCAGTGAGACCTTGTCTCTAAATAAAATATTTTGAAAAGGGCTGGGAATGTGGCTCAGTGGTTAAGTGTCCCTGGATTCAATCACTGGTACCAAAATAAATAGATAAATAGAAACTCAAGTCTCCAGACAATTTATAAGCTCAAGAAATGGCATCCATGATTTCAGAGATGTTATTGGTCATCTCTGTCATCTCAGGAGTTTTCGAATACTATCTCTCTGCCTGGGACAATATATTTGGCTTCTTACATACCCAGCTCTACCATTCTCTGAACCCCAAGGACTGATTAGCATTTTCCCATCTGCCCTCCGTAGTAGTCCCCTCTGAAGGGTTCACCAGATGGGTAAAATCTGGTCATCACTACCGTCCAGCACAATTCCTAGCAACATTCTTCCTGAGGGCGAGACCCAGCTTGTTCACCTCATTATCCTCCTCATTATCCCTAGTACTCCGCCCAGTGCCAGCCCTCACTACTACTAATAGTAACAACTATCATATTTATAGCTAAGGTACTAATCTGGGTAGCTTAGAACAACAGAAACTTGTCACAAAGTTCTGAAGTTAAACAAAATCCAGGTGTTGGCAGGGCCACCTCCCCTCTGAAACCCCTTAGGGAATCCTTCCTAGCTTTTGGTGGTATTGTTTTTTTTTTTTTTAAGTGATTTTTTTTTTAATAATTTTAAGACAATTGAATGGGAGAAAAGACAGTCTTTCCAACAAATGATGCTGAGAAACCTGGATATCCACATGCAAAAGGATAGGTATTCCTTGGCCTGCAGTGTGTGATTGCAATCTCTTCCTGTGTCTTGCGTGGCCTTCTCCCTGTGAGTCTGTGTCTTCACATGGCATTTTCCTCTTAACAGGTGCACCTGTCATGTTGGCTTACAACCTTCCCTGATAACCTTCTTTTAACTTGATTACATCTACCAATAAGGTCATTTTCACAGGTACAAAGAGGACTTCAGCATAACCTCTTAGAGGTCATAATTTAATCCATTACATTGAGAGCTGAGTGTGGGCAGGCACTATTCTCAGTGTTTCCCATCCATTAATTCCTTTACATAATGCCCTTGTGAGATAAGCACAATTACCCTGCCCAGGGTTGGAATTTAGGCAAAGAGAAGTGTTGGCCCAAGTTTAAATTGTACAAATTTGATAAGTAGAGGAGGCAGAATGCTCCTTCCCATCCTTCTTATTTCCTTCTCCTTTTCCTTTATGAATAATTTTAAAGCTAAATTTTAGGAATTACATAGATAATGCTCCTCGAACTTTAATGTGCCTATGAATACTGGGATCTTATGCCAGTACAGACTCTACCTCAGTTGGTCTGAGATTCCATCTTCCTAACCAGCTATGGGGGCCCACTGCTGCTTCTGGTCTATAGACATACTTTGATTGGCAAGACCACTTGGTCTCTAAGGACTAGTCATATCAGAATCATTTAGGGGTATTTTTTTTGGAGGGGGATACCAGGGATCAAACTCAGGGGCATTCAACCACTGAGCCACATTCCCAACCCTTTTTGATATTTTATTTAGAGACAGGGTCTCACTGAGTTGCTTAGCACCTCGCTTTTGCTGAGGCTGGCTTTGAATGTGTCATCCTCCTGCCTCATCCACCCAAGCCACTGGTCATTTAGGGGTATTTTTTTAACTATTAATTTTCCAGAACTCTTTTTTTTTAAAGAGAGAGAGAGAGAGAGAGAGAGAGAGAGAGAGAGAGAGAGAATTTTTTAAATATTTATTTTCTAGTTTTCGGCGGACACAACATCTTTCTTTTATGTGGTGCTGAGGATCGAACCCTGGCCGCACGCATGCCAGGCTAGCGCGCTACGGCTTGAGCCACATCCCCAGCCCCTTTCCAGAACTCTTTTAAACCTATTGACAGATTCTCAGAGGAGAATGAGAATCTGTATTTTAAGGGAAGGGATTCTGAAGGGCATTCAAGTTTTCAGACTACTGACCTAGGCAAACTATATGTTGATTGGAATTGGCCTGTTATAATGTCTTTTCCTATTGGAGCATTTTTATTAAGTGATGGCAATTAGAACATTTAGAATTAATTGGGTAACTCTATTTAAAAAAAGTCAACTGAGAGGCAGTCCCTTAAGTGGGTGGTCTGACCCTGTCCTGGGCAAGATTACATGTGTTGACATAAAAAACTGTACACTTATCAAAGTTGTAGATGGTAAATGGCTGGGCAAGAAAATTAATGTGATTGCTAAAAGAAAGCCAAAGTTTTTTTATGTAAATTTTAAAATTTAATTATGACATCAGAATGCGTTACAATTCTTATTACATATATGGAGCACAATTTTTCATATCTCTGGTTGTATGTATAGTGTATTCACACCAATTCGTGTCTTCATACATGTACTTTAGATAGGTGGCATATATACACAATGGAATTTTACTCAGCAATAAAAGAGAATAAAATCATGGCATTTACAGGTAAATGGGTGGAGTTAGAGAAGATAATACTAAGTGAAGTTAGCCAATCCCAAGAAAACCATCCAAAGTTTAAAAGAGGCTCAGTAGGCTACAGCATACTCTGAAAGCAGTAGCTTTAGGAGTAATCATAGTAAGCTATAGTCTTACATCAGGTTTAGAAAATGAATGTAGAAGCAAATGATGGTGAAAACCTGACTTGAAATTATTGATGTAAAAAGAATCTAGAGAGTTTAATTGATCACTAACTCATTATAAACCCAACAGTAGAATGCAATTACCATTCTGTGTCTTCAGAACAAAGAGGTGGCAATCTCAACTTTTCTACCTGGTGAGAGCAGGGCAGGTACATCATGTTTACTTTGAGATGCCATGTATTAGGAGTGGCATTGGATTGTGCCTTGTGGAGAAAGATCAGACTGGTGGGGAAATTGTAATTCACTGCCCCCAGAAACAGGATGGAAGAAATTGATACTACTTTGGAAGAGAGAAGTCAAAATAGTACTAGATCCAGGCAAGGTGGCTCATGCCTGTAATCCCAGTGGCTCAGGAGGCTGAGAATTGCAAGTTCAAAGCCAGTGTCAGCAACTTAGCTAGGCCCTAAGCAACTTAGTGAGGCCCTGTCTCAAAATACAAAATAAAAAAAGGGCTGGGGATGTGGCTCAATGATTAAACACCCCTGGGTTTAATTCCCAGTACCTCCCTCCAAAAAAAAAAAAAAAAAAACCCTGAAAATTTGGGAACTAAGTGTCTACAGACAATGACCTCTTTCTAAGTGGGCTCAAAGAAGCAGAAGCTGGATAGGTGGCTGGAAATTGCAAGGAGACAATGTTTAAGTCAGCATACATAGAAGAATGTTCTAAGGCTCTATCTGACTGAAGTGGAAGGAGACATTTGAGGAAGGATTCGTTTCTGTGTCCCTCTAGGTGTGTTAGGAGCTGTGCTATAGAAAGGAGTCTTTTCACTTTGGAGGCTGGGCCAGCTGTGCTCTTACACATGCCCAGATGAAAAGCATTGGTTATCCCAATAATGTGTAGGAAATAACCTACTTATGTGTTACCAAGTCGGTCATCTCCCAGAGGGGTTTTCCTTTCCTCTTTCTTAAAAACAGAAAAAATTATGGGCACCCTTCAAATCCTTATTGAAGGTAGTTTGATATTGCTGAAAATAATATTTTGGCATAATAAGAATTTTCATTCATTTTATTCAATATATGTTTATTGAGCACCTAGTATCGACAATAATTTGTAGAGATAGTAGCTAACACATATTTATAGAGAAGCAAACTGAGTCACAGTGACATTAAGAGATCTCAGAGAGGGACAGAGGCAGGATTTGAACCTGACAGCCTTGCTCTAGGATTGTTGCTTCTCTCTCTCTTCTCTCTCTCTCTCTCTCTCATATTGTTGGTTGAACCCAGGGGCACTCTACCATGGAGCTACATCCCCAATTCTTTATATATATATATATATATATATATATATATATATATTTTTTTTTTTTTTTTTTTTTTTTTTTTTTTTGAGACTGGGTCTCACTAAGTTGCTGAGGGGCTCATTAAGTTGCTGAGGCTGCTCAAACTTAGGATCCTCCTGCCTCAGCCTCCTGAGTTGCTGGGATTACAGCCATGTACCTCTGTGCCCAGCTAGGGTTGTCATTCTTAACGACTATATCAACTCTCTGTTTCATGCAATATAGTCTCAGAGCTGACTATCCACTAACTGGGAGATCAAACTCGCACGTGACTGAGTTAACTTCCTGCTGGGATATGGCGTTAGGTACCCATGCTGCTAGACTGCCCCGCTCTTCTGGGGTTCGAGTACTGGTGACTGTCTTCACGCCAGGGCGTGTCTTCCTACAGCCCCATGGGTGGAGCTATGCTCACCTGTTCCTTTGTAATATTACCCTTTGCCCTGTTTAGGATAGAATGTTCAATGTAAGTGCCTTGTGTGTGTCCCCTTCTCTTACTGTGGCCTTGGGTGTGGCCTACCCAGGTGTCAGTCAACCTGCTGACAGTGGATATCATGAAGATAGACTCAGCCCCTTGAAACCTGACCCCTTGCCTCATTTGAATAGCTTCTTCTCAATAAAAGGGGTCAGCGCATGTGCGCTCTCTCTCTCTCTCTCTCTCTTTCTGTGGACCCTTAAGGTCAGAGGAGCTGTCACAGCGACCCCAAAGAAAAAGGTATTTGTGTCTCTTGTGTGTTATTTTGTGCAGTCCAGTTAGCCCAGTTCAACTGGAGTGACCCCTGAGCCTTTTAGTCGCGAACAGAAACTTGGCAACTAACCATAATGCCTACAACCTCACAATACTTTATAGGGCCCATAAAAATGTCTGATTTCTTTTAAATCAGGAGAAAGAGAAATGAGCTTAGAGTTAAGAGAATGTTTTTTGCTTTTTCTCACACCAGAAAAAAATGTAAAACCATTATGGTGAGAGAGGCTGTGAAGGAAAAGTGCACCCATGAAAGTCAATATGTGGCCAGAGCAGCTCATACAGGGAATTTTGAAACGTGATTTTCGGGAAAGGTAGTATTTTAACTGGGCTAGTGCTCTTCCAACCTTTGAAGTGGTACAAAGGAAAAGGGATTGATGGACAGGTCACTCCACGTGCAGGTAAGGGGCCCGGAGATAGGGCAGTATTAATCCAGTGGTGTGAGTGGGGCAAGTCAGACATGACCTACTTAAATTGCTTACTGGACATCTAGAGAGCAGTGAGGGAAAGCAGTTTGAATTAGGGCAAAAGAGCCCAGAGTCCATTTTATGCTGGAAGAGACCATCTTGTCCCAAAAGGGAAATGATTGCTGGGGAGGCGGGTGCACGGAGCCTGGGAGGTGTGCTAGAGAAGAGGAATCCTTGTCTTCTCTGATCTTTTGAGTTGTTAACCTCTAGACAGCGTTCACACTCTCAGTGCTATGCTCTAGGGCCTTTTACGTCTGTAAATTCTCCTCCTAGGATATTCTATCACTGAGCAAATCAAATTTCCTGAGCTGGTCTCCTTCCTTACCTGTATTTCCATTTCCCAGATGTGTTTTATCTCTGCATTACCAGGAGAGTAACTCCCCCTCTTCTTACTTACCAGCCCAGGGTGAATGTTATTTCCTGATAAGCAGTTTAGATGCCAAAATAGTGCTGGGGGCTAAAACACAACAAAAACCCACAACTATTTTTTTAACAGTCTTATTAAGATAAAATTGAGCTTAAATTGGCTATAATTCATCCATTTAAAGTGTATATCAGGTGGTTTACATCAAAAGATTTTCCCTGGCCCTGAATTTTTCCAGGGTATCTTTGCTTATAGATAAGGAGTATTTCCCGCAAGGGATGGGAAGGGGAGATCAACTAAACTTCTACTAAATAGGATAGAATTTGTGTACTTATAGACAGGAATTATGTTGTATTTTAGTCCGTTGCCTACAAACTACAAAGTTGTTAAAACTGCTTCCCTAGATTCAGAATCAGACAGCTCAAAGGGGTGTCTTTTAGAGTCTAGAATATACCCTTGGCACACTTTGATTCTTTATCAGCCTTTCCTTGTAATATTTGATGATGATGATGGTGATAATCATGGTGATAGCTGAGTGACTACTCTGTATAGGTACTGAGGCAGGATTAGGGACCCTTGTCACCTCTCATGTCACCTCTATCAGTAGAAGTGATGTGAGGCTAAGAATTTCCCTTTCATCCTACACTGTTGCAGTTACTGGAAGAACTAACTTCCCCTAAAAACAAGATCCTGTTTTTCAAAAAGATTGTGGACCATCCCTAGGAACGTGCATAAAGACTCTCAAGTTTGACCTGTAGTAACCTAGAAGGGAGAATCTCCTACTTAATACCTCATACGTATTAGTTGCATCTCATACATCTAATGTAAAACCCAGGAAAGAGCATTTGGCACATGCACCACAGGCATTATGGGCAAGGCACAGGAATCTGTTGACCATCCTTCATTTAGCATAACCCACCTAGCAAAAAGCCTGCCAAAGGAGAACTAAGAACTCAGAAACATATCTAAGCCCAGACCCCTTCTGAGTTTGAGGGCAGATGTCTTTGTTATGTCCCTGCTGCCAGGATGCAGCATAGTTTCCTCCAATGAACTCTCTTAACTGCTTCCCTTTGTCTTGGAGAATTCTTCCTACCACCTGTGCATTGGCCATCACCCAAGTCCCATGACAAGTCCCTAAATGCTTTAAAAAACATTTTATTTAATACTTGCAAGAACTTTATGAGGTACTTATAATCATCCTCATTTTACAGATAATAAAACTGTAAAGAGAGAAGAAAAGCAAAGAGAGAAAGCAATATGCCTAAGTCAGTTCGGCAGGTGGAACAGGATTCAAAGCCAGGTAGGATGCCAAAGTCCTTCTCTTTTTCAGAAGGCTATCCTTGGATCTGCTTGACTTTGGGCTCCTTTTGTCTCTCGAGGTGAGTCTGCCATCAGTAGGTCCAACTTTAGGCAAGATCAAGACTTACAGGATATTCAACAACCCTGAGTCCCACTGTTTCCAGTCTTTTGTGCCAGTTTTGGCAACTGGGCTCCTGTCAATGATCATGTCATTGCCTAGTCCCCACTTCCAGGCAAGGCATCATATTTAGTTGCTACTGTCCTTGACCCACCTGTACCTCTATTCCTGCATCAGGTATATCAGCTCTTCCAGAACTAAGATTGCTCATTTTTTCCATTCTCAATTTTTCAGGAACTCAAGTTTTGCCCATTTACCTCTTCCTGGATTCTGAGTTTGCCTGCTGACCTGGGCTTCCTCATTTTATGTAGTACCTGTGAGTGTATTTCTCCCAGATTTAGCCTTCCTCCTTCCAAAAAAGCCCTTCTTCTTAGACTCTCATCTCTTGTGTTAAAATTAAAATGTAGATATTTCTAATTTGCTACCTTTCTCTCCTTGAAAACATAGTAATACCATGGTATTAAAAACAAATACCATGGTATTAAAAACAAACACCATGCTTGAGTATCTGCTTGCCCCTTCTCCCCACTTGGTACCAGCCAAAGACTTGAAGGGAGAGAAGGGGGAAGGGGCGGAGACAATACTACCCTTTATCCTCTTGTTGTCCATTTCTACCTCTCCTCAACAGGAGGCCCCACTTGTCACCCACTCTCAGCTCCATTGTCCTCAGGGCCACCACACACTACAGAAAGAAATGGTTATTGGCATCCAAAAGACAAGCAGGAAAATAATTTCAGCTTCTATGCAACCACAGGGCTAGAGCTTAGGAGATAAATCTTGGAATTTTCTCAGTTCTGGAAACTTCTTTTGGGCCAACTGAAGCTAGACCAACTTTTCCAACCCTCAGGCCCACTCTTGCCAGTGGATTAAAAATCACTTTAATTCCTAACTACCTCTCAGTTCATAAGTAGAACTCTCTTTTGTAGGCCAGAACAATAAGGAAACCAGATCTTTGTCAGGAAAGATAGCTTCCAGCAAATTCTTCATACCTTTCCAGCAGAGCTAAATGGCTATTTCTCTGTAACATTTTTCTTGTCCCTCAGTTTAAATGATTCCTTTCTCCCTTCATGCTTCAGAAAACTTTGTTGAAAAAACACTTTTCAAAGTTGGTTTTTATCACTAAATTGTGAGCTCCTGATTTGACTGTTTTTGTTTCCCCAGTACAGTGTAATCCAGAGGAAGAACTCAGGAGTGAATGAACTTGGAAAGACAGAAGTTAGACTGGAATTGGAAAAAAGACACAATCAGTAGAGATGTCATTTAGACCCTGACACCAGTGTTTCTATAAGAGTGATGGATTCTGATACAATACAGGGAAATGATCTTTGAATATGTGATAGAATTTTTAAAAAATGTTTTGCATGGGGCAGCCAACAGATGGTCCATATCCTTGAGACTCAACTCTTGATTTTGGGGGATAGGGGGCAGTGGGTGCTAAGAATTGAACAAGGGCCTTGTACATGCTAAGCATGCATTCTACCGTGGACTTACAGCCTCAAGCCTATACGCATGTGCGCGCGCGCACACACACACACACACACACACACACACACAAATATGTATATATATAGAACATACACATATTTTAAAAAATAATTTTATGGTTACAAAAATAGACTTACTTTCCATTCTACAAAAGAGGATGATAAGTTCTATTATGTTTGTTATATACTTTCCTCATATTAGAATTACTTCTTATATATTAAGAATTTTTAGGAGTATTTCTTTAAGAATTTAGGAGATTATGATCAAATAGCATATGTCTATCTACATACTCAATTTTAATCTATATTACAAATTGATTTGATTCTTTAATTTGCACCAGGACTGAGATAAGAGTTCACTTATGGGCAGTATCCTTCAAAGGGACAGTGTGGGTTGAAAAAACCCCAAGGAGAACTTAATTTTAAGCAATTTTGGATGCTCCCAGGTGCCCAGAAGCAAATGCAAATGTTTCCTAGAGAATGTGCCCTCAGGGGACATTCACACAACTCTCACAGCACAACGTGGGCTCACAATTTAAAGAAAAAAGATAATCAAGGAACACTTGAAGAATACTACCATGAATAAGTGACAGCAGAAACACCAAATGATAAAAGCACCCCCAAAAAGACTTCAGATGTTAGAATCACTGGATAAAACATTTAATATGCTGACAGAGATAAAAGTGATGGCAAAAGAACAGGAAGGGGGCTGGGGTTGTGGCTCAGTGGTAGAGGGCTTGCCTAGCATATGTGAGGTACTGGGTTCAATTCTCAGCACCACATATAAACAAATAAAGTCCATTGACAACTAAATATATATATATATGTAAAAGAACAAGAGGGTATAAAAATGTCCAGTTTTGAGCATGGGGGGTTAGAAATGATGGTAGAATAAGATGGACATCATTATCCAAAGTACATGTATGAAGATACAAATGGTGTGAATATACTTTGTATACAGAGATATGAAAAATTATGCTCTATAAGTGTAATATGAATTGTAATGCATTCTGCTGTCATGTGTAACAAATTAGAATTTAAAAAATATCCAGTTTTGAAAAAGAATCAAATGGTACTTCTAAAGCTGAAAGATATTAAAGTTGAGATAAAAAAGAACCCAAATGGAAGCATTAAAAAGCAGTATAGCTCTGATTGGTGCTAAAACCAGGAAGACCTAAATGAAAGACTGTTCATCCAGAGTTTGCTATATAGCAAGGAGTTGGCTGCCATGGCTTGAGTTTGGTAGAGACATTAAAGCAAGCATGGGCATGGAAAATCTTTATAGCAACCAAAAGTGAAGTTTCCAGCTGTCCTCTGACACCAGGAGTCATTGGCTCGGGGAAGCTAGAGGTGGACTAGCTAGAAGTGAGCCTTATATGTAATTGGTTCAGGGTGCACATCTGGCCTTCTCTGCTTGGTCTGCTTAGTGCTCAGTGAGAAGCCAGAGTAAAAAATGGGAACATCGGTGGTCAGTGAGCAAGTCTTGAAAGTTTGGACAGATTGCTGTGGAGGTTGCAGTTTGCCTTCCTGGGCTTCACACGTGGGTCAGAATCCCATTATCACAAGGGCTCTGGCCTTGCCTTTTGTGTATTCAGTCTCTATCTAGGCAGAGTTGGTTAACTGGAAAACTTATCTGAAAAAAAAAAATGACTCAGAATGAAGCCCAGAGAGATAAATGTATGTCTTATCATATTTCTAGAAGAAATAGAGAAGAGAATGGGGAATATAAACTATTCATAGAAATAAAGACTGAAGTTTTTTCAGGAATGAATGATTCAGATTTAAAACCTCAACAAGGCTGGCCACAGTAGTACATGCGACTGATCCCTGCTACTAGGGAGGCTGAGGCAGGAGGATTGCAAGTTCAAGGCCAGCCTGGGTAACTTATTGATGAGGTTAGGTGGAAGAGATAAGGCTAGGCAGATAGGGAAATGTGCCCCTGGGCAACTTCCTGGACAGTAGAGCACAAATAACAGCTGTAAGTTTTTGCTGAGAAACTTACAAAAGGTTATTTTTAAATTGGGATCTACGTGACCTGGAGTCCATAGGAATTCAGGACATACATGACCTGGAGTCCATGCCTCCTGATCAATACTTTGATTATCTAAAGGCTGTATGAATACCTTGTGAACACTGAGTGCTTGCCCAGTATTGGGAAGGGAGCTGACTTTCTTAAGTCCATAGATCCATATAAACCCCTAGACAATAGCCATTCACTGGCAATCTTCTCAGGTCCCCTTCCAAGGTGGGAGCTTTGCTTCACTTTGTTTCAATACATTCCTGTACTTTGCCTTTGCCCGCTGCTGGCGAAGAATCTCATTCTTTGAATCTGCAAAAAATCACCCAACCCCACACTCTGTGCTACAATGAGACCCTGTCTCAAAATAAAATATAAAAAGGGCTAGAAATGTGGCTCAGTGGTAGAATGCCCCTGGGTTCAAAATAAGTCAGTAAATAAATAAATTCCAATCAACTGAAATAAATATGGATAAATACAAATAAACATTGCCTATAGAAAAGATAAATTAATGTGTCTTTTTTTTGAGGGGGGAATGCTGGGTATTGAATTCAGGGTCTTTTGTATATAAGGCAAGTACTCTACCACTGAGCTACATCCCAGATGCTGATGTATCATTTTAGGGGTAAAAAAAAAAAAGTAAAAATAAAAGGTTGAACAATAATAATACATAACCCAGAGGAAGCTGTTTTGAGTCAGGTTTGCTAAAGTTCTCTTTAAAGAGAAATATGTTATTCCATTTATATTTCAAGTGTGCATATTAAATTCCAAGGGTAACCACCCAAATGATACAAATGAAATCTATATGCTCCAAACCCATAAAGATCAGAAAAATGGAATGAAAAAAAAATTTAATCCAAAATAAGTCCAGAAAGAACAAAAAAAGCAAGGCCAATTGAGCACAAAAAAATATGAATATAAAATGGAAAAAAATAAACTCAAATCAGTAATTGCCAAAAAAGTCAATGGTATACACTTCTCAATCAAAAGTCATGGACACTTAGAATGTATTAAAAAACAAAATCCTGATATGGTATTTTCAAAAGGTGAAACTAAAACAGTATCATTCCCTTATAATAAACTTGACTGTTGTATAATGACTTTCAGTGGGTTCTCTGGGTCCTTCTAGTGAAATTTTGAACCTGAGTCTAGTTTTGTGACACCCCGCCCCCACACACACTCTGACCTGCCACAAAGTTGCAATTGATGTCAGAAACAAAGGCAAGAGGGGCCTGGTGGCAAGCTCAGAGGCTGAGGCAGGAGGATCTCAAGTTCAAAGCTAGCCTCAGCAATTTAGGGAGACCCTGTCTCAAAATGCAAAATAAAAAAAGGGTTGGGGATATGGCTCAGTGGTTAAGCGCCCCTGGGTTCAATCCCCAGTACCATTTAAAAAAAAAGTGAAGCTAATCTTGAAGACTTTTCCCTTGAATTTTGTAGCTGGCTGAAACTCCGGTAGTTGATATCAGAAGTGAGGACAATTTTGTGTAGAAACTGTCCCCACAATTTAGTAATTCGGCCAACTCTGGGCATACATTAACAAAAACTCACCACATAAGTTACAAAATGTACCTCAATACAGTTCAAGGATCAGTAGCACTTTTTCTGACAATAATATATCTGATTTAGAAATCAATAACAACAACAACAACAACAACAAAAATAAAGATCTCACCCACAGGGAATTTTAAGTCATACTTTTCTTTTGGTACCAAAGGGACCAAAAAGAGATTGAACCCAGGGGTGCTTAACCACTGAGCCACATCCCCACCTCTTTTTATTTTTTATTTTGAGACAGGTTCTTACCAGGTTGCTTACAGCCTCACTAAACTGCTGAGATTGGCTTTGAGCCTTCAATCCTCCTGCCTCCGCCTTCTAAGCCATTGGGATTACAAGCATGCATCACCACGCCTGGCTAAGCCACACTATTAAATAGCTTATGGATCAACCTAAATTAATTAATCTTGGAATTGTTCCCATTGTCCTGCAGTTTTTGTTGCTAAAATAAAAGAATAAGACCTTTTAAAGACTCTCATAACATTTTTGAAAGGTCAGAAAAATAATTTATTATACTGTTTTTAAAGTCTTCTACAGGAGGAGTTTTGGTGAATTTTGTATCTCTGTGTTACAAAGGGAAAAGAAGTGCAATACCTTACTCTTGGTTTGCAAGAATAACTCATAGACCACAGACATCAGAAAAGATGGGAACTCACTAGTCAGCTCTCCAACCAAATGTGCATAATTGGGGATTGCTATAGAAAATGATTAGCAAAGATACACTGTGATGTAAGGTTTTTGTGTTTGATCTAGGAATATTTATAAGTTATCTTTTCAGCTTTAACATAATTAAAAACCAAGTATTAGCACATATAAATCAATGGAATGGAATCGCAAGTCCAAAAATAAACCTATGTGTTTACAGTCAGTTGATGTTTTATAACTGTCTTAGTGGATATGAGTGGTATCTGGGTTTTGAACTTACATTTTCCTAATCACTAATGATGTTGAACATCTTTTCATGTGCATGGAATTTGCATATCTTCTTAAGAGAAATATTTTTTCAAATTATTTACCCATTTTTTTAGTTATTGTGTTTTTATTGAGTAATGAGTTCTTTACTCAGACTTTATCGAATATATGATTTACAATTTTTGAAAATGAAAAGATAACCCACAAAATGAAAAAAGTGGAAACAATCCATATGTCCATCAATTGATGAAGAAATTGGAACCCTCATACATTGGCTGACAGGATCGTAAAATGGTATGGCCACTTTGGAAAAGTCTGGCAGTTCCTTAAAGGATTAAACAGTATTAGCATATGACCCAGTAGTCCCACTCTTAAGTTTATACCCAAGAGAAATGAAAATAAATATCCACAAAAATTTTACAGAAATGTTCAAAGCAGCAGTATTCATAATAGTCAAAAGTGGAAACAACCCAAATGTCCATTGATTAATGGAGAAATTTTAAAATGTGTGGTATACCCACAAAATAGAACATTATTTGGCTAAAAGAAGGAATGAAGTACAGATACACAACATGGATGAAACTTGAAAAGATTTATGTTAAGTGAATGAAGTCAGACACAAAAAGTCATATATTGCATGGTTCCATTTATGGGAATTGTCCAGTATAAGCAAACCCAAAGAGACAGAATATAGATTAGTGGTTACATGGACTAGGGGGTAGAAAGGAATAGGGAATGACTGCTAATGAGCATGAATTTCCTTTGGGGGTTGATAAAAATATTCCAAAATTAGGCAATGGTGATTTTTGCACAATCTTTGTGAATATAATAAAAGCCATTGAAATAAAGCCTTCATAAAAAATTTTTAAAGTATTATAATAAGCCAAACTAGCCCCAAATTTTGAATCAAAGTGTCATGGAATGATGATCATGTTTCATTTTTTAAAAGAAAGAAGTGTATTTCATCATTCTTTCATTAGCAAAACCAATGGTTTTTGTACTGTTCCTAATTCAAAAGGAACATTTTTTAATCTCCAATTTATTCTTTAAAATTTAATTCTGGTCTGTTTTACATTGTATATAAAGTATTAATTCTGCATTACTGGGATATAATTTCTAAATTCATAAATATACATATGTTGAAGATTTATGCACAAGGTTTCTGTCTGAGGGCACAACCAACAAAGGTTTGAGATCAGTGCTGCGATGTCTTGTTAGATGACAGTCAGAAAAAAAGAAATGGAGAAATTGAAATCAGCAAGGGGTAGAGACATACCAAATTTTATCTTATAAATACTGAGTAATTTGTATACAAGATTAAAATAAAAATAAATCTGAGGGTCCCTCTCAGAAAATTGTCTGAGGTTATGAATACAATTTTTATTAATTTTAACTCAACTCAATTCTTCATTATGTGGTAACAACTTAGCCTAAGTAAATTTCCACTCTGGTGTTTCATGCAAGAGGGTCACACCTTAGATACCGTGTACTAAAAATACATCCTTCAAGAACAACAATGTTATAGTTCTTTCTTTCATCCTGTTAGGGACTGCCAGCCAGACACTGGCACCCTTTACCAATTCAGTTAGTACTGCAGACATCATCTGGAGTAGCGTCCAGTTTCTTTTCCCAGCTTGCCTTGGAAAAAGACAGTGGTGTCCCTGTAGTCTGTGATCTGCCACTTCAAATATTTGCCTGACCTCATTATCCAGAACACTCTGTAAATGTAGTCTGCTACCAGCCCTGGTCTGTGAGGGGATAGGATACGTCTCTGAACATGACAAAACAAAATAGAATGCTATGTCTAGCCAGGCTTGGAAAATACTGCTGCCAGGTTTCTATTGGTTTAAGGAAAATTTGTGTCGGCTATAACTGTGTTCCCGAAACCCTGCTGTGAATATTCTTATTCAAGGACCAAAGGCTGAGAGGAAAGTCTGCCTCTTTGCTGGCACATCTGTCCACTACCTGTTCTTCAGGAAGAGCTTTGTTCTTAAGGCTCAAAGCTGGGCTGTACCCACCTCCACACAGCAGCAGTCAGTTGGTCTATTGATCAGGTGTCCTTCCTTTTAGCAGGGGGGTATTGTGGGAAGAACACTCAGACAGCTTGTATTAAAATTCTAAGTCTTCCACTTACTGGCCTTGGAGACATAGCTCAACTTCTCTGATCCTTGGTATTCTCATCTGTAAGGAGGAAATGGCCGTTGTGCAACGAAAGTAAGTGAACATATTTGAAAGTAACACAGTGTCTGGCACACAGGAGGTACTCAATAGATGTTAGAGTTCTGTTTTGGAAGTCTGGGATACAGGATCTGGGATGGATCCTCTTTATCAACCTACAATCACTATGTCTGATGCTGTGGATGTTGCTTAATGAATGGGCAAATGGAAACAAACGTTTCTTCTTGAAAGAAACCCTGGATTTTATTGGATAGTGTTTTGAGCTTGGATTCCCCTGAAGGCAGAGCCTGAGATAAGACCAGAATACAGCTCTTTATTTGGAAGATGATCCAGAGAGTGTGGAACAGGGAAGAAAGAAAAGCCACTAAAAGGACATGTTATCAAAGTCACTGCTGTAGGTAATAGAGCTGGACTCCCCCAGAACCTTCTAAGAACTGTGCAGAGTACCCTTGACAGATGGGACACAGGAGCGTTTCTCCATTGGTTCCCATCCTGCACTAGTCAAAGTTTCCCTACCAAACCATCCATGTCCACCAGCTGATTGAGCACCCAGTGATGGCTTCACCTTCAGGGAAGCCAAGGAGAGAACGCAACAGGCATGCTTGAGGCAAGAGGCTAACTGGGAGACATGAGTCAGCCAGGAACAGCTAGACAATTTACAGGTTCCAGGGCAAAGGGGAAAGGCAGGGCTCTTTATTCAAAAATTGTTAAGAATTTCAAGGCAGGGGGCTGGGGATATAGCTCAGTCAGTAGAGTGCTTGCCTGGCATGCACAAGGCCCAGGGTTCAATTCCCAGTACCACCAAAAAAAAAAAAAAAAAAAAAGAATTTCAAGGCAGCACCAGTAGAGCACTTCTAAATGAGGTTCCACACAGAGAAGTGGCTTTCCTCTACCCAGTCAATGACCATGTACTTCTTTACTGAACTCTTGTCTGCTATGGCCTTCTAACTAAGCACAGAGCCCTTCTAAATGAGGTCCATGTTCCAAGAAGCCAGCCCGGATCCATCTGGGGCTAAATTAGAGACAACACTAAGAAAAACACTAAGTGGAAGTACCATAAATGTCAGACAGACAACAATGGGTCCAACATGAGAGCCCATTTTGGCAACCCCATTCCCCTTCTGCAGTGATTGTTTTGAGATGGCTATGTTCTGGTCAATAAGATTTAACAGGAAGCCCACTAACGAGTGTTAGGCAGAGAGAGGCAAGCAAACAAAAGGTTGTGGGGCTTTTTGTTGTTAGTGGTAGTGGTTGTTGTTTGTTTTTGCTCCCTTCTCTCTGTTTTCTGCTAGAGATGGACAGCATTATGAAGACATAATGGTGGGAGCTGCAGCCGCCATCTTATTGTTATGAGGGGACACATCATGCCACACTGAGGATGAAAGAGTGGAAACGAAGGAGAAGCCAGGGTGCTAGGTCCACCCTGGGACCACGGCTCTGGAGCTTCTTACTTAGTGACAATAACTGTCCTATAGATAAAGTCAGAAGCAGGCAGAAACATTTCTAACTTATATAACACCTAAGAAACATTCTTCTCTATTTGGAATAGTATTAACCATATTATTTGAAGCATAGCAAAGACTTTTGTCTGTAGACATGCTTTGATTAGGCACAGCAGACAAGAGTTAATTAAAGAAGTTCACGGTCGTTGACTGGGTAGAGGAAAGCCACTTCTTAGTTACCTTTCCTCTCTGCACAACCTGCCTCATTTGCCTCTAGCTGCTTTCCAGTTTTCGCTCACGGGGACTAGTGGTGAGGAGGTAAATGACATTTTACTTCTCCATGCCCCAAAAGTCGGGGGTTTAAACCACTATTCGATCTTATTTTTGTAGATTAAATGGTTTAAACTTTGTAGAGGATATTGTTGTATTTGCTTGTCCATCTGACAGTGGACTCCATTTTACCTTTTTTAAAAAAAAACTTTGTTGGTACAGGGGATTGAACCCAGGGCCTTATGCATGCTAGGCAAGCTCTCTACCATTGGGCTACATTCCCAGTCCTCCATCTTACTTTGAAGAATTGTTCAGCCTCTTTGTACATAGTCTTGAGAAACTTTAGAGCCAAGGAGACTCCTTCCTTGGCCAAGGTCTGGGCATTAACCCAGAGGCCAACTGGACTTGCTCTCCAGGAATTAAGAAATCCAGTGGCAGTGCTTCGAATGGACTATTAGTTCTTGCTGCTCTAGATTCTGGTTGGTCCAGGGGTTCTGTCCTTGTCCTGGCTGAAGCTCATCCTTAGATTCTGTGAGCTATCCCAGATCTTCTTTCATTCATATATATGAATATATGAATGAAATTTAAAGGAACTTATAACCTCAAATAAAAACACTGTTCTGCTGCTTATAAATCAAATCTTTTACTTTCACATCATCTTTCAAATTAATTGAGGACATAGCAGTAGATTGATTGTAAAACTTGACTCAGTTATTCAAACATCTCTTGGCAATGTGACTTTGTAGTTCCTCCTACTAAGAGGTGGAGTCTATTTCCTCACCCCTGTGAATATGGGCTGGCCTTGTGATTTGCTCTGGATGTCAAGATTTGGTAGGAAAAATGATACATCTGTCCCAACTCTGGGCCTCAAGAGGCTTTGCTTGCTTCAAGTCTGTCTATTGGAACCCTGACAGTGCTGTGTAAACGAGCCCAAGCTGGCCTGCTGAAGGATGAGGGAGCAAATGAGGAAGATCTGATTCATCCCAGTCCTGTACTAGACCAGAGATCCTGTTGACCCCTAACCCTATGAGACAGCCAGCCTCAAGTCAGAAGAACTGCCTAGAAATGTACCATAGCTGACTGCAAATGTATGAATGAGTCCAGCCACAGCTAATTGAACTACTTAGTTGACTGACAGACTCTTGAGCAACAACAAATGGTCATTTTTTAACCCTCTGAAGTTTGGGATGGTTTGTTATATAACAATAGGGGATACATATAGCCAATAAAGCATAAAAGGTACTAATGTTCAACCGATTACTGTTGTGTTTATTGTATACCTTGCACTATGCCCAAATGTTATTACTTCTTGAGAGTCTCATGATAATTCCACAGGTCATTTATGTATTTGTTTGTTTTTAAAATAATGTGAGTCCTCTCTACTTGCATATTTTATAGAGGCCAAGATTTATATTATGTCTGAATGGTAACTGGGAAATTTATGTAGTACAACAATTTTGTTCTACCTGGCATTAGCCCAGCCCCAAACCAGAAGAAAACCCTCTTTTCAGTAAGGTATTATAAGACATCAACTGTGAACTGTGGGTGGGAATGGTTACAACCATCTGCCTACCCTCTTAGCACAGTGTTTAATACACTGAATTGATTATTCAAATCTGCCAGGGCAAGCCTGGTGGTTCTGTTCAAGACCAGAGTAACCTGAGGTTTGTGAGCCAAACCAAAACACACCCCAGTCCGAAGAGCTCAGAAAGCTTGAGTCAGTTCTATGATCACTTGGAAAGTTCTAAAACTGACTAACCATGTATAATAGGAGTTTCTGTTAGAAACAACTCAATTTCAATGAGGCAATTCACGTTACAGATGAGGAGAAAGTTGAGTAATAGGTATGTTTGATTTTCCCAGGCTTTTTAAAATAAGCTTTTGAAAAGCTGTGTTCTAAGCAGGCACATAGGGCCAGTGATGTGTACAGCACAGTGGTTCATTTAAAGAGACAAAAAAAAATCATAAATACATTTAACATATCTATCATTTCTACTGCAAAAGAAATTTTCTGTCAAAATGTAATTTTTGAAATATCATTAGAAACTCTCATTTGTGGTTACAGTAGGATTTAGTTGTTGGTTTTTTTTTTCCTGATTCATCTAACATAAAAAAAAAAAAATTCCCCAAACACAATGAAAATCCACTTGTAAAACAGGTTTTCTAGTCCTCAAACATATTCTGATAGTGCCTCTGCTTATTAACACAAAGCAAGTGTCTCGCTTCTTGATAAGTTTGTTTTCTCTTGGATGATGCCTTGGCAGAATAATTCTTCAAAGACACTCAGAAGAAACCCCGAACAAACCAAAGGGGGAAAAAAACAGCAGTTTCTTAAGATTATTAATTAACATTGCAAATTCATTGTTAGCAAAACACATTACTTGTAAAGTGATGTGGGAGGTAAGTTATTCAAACTGCTATAAGCTAAGAAACTTCTAGCTAAACAAACAGTTCGGTAGCTTTCCATCTTTCTCCGTGGTATTCCAAAATTGCCAGACAAAATTCTAATTCATGAGTATTTCAAATTGTTCTATCTATGAAAAAGGGAACAAATCAAATTATAAGAAAACAGAACTTAACAGAGTAAAATACCACTTTTAGGGGGAGCATAAAGAGAAATGGGAAATATGGTTAGCAATGATAAAATGATCAAAGCAACAGTACACTTTATTTTCGTGAAATCACCTGTAATAAGGTCCTTCGAATTAGCAGGCCTAAATAAACGCTCATTCCACCTCATCAGAACCAGTTGCTTCATGTTTGCTTGTTTCCCCATTGAGCAACAATCAAACAAAACTTGAGGCTTCTCAATGCGACTTTGAAAAACTAGATCGAGTCTCTTAATCCTCCCAGTGAGGCACAGGTGGCAAACTAGAATCACTAAGAGGGAAAAGCTAATTAAATTTCTACTAAAATCAAAGTAAAAATCTGTTTATTAGCCTCAGATTTCACTTGTTAAACACTAAGTCTATTCTTAATTCTTATAATGTTGTGTCACTATTTAAGTTTCAGATTATAAACTTGTGGATGCCAAGAGTCATGATGATTGTATTTTGTATGTTTTGTCTTGTGATAATGTTTCATCTACAAACTTTTGAATATGACAAACAGTTCTTGGTTTATGTGTCCTTTGGGTTTTTTTTTTTTTTCTTTTAGATTAAGGTTTGAAGGGGAGCAAAAGTAAAACTACTTTCTAGCTCTTCTCTGGAGGAATGCAACTTCTTACATTTATTTTCTAAGTAGGTAAAATACATTTCAGAAATGCCTCTGTGTCAGTTCCACCACTATCCTTTGAGAAGATGAAAAATGGAGAAAGGAGACTTTTTGCTTCTCCTTCCTTTAGGCACTTATATCAATTTAATCTATTCATAAATAAATCTTTTGCTGTTGTTGTTTAATACCTACAAATATGGGCTGGAAGGCAGACTTCTAAATGAGTGTATTGTAAAAATCCCCAAAGAAATAAATTTAGTAAAAGCCATTGAACTAGAGAAAGTTGGAAATTAGAGCATGCACTGTAACACCAGAACCAACTAGAATATTAAAATGAAAAGCATAGTTATTAAAAATATATAAATTTATAGACGAGCAACTCCTTTATTGTGAAGAGTAAGTGGGTAAACTGGAAGATAAAAGCTTAACTACCAGAATGCATCTCAAAGAGACAAAGAATAAAAACACTAAAGAAAAGTTCAAAGAAGACACATCTAGATATTTCACATACATATTTGATAGAGTGTTAAAAAGCAAATAATATAAAGAACAGTGAAGAGGTAATGTTGAAGAGATACTAGCAGGGATGCATTAAAACTGAAGAGGAACAGTGAGTCCTGATGTTGAAAATTCCCATAAACTGTGTAGTATAATAAATTAAGAATATGCCCATGCAATTTCTTTCACTTATTTTCTAAGTGCATAAAACACTTCAGACATGCCTCTGTATCATTGTATCATTACATCATATAAAATTCCAGAGCATTAGAGATAAAGTGAACGTCCTAAAAGCTATGGGAAAGAAATGATATCATACTTATAAGGCATGAGAATGAGATTAGCTAAGCAACAGTGGAGGCCAGAAGTCAATTGTGCTAAAAGAAAATAATTTTAGATCCAGAATTTTATACCCAGACAAATTATCATTCAAATGCAAAGGACAAAATGAAGATGTTTTCAAATATTTCAAAAGTTTCCTATTCAAACATTCTCTCTGAAAGAGTTACACCAGAGTATACTCCAGCAAGAGAAGAATTTTAAGGAATGGTACAAAAAGTCATAGCAATAGGGCCAGGGATGTAGTTGAGTGGTAGAGTGCTTCTCAGTGTGTGCAAGGCCCATCACCACCACCACAACAAAAATACATAACTAAAAATACAGTAGTAAATCAAAATGAATAATATGCTTTTAAAAACACATGTTTAAAAACAAGCTGGAACTACAATTTAGAGAGTAGTAACAGGAAAGTTGAGGTGAAGAACATGGAGAAAAGTCACTGAAGTTAAGGGCATCACCTTTATTGTTTGAAGAATAGATATGTTTTAAATATTTAAAGGTAACCACTTATACACACACAGAAAACAGTAGAAGAGGGAAACCTGAAAAGAAGAAAACATAATCAATGTACTTAGGACAAGAGAGAAAGAAAGGAGCAGAGAAATGAAAAAGATGTAGCTGTGGTGACACTGTTTGAGCTTCTGCATTTGGTGTTGCTTGAAAATAGAGGTGCTCCTGCACTTTTCAGTGCTGGAGGAAATAAATCACATTTAACTACAGTCAGGATGAGTTTTTGCTGTATTCCAAACATCTGGGCCAACTTGGCCTTCACACTCAGCACCCATATTTTTGCTTCACTTCCCTCCTCTTTCACGCTCACACATTTCCACAATGTGTTAAAATGTATTCTTCAGCTGGGCGGACGGCGCACACCTGTAATCCCAGCAATTTGGGAGGCTGAGGCAGAAGGATCGTGAGTTCAAAGACAGCCTCAGCAACAGCAAGGCACAAAAGCAACTCAGTGAGACCCTGTCTCTAAAATAAATACAAAATAGGGCTGGCAATGTGGCTTAGTGTAGAGTGCCCCTGAGTTCAATTCCTGGTACACCAAAAAAAAAAAAAAAAAAAAATATTTTTCAAAGCTTTCACAATATAAATAATAAAAAATACATTTGCTGGGGACTGGGATTGCGGCTCTTCCCTCCCTTCTTCCCTTCCCTTCCCTTCCTTCATTTCCCACCCCACTTCTTTCTTTCTCTCTCTCTTATTCTAGGGTTGAGCTCAGGGACCTTCTACCACTGCCCAAACCCCCAGCCCTTTTTATTTTTTATTTTGAGGCAGGATCTCACTAACCAGCCCAGGCTGGGCTTGAACTTGCAATCCTCCTGCCTCCCTCTCTGTCACTGGAATCACAGACATGCACTACCATGCCCAGATACAATACCTTCAGTTTAATTCAGGGAAGACTCTTAAAGGTAACAGAACAAAGCATGCAGGATGTCTCCTTTTTTTGCAATTCTTTATGAGGATGTAATAGAAGAAGCCAGCAAACAGAGTCTTCCCAAGGCCCTTATGCTTACCCTCCCTAACCTCCCTGCCTCGTTCAACTTTCCCTTTTCCCCACAAACAATGACCATAACACAACAGGATGACAGGATATAAAAATGTAAGTGTTTCAAAGGGAAGGACTTTAAAGTTGTGAGGTTCCAACAGGATAAAGAAGTAAGATAAACCACAAACAGAAAGGGAATGTTCAAGGGCAAATAAATTCTTTAATTATTTCATTTTATTGTCACAAGGTGAAGAAATTAATAGAGGAAATACCACATCCCAGACCTACAGTTAGTAAGTGGTAGCTGAGATTCTAGCCTAGGTCTGAAGGACTTTCAAAATCTTGTTCTAAACTGCTATTATCATTCATTTTCAGCAAGTCAGATGAAAGGAAGTAAAAGCACCTCATTCTGAAAATCATAGGCAAACCCTCTTAGAGGACTGAGACTCCCGGAGAGGCGATAGTGGCATCCTTGTTCTACATATGTGTGCATTTATTTTACCTCCTACTATTTTTCCCACCTTATTCCCATGATCTCTTCCTTGCATTTTTTTTTTTTGGTTCCCATATAAAACTTCCTCCTTCTGCTTAAGAATTGGAGATATCCTTTAAAAAACAGAGACTACATTAATAAAAGTGAAAAGATACCTACAAAATGGGAGAAAATATTTGCAAATCACACATTGATAAAGGTTTAATATCTCGGGCTGGGGATGTGGCTCAAGCGGTAGCGCGCTCGCCTGGCATGCGTGCGGCCCGGGTTCCATTTCTCAGCACCACATACAAACAAAGATGTTGTGTCCGCCGAGAACTAAAAAATAAATATTAAAAAAAATAATTTCTCTCTCTCTCTCACTCTCTCTTTAAAAAAAAAAAAAAGGTTTAATATCTCAAACATATAAAGAGCTCCCACAACTCAACAACAAAAATACAAACAACCCAATTTAAAAATGGGCAAAAGACTTGAATAAACACTTATCCTAAGAGGATATACAGATGCCCAGTAACTATGTGAAAAGATGCTCAACATCATTAGCAATTAGGAAAGTATAAATCAAAATCACAATGAGGTACCATGCTCCCTAAGATGGATATAACAACAAAGATAAACAGTAACAAGTGTTGGTGAGAAGATAGACAAATTGGATATCTTGTTCATTGCTAATGGGAATGTAAAATGATGCAGATATTGTGGAAAAGAGTTTGGCATTTCATCAAAAGGTTAAACAGAAGTATTATCTGATTCAGCATTTCCTTTCCTACGTGTATACCCAAGAAAAATGAAAAGAGAATCAAGATACTTGTACACCAGTGCTTATGGCAGCATTATTCATAATAGCCAAGGGTGGAAACAATCCAAGTGTCCATCAACAGATAAGCGGATAAACAGTGTAGTATACGTATACACAGTGGAATATAACTCAGTCATAAAAAGGAAGATAGTTCTCATACATGCTGCGTGGTTGAAACATGAAGACATTAGACTAATTGAAATAAGCTACATACTAAAGGAAACTTTTGTTAGATTCCACTTATATGAAACATGAAGTATCTAGAGTAGGCAAACTAATAGGTACTAAAAGTAGATTAGAATTTTCCAGGTGCTGGGAGGAGGAGGGAATGGAGTGTTATTACTCAATGAGTACAGAGTTTCTGTTTGTGTTGATAAAAGATTCTGGAAATAGATAGTGGCAATGGCTTTACAACAGCGTGAATTCAATTAACACCATTCAATTGTATACTTAAAAATGGTTACAATGACATTTTTTTTTGTTAGATTTTGCCACAATAAGAAAATAGCATATACATAACCCAGAGATATTCTTTTCTTATAAAAGAAAGACTGGGTGAATAGTCTACTTTTAATGAGTTTACTAGAGAAGACTGTCTAGTTTCATGGTTGAAGAACTCTGAGGGAACCAAGAGGACTGACTGCTTCCCTTTTGATCACCACATGGTCCTGGCAATCTCAAGTCCTTTGTTTTCAGCCTCTCCCATTTCCTGTGGGACAAGAGCCTCCAGCATTCCACAAACAACTCAATAGGCCACAGATTCATTCTGATCAGTTGCCTTCTCTATCCTGCAAGATATTACCACAGAAAATAATGCATGGTGTCACCTACAATAACATGAAACTGGTGCTTCAAGCTGGATTGAAAACTTCTGGTTGTCTAGAAAAGACATTGAGATATAAGATACAACCTAGAGTTGAATAAAATCTGTTTAGGAAACTTATTATTATTATTATTATTATTATTATTGTTTTTGCACTGGGGGATTAAAACCAGGGGCATTTAACTACTGAGCTACATCCCCAACCCTTTTATTTATTTATTTTTAGACAAGGTCTTGCTAACTAAATGCTGAGACTGGTTGCGAACTTGCAATCCTCCTGTCTCAGCCTCCCAAGTTGCTGGGATGACAAGTGTGTGCCATGGCATCCATCAAGAAACTAATATACTTTATTTGGCCAAGTCTCTTGTTGGTCAACTGATTACTTCTAGCCTTGGAGGGATTCAGGAATTTCAACTGGGTCCCATAAATATTCAGGTGATGTGAATCCTGAAATCATTAAAGTAATATTATCCCATAATGCATCTTTTTCAGAAAAAAAAATTAGTGTAGATCCAGGTTGATAATGTGCCTGGTGTTTCGTTTTCATAAAGGGAGAACTACATGGGCTTCTGAGCAGCCAGGTCTTCATAAATCCTTACAGCTCCACTATATGGACGTTTCATTACTGTTTCCTCACCATAAATAACTAATGAGTCGCCCTGAATGAATTTGAATCCTATTTAGTTTGTTGGTATTGAGGTGTGTGAAATCAGCTGTCCTCTCTTGTCTTCCATTAGAATAAGGAGAAGAAATTCTCTGGTGTTATATATACTTTGAGCATACTAAATTAGAGCAAAAATGAAACATGAGCGCTTCCATTTATCCAGTGTTTTCATATCTAATTTGATCAGAGACAGTATCTTGAGGACAATTTAATAACCATAAAATAAATCAGCCTTGCAGAGCCTGTTTTGCAGGCCTGACATCCGTAAGATTTCCAAGCCGAGAATTTCCTCATCTGCTTTATCTACATAGGAAAGCACTTGCAGTCACTTTTTTTTCCTGTTGCACTCACCAACCAGGATTATCTCCTGATCATCTGGAGAGTGAAAAACACTCCCCACATGAGTCACTGTTTTTAGAGTACCCAAAGCATTTGCAACATTCCACCATTGGTCCTGTCAGGTATTTGGGCTTTTCGGGGAGGAGACTTTTTTTTTAGTATTGGGATTGGACCCAGGGGTGCTCTTACCAATCTACATCCCAGCCCTGTTATTTTTTGTTTTGTTTTGTTTTTTGTTTTTGAGAAAATATCTCACAAAATTGCCTAGGTGGCCTGTCTCAGCCTCCTGAATCACTAGGATTGACACGGACCTGTGCCACTCTGCCACCCAGAGAGGCTTTGTCTTACTGCAGTGATGACCTTGGGGTCTGGCACCCCACTGCTGCTTAGTAAACATTTGCTAAGGGAATGAATTGGGGCCACATGTTTATTCCTAAATCTGTCTGTGCATTCCAGCATCCTCACCTCAGCTTATGTCACCTTTTCCAACACCTCAAATGTCCTCCTCATTCCCCTTATGTCTACTTATACATCTAAAATTGGCCCATCTTCAAGGCCCAAATTCCAATGCCACTTTTCTTGGGCAGACCTCTCTAACTGCCCCACCCCTTGGTAACTATCACCTCCTTTGTTGCCTTTTATTATTATTTTCTTTCTATATCAATAGCTGTTACTAGGTGACATGGCAACTTTGTGCAGATTAGAAAAACATGCCCTCTCTGGGATAGGCACCGTGCATTTGGCCACATGGCTTTGGGGGCAGAGAACAGACTACACTTAGCTTTTATTCACCTGTTATCTTCATGCTCTTGGATGGTGAACCGCAGCACAGCCAGATGAGGTAGCCCTGATACAGCCTCTTTCTTAAGAAGACCACACCCCGGGGAGGGACTTTGTTTGACCTCTCCTCCACCTTGACACCTTTTGAGTTTGATTTTTGGTTTGGTTTTGTTTAAACCTCTTTTTGTATTTCCAACCTCTGGTATCCCACATTCTCCTTTGTACATGACAGACATTGTAGTTGTTGATGATTATTAATACATTGGTTCTTGCTAGCTATTCGGTTTCTGATTAAGTAGGATGGTCGTAAAAAAAATGCATTATCTGAAAAACAGATAATAAAACTGTTGTGGAATTAGCATGCCTAATTATTTTTCATAATTTTATTGAGCTATAATTCACCCTTTAAAAATATATAATTCACTTGTTTTAGTATATCCCTAGAGTTACAGTACCACTACTTCCTAACAATTTTAGAATATTTTCCACCCAAAAAGAAACCCCATGCATTTCTTACTTCCCATCTCCAAGCCTCTGGCAATCACCAATCTTTCTGGATCTTTCCTAAGGAATTTGTCTGTTCATGACATTTCATATAAATGCAAACACAAATTATATGACCTTTTGTGATTACAAAAGATCCTTTTACTTAACATAAGGTTTTCAAGGTTGATTCACATTGTAGCATATATAAGTACTTCATTCCTTTTATGGTTGAATAATATTCCATTGAGTGAATTACCATATTTTATTTGTCCATTCTTCAATTGATAGATATTGGGATGTTTCCATTTTTTTTTAGCTACTATGGGTTTTTAACTGTTATGAACTCACATGTGTACTTATGTTTCCAATTCTCTTGGGTAAATACCTAGGAGTAGAATTCCTGGGTCCTAATGGTAACTCCATGCTTAACATTTTAAGGAACATCTAAAGTATTTTCAAAGTGGCTATGTCACATTACAACCCACCAATAATGAGGATTCTGATTTCTCCACATCCTCATGCACACTTGTTATTGTCTTTTTGATTACGGCCATTTTTGTGCCATAATCTAAATTAGCAGCTCATTATAGTTTTGATTTATATTTCCTTAATGACTAATGATGTTAAGAATATTTTGACAAACAATCAGGCTGAAGGGAGGACAGGGATGAAGCAAAGGCTCAGAAATAACCACAGCTAGGATTATACATGCAGCCAAGATAGTCTTTCTTTTCATTACTTGTTCTGCTTCTCTCTGAAGTGATCTGAGCTCCCTTTTTCTCTATAGATCAACTTCTTCCATATGGCTACTGTCTGCCCCTGCCACTATGGAGGGATTGACTCTCTTTCTCAGGGAATTCTGATTTGTATGCCATTGGCTAGGCTTTGAGGACCATGCCAATAAAGAGTGAATAGGAAATCAAGGTAAAGGAAAAACATGGCAGCTTCCAATGGACCCACAACTGGAATGGGAGCAAGGAGAGTCATTCCTAAAAACAGGGACATATTATTCCAGGGCAAAAAAGGCTACTGGTAATATAAAATAGTAGGTGTACATAATATTCACTGTTGACTTTGAAAATCAAATAGCATTAGATTTACAGGTCTCAAAATGTTTTAGAATGGTCTTTGGTCAAAAAACTTCAAGTTTCTTACTGACCGTATAATTGCCAAATATAAAGTAATAAGTAGTTATGGTCTTTCCAAGCATGTCAATGATATTCCTGGTATTGGTGACCAATCTATTTAAATAACAATATTCTAATAAACTCTAGAATCATTCTATTCATACATTAATTCTAACCTTACCAAAAAGGTTTCTGATTAAATATTTTTATCTCAGAGGTTACAATCTAGCAATTTACAGATTTTATTTCACCTATGACATTTATTGTTTGGCTCACACAGTGGGTATGTGTGTGTGTGTTTAATCTGAATTTGTTTCTTATACTAAAACATCTGGAAATTTCACATAGGAATCTAGATTTCCAGCTTTTCTTTAAAAATCAAATTATTTGGCAGCATCAGGCCCTAATCTCCACATCAACAACAGTAAAGAACTGACTGATGCTGGGGAGGGGCCACACCTCCATCAGCATGACCGGTGCCAGTTCCCCACAGATACTGACCATCTGGGCCTCTATAGGTAGATGAGTTTGTAACCCCTGATTTAAATTATTTCAGTCACTAATCATTATTTTTTTTTCTGAGACAGTATAAGCCAAGTAATTAAGTCATAGTTTCCATTTGTTGTGGCTTGCTGACATAATAGACATAAATAGGGGATTTCCTTTGAGTTAAATAAATAAGAGCCTATTCCACAGGCACATAAAGTTTGCAATTATTTTTCTTTCAGACTCTTATATAAAATATAGGGATATTATAGATGCAACACAGATTCTCTTCACACATACAGGAGTCTCTGTATTTGTTCTCTTTGTCTTTTTTTAAAGTAGGTGACTTTTAATTAGTTCTAACCACTTCCCACTGGAGAATTAACTTATCTTGTTATATAGCCCATAATTTCTTTACCAATTGTTATAAAAAACGTCTTTAGCCTGAAATACTCTTTACAATTTTGGCTGTAAGTTAAGACTATCTGGTTATTATTTTACTATAATCGATTGCAAGACGTTTATGATCTTGCCCTTGTACCTTGGTCAACTCAATGAAGAGTTGCATTCAGTATCACTTCATTTCAGCTCCTTGTGACCCATGAGGCCAAAGTATAGAGCTGTTACAGCCGAGTGACTGCCTGAGGTAGACACTGCTGTGACACCTGGGGCCTTCTCCAACTGTCAACTCTGTTTACACTGCTTCACTCAAGGTCATGTCTCCTCCAAGGGCAGCCCCATCTAAAGAATGACCATTTGAAGTCCTGCTCTCCTGTACAAATCAAGGCATCTAAAGGGCCATCCCAGCCCCAGAACTTGTGGGGCTGCCTGAGACCTTCATTGGGACTGCACCTCAGTTCAATTTCTGCCTAATCCTGCTTCCTGCTATCCCTGACAGATGTTGATCCCAAACACTCCCTAATAAACCCCTTGTTATAGTTTGGATGTGAGGTGTCCCCAAAACTTCCTGTTAATGCAGGAATATACAGTAGTCAAATGATTAGATTATGAGAGTTATAACCTAATCAGTCAAACGTAGTTTGAATGGACTAGGTGGATGGTAATTATAGGCAGAGAGATCATGGCTAGAGAAGGTGGTCACAGAGGTTTTTTCCTGGAAGGGTTGTTCTTCTTGTAGCCCTTTCCTCTTTCTTTCTCTCCCTGTGTTTCCTGACCCCACCATGAGCTGAACAGTTTTCTTCTGCTAAGCCCTTCCCAGTGTACTGCCTCGTCATGGGCCCAGAGCAAAGGACAGCCATCTATGGATGGAGACTTCTGAAATTGTGAACCCTAAATAGACTTTTCCTGTAAGTCATTCTTTTCAAGCATTTTAGACACCGTAATTAAAAGCCGACTAAAACACTTCTGGATGAAACCCAGATAGCAGAGAGAGGGTTCATATTTTGGAGGAGAAACAAATTAGTAAGTAGAAAACTGTTTTGAAAGTCCAGGAGAAAAATGAAAAAGTTTTCATTGATTCTCAGCCAAGGATTCCAGAGGACATAAACCAAGCAACATGGATTGCCCTCTTCCTTTTCCTATTAAAACACTCATGAACCCATAAAAAGGAGATTAAAAAAAAAAAAAGTCATGCTGGCATACAATCTTAGAAATCCTGCTCAGTCATCTACCAGATGTCAAAAAGAATGTCTATATACCAAAGCCTGGTTTGAGAAGCCCAGAGATACAGCAGAGGAGCTTTAAGAGGGGACAGGATGAGTGTGGGCTAATCACACACTGCTAGAGATTATTCTTCCTAGGGTGGGAGGTCAGTTTTGAAGATCTAAAGTCCTATTTCCTAAATTCCAGAGGATCTCTTCCTTATAGATGCAGAATAAAAAAAAAGAAACAAACTACCAGAAAATAGATGACGTGGTTTGCATACCTAGTCCTACAATCCAAGATGCAGAGGAAGGACATTTCCCCACAATCACAGGCATCTGTCAGAGCTGAATGCAACTTTTCTTTTTCCAAGGATAATTAATATTTTAAGAGTGGCATGGGGGGCTGCAGTTATAGCTCAGTGGTAGCGCACTTGCCTAGAATGTGCGAGGCACTGGGTTCAATCCTCAGCACCATATAAATAAAATAAAATGAAGGCATAAAAAATACAATAACATTAAAAAATCCAGTCAATCTGTTTCCAATTTAAAAAAAAGTAGTGGGGAAGAGCCAATGAGACATTATACAATATAAACAGAGCCTGGCATTCAAAATTTCACTCAAATGTTTGGAATAGATTTCTACAGGAAACATAATTAATTTTGGGATGCAAGTAGCACTTAAGATTTAGGAAAATGTGGATCTTTTATCTATTTTAAAAATGAATAAGATAACAAGCACAAACAAGAAGCTGGCTGAGATTAAATCAGAAATCAAAAGAACTATATAAGTTAATGGGATGATTGTTTAAAAACAAACTATAAATACCATCACAGAATTAAATTACCACATTGGCAGGTAAGGAAACTGAAACAGTGATTTGGAGAATAAGCTTGAAAAGACCTCCCAACAATTAGCAGAAAAACTGAGAGACGAAAATATGATCAACATATTTGTGATATGGGCAGAAACTAGAGAATCAACAGTGTGGTAATAGATATTCCTAAAACACTGGCCAGAAAAACCAGATGCAATAAATTAATGTTAGGAGATAACTTTCCCAGAAGAAAGGTGCACGACAGTGTGTGGAAGTCAAGAATCCCTCATAAACCCAGCAAATAAAAAATAACAGGTTTGCCCCCGTGTGCCGCGTCACTGTGTGGGAGTATGACGAGTCAGGACGGCTAAAGGCTATCTTGTTAGGAATTTCCAGCAATACTGGGGTGCTCCGGAACCTGGAGGAAGGATTTCCATCGCACGAGGATCGGCTACGGGGACTCAAACGCGAAAGATTTGTCGCACGGAGGGTAACACTGCTTATTCAGCAAGTCGCCCGGTGGCTAGAGTCTGCAGCGCGTGCTGGGAAACGAGGAGATAGCGGCGCAGGGATACAGCACTGCAGTTTCTGCCAGCCATGCAAGCACCGTACTCAGTGCTGAATTCTGGGTTCGAGACGGGGGAAGGAAGCGGTCCATTTCAGTTCTCCACACCGGTCAGACCACAGAGGAGGCCAGCGGCCACCATCTTGGAGAGCTGACGTCACCATCCCTGTTTTCGACTGACCGCAGCTCATTCAGCCATAGAACAGGTAATTTCAGGCTGCCATTCGCCTGCGGCTTGCAGACAGATTACTCAGGCTCAGTGCTAAATAACCCGCGGAAACTGCTTCTTGGAGCCTGCTCTTATCAGAGCATACCCGGCTCCCGGAACTGCTCTGGCCCAGGGCTAAGGAGCCGCCGCCCGCGCCTGCAGGAAACAAACACAAGCAGTATGAAAAGACAAGGAAAGAAAGGACCACAAGCAATGCAGGTCAACACAACTTTAGAAGAGGTAACAGCTGCAGCAGATGGAATGTCAGATAAAGAATTCAAGATATACATGCTTCAGATGATCTGGAGTATCAAGGAAGACATTAGACAGCAAAATCAGACAATGAAAGATCACTTCGACAATGAATTACGCAAACAAATCCAGGAAGCAAAGGATCAACTATACAGGGAGATAGAGGTTATAAAAAACAAACAAACAGAAATCCTAGAAATGCAGGAAGCAATAAACCAACTTAAAAACTCAATGGAGAATACTACCAGCAGAGCAGAACACTTAGAAGATAGAACATCAGACAATGAAGACAAAGTATTTCAGCTGGAAAAGAACATAGACAGCTCAGCAAGACTGTTAAGAAACCATGATCAGAACATCCAAGAAATATGAGATAACATTAAGAGACCAAACTTAAGAGTCATTGGGATACAGGAAGGTACAGAACTCCAAACCAAAGGAATGAGCAGTCTATTCAATGAAATAATACGAGAAAACTTCCCAGACTTGAAGAATGAGACAGAATCCCAAATCCTAGAAGCCTACAGGACGCTGAATGTGCAAAATCATAAGAGATCCACACCTAGACACATTATAATGAAGATGCCCAACATACAGAATAAGGAGAGAATTTTAAAAGCTACAAGAGAAAGGAAGCAGATTACATTTAGGGGTAAGCCAATCAGGATAACAGCTGATCTTTCAACACAGACTCTAAAAGCTAGAAGATCCTGGAATAACATATTTCAAACACTGAAAGAAAATGGGTTCCAACCAAGAATTGTGTATCCAGCGAAATTAAGCTTCAGGATGGAAGATGAAATTAAAACCTTCCACGATAAACAACAGTTAAAAGAATTTGCAGATAGAAAACCATCTCTTCAAAACATCCTTGGCAAAACATTACAGGAAGAGGAAATGGAAAATAACAATGAAAACCAACAGTGGGAGGTAGGACAGTAAAGGGGGGGGAAAATAATCAAAGAGGAAAACAAACCATGTTTAGTAACATAAATAAACAAATATGGCTGGAAGAACAACCCATATCTCAATAATAACCCTAAATGTTAATGGCTTAAACTCACCAATTAAGAGACACAGGCTAGTAGAATGGATCACAAAACAAGACCCAACAATATGCTGCCTACAGGAGACACATTTGATAGGAAAAGACATACATAGGCTGAAGGTGAAAGGTTGGGAAAAATCATATCACTCATATGGACTTCGGAAACAAGCAGGAGTGTCCATACTCATATCAAATAAAATAGATTTCAAGCCAAAGTTAATCAAAAGGGATAAAGAGGGACACTACATACTGCTTAAGGGAACCATACACCAACAAGACATAACAATCATAAATATATATGCCCCAAACAATGGTGCAGCTATGTTCATCAAACAAACTATTCTCAAGTTCAACAGTCTAATAGACCACCATACAATAATCATGGGAGACTTCAACACACCTCTCTCGCCACTGGACAGATCTTCCAAACAAAAGTTGAATAAGGAAACTATAGAACTCAATAACACAATTAATAACCTAGACTTAATTGACATATATAGAATATACCACCCAACATCAAGCAGTTACACTTTTTTCTCAGCAGCACATGGATCCTTCTCAAAAATAGATCATATATTATGTCACAGGGCAACTCTTAGACAATATAAAGGAGTAGAGATAATACCATGCATCTTATCTGATCATAATGGAATGAAACTGAAAATCAACGATAAAAGAAGGAAGGAAAAAGCATACATCACTTGGAGAATGAACAATAGGTTACTGAATGATCAATGGGTTATAGAAGACATCAAGGAGGAAATTAAAAAATTCTTAGAGATTAATGAAAACACAGACACAACATATCGGAATCTATGGGACACATTGAAAGCAGTTCTAAGAGGAAAATTCATTGCTTGGAGTTCATTCCTTAAAAAAAGAAAAAAACAACAAATAAATGATCTCATACTTCATCTCAAAATCCTAGAAAAAGAAGCGCAAAACAACAGCAAAAGAAGTAGAAGGCAAGAAATAATTAAAATCAGAGCTGAAATTAATGAAATCGAAACAAAAGAAACAATTGAAAAAATTGACAAAACTAAAAGTTGGTTCTTTGAAAAAATAAACAAAATCGACAGACCCTTAGCCATGCTAGCGAAGAGAAGAACAGAGAGAACTCAAATAACTAGCATACGGGATGAAAAAGGCAATATCACAACAGACACTTCAGAAATACAGAAGATAATCAAAAATTATTTTGAATCCTTATACTCCAATAAATTAGAAGATAGTGAAGGCATCGATAAATTTCTTAAGTCATATGATCTGCCCAGATTGAGTCAGGAGGATATAGACAACCTAAACAGACCAATATCAATTGAGGAAATAGAAGAAACCATCAAAAGACTACCAATTAAGAAAAGCCCAGGACCGGATGGGTATACAGCAGAATTTTACAAAACCTTTAAAGAGGAACTACTACCAATACTTCTCAAGCTACTTCAGGAAATAGAAAAAGAGGGAGAACTTCCAAATTCATTCTACGAGGCCAACATCACCCTGATACCTAAACCAGACAAAGACACTTCAAAGAAAGAAAACTACAGACCAATATCTCTAATGAACCTAGATGCAAAAATCCTCAATAAAATTCTGGCGAATCGGATACAAAAACATATCAAAAAAATTGTGCACCATGATCAAGTAGGATTCATCCCTGGGATGCAAGGCTGGTTCAATATACGGAAATCAATAAATGTTATTCGCCACATCAATAGACTTAAAAATAAGAACCATATGATCATCTCGATAGATGCGGAAAAAGCATTCGACATCATTTTAGTAGATATCTGAGTAATGGATGTGTGTTTTTAATAAAATATTTTAATAAAAAAAAAAGCATTTGACAAAGTACAGCATCCTTTTATGTTCAAAACTCTAGAAAAACTAGGGATAACAGGAACATACCTCAATATTGTAAAAGCAATCTATGCTAAGCCTCAGGCTAGCATCATTCTGAATGGAGAAAAATTGAAGGCATTCCCTCTAAAATCTGGAACAAGACAGGGATGCCCTCTCTCTCCACTTCTGTTCTCGAAACACTGGCCAGAGCAATTAGACAGACGAAAGAAATTAAAGGCATAAAAATAGGAAAAGAAGAACTTAAATTATCACTATTTGCAGATGACATGATTCTATACCTAGCAGACCCAAAAGGGTCTACAAAGAAACGATTAGAGCTAATAAATGAATTCAGCAATGTGGCAGGATATAAAATCAACACGCATAAATCAAAGGCATTCCTGTATATCAGTGACAAATCCTCTGAAATGGAAATGAGGACAACCACTCCATTCACAATATCTTCAAAAAAAAAAAAAATACTTGGGAATCAACCTAACAAAAGAGGTGAAAGACTTATACAATGAAAACTACAGAACCCTAAAGAGAGAAATAGAAGAAGATCTTAGAAGATGGAAAAATATACCCTGTTCATGGATAGGCAGAACTAACATCATCAAAATGGCGATAGTACCAAAAGTTCTCTATAGGTTTAATGCAATGCCAATCAAAATCCTAACGGCATTTCTTGTAGAAATAGATAAAGCAATCATGAAATTCATATGGAAAAATAAAAGACCCAGAATAGCAAAAACAACTCTAAGCAGGAAGTGTGAATCAGGCGGTATAGCTATACCAGACCTCAAACTATACTATAGAGCAATAGTAACAAAAACAGCATGGTACTGGTACCAAAACAGGCGGGTGGACCAATGGTACAGAATAGAGGACATAGAAACCAATCCACAAAACTGCAACTATCTTATATTTGATAAAGGGGCTAAAAGCATGAAATGGAGGAAGGATAGCATCTTCAACAAATGGTGCTGGGAAAACTGGAAATCCATATGCAACAAAATGAAACTGAATCCCTTTCTCTCGCCATGCACAAAAGTTAACTCAAAATGGATCAAGGAGCTTGATATCAAATCAGAGACACGGCGTCTGATACAAGAAAAAGTTGGCTATGATCTACATACTGTGGGGCCGGGCTCCAAATTCCTCAATAGGATACCCATAGCACAAGAGTTAATAACTAGAATCAACAAATGGGACTTACTCAAACTAAAAAGTTTTTTCTCAGCAAAAGAAACAATAAGAGAGGTAAATAGGGAGCCTACATTCTGGGAACAAATCTTTACTCCTCACACTTCAGATAGAGCCCTAATATCCAGAGTATACAAAGAACTCAAAAAATTAGACAATAAGAGAACAAACAACCCAATCAACAAATGGGCCAAGGACCTGAACAGACACTTCTCAGAGGAGGACATACAGTCAATCAACAAGTACATGAAAAAATGCTCACCATCTCTAGCTGTCAGAGAAATGCAAATCAAAACCACCCTAAGATACCATCTCACTCCAGTAAGATTGGCAGCCATTATGAAGTCAAACAACAACAAGTGCTGGCGAGGATGTGGGGAAAAGGGTACACTTGTACATTGCTGGTGGGACTGCAAATTGGTGCAGCCAATTTGGAAAGCAGTATGGAAATTTCTTGGAAAGCTGGGAATGGAGCCACCATTTGACCCAGCTATTCCCCTTCTCGGTCTATTCCCTAAAGACCTAAAAAGAGCATGCTACAGGGACACCGCTACATCGATGTTCACAGCAGCACAATTCACAATAGCAAGACTGTGGAACCAACCTAGATGCCCTTCAATAGACGAATGGATTAAAAAAAATGTGGCATTTATACACAATGGAGTATTACTCTGCATTAAAAAATGACAAAATCATAGAATTTGCAGGGAAATGGATGGCATTAGAGCAGATTATGCTAAGTGAAGCTAGCCAGTCCCTAAAAAACAAATGCCAAATGTCTTCTTTGATATAAGGAGAGTAACTAAGAACAGAGTAGGGACAAAGAGCAGGAGAAGAAGATTAACATTAAACAGGGATGAGAGGTGGGAGGGAAAGGGAGAGATAAGGGAAATTGCATGGAAATGGAAGGAGACCCTCAGGGTTATACAAAAGTACATACAAGAGGAAGTGAGGGAAAAGGAAAAAATTATACAAGGGGGAGAAATGAATGACAGTAGAGGGGTTAGAGAGAGAAGAGGGGAGGGGAGGGGAGGGGAGGGGGGATAGTAGAGGATAGGAAAGACAGCAGAACACAACAGACACTAGTATGGCAATATGTAAATCAATGGATGTGTAACTGATGTAATTCTGCAATCTGTATATGGGGTAAAAATGGGAGTTCATAACCCACTTGAATCAAAGTGTGAAATATGATATATCAAGAAATTTGTAATGTTTTGAACAACCAACAATAAAAAATTTAATAAATAAATAAATAAATAAATAACAATAAAAGTAAATAAAAAGGACTGGGGATGTAGCTCAGTGGTAAAGCTCCCAGGTTCAATCCCAAGTATATTAAAAAAATTACATTACTGATCTCAAATAGGGAAAAGAGAACTTGAGATATATTGTTAGCTAGAAGTTGACATGTCAGTATCCAAAATTAATGTTCCACCCTTCTATTTCAAGTGAACTTGACAAACACTTACTAAACTTCTACTAGGTTCCACGTTCTACTTAATGGAGTTTTCAAGAACAATCACAATGCATTTATCATCTTCAAATAGTTTTTTTTTTCTTTTATCCTTTAGACTGAGTGAGATTGAAACTTTGTTCTAGCATTACCAAGTTCTGTTAATAGGCAGTTATTTTTCCTTGAAAAACTTGAGTGTTGATGAGAATACCCTGAATAAAATCATGATCTGGAAAAAAAAAATAACAGGAAAAAAATGAACACCTAGACATAACCTGTTACTTTGATTTTAAAGTGTTTTATGTATGGAAGAGACAGCTGATCTACAAAAGAAAAAAAAACACAGGCATAATATGAAACATTCTTGGGATCATGGATGGGAAGGGTTGCAGAAGGAACAACACAGACGTTAACATTTTGGTTATTACAGTAATTCCTGGTCAAAGCAGGTCCTGGTTCTAGGACTCAAGTTGTACCTGATGTCTCTAATAACTCCTTCAACTTCTTTAACTTGCTTACCCCTACCTCTGTGTCCTGCGAAGAATGACTTTCCATTGATACTGTTGTCAAGCAGTGCACATTAACGCTTCATATTTTGTGTTCAGTAACAACAATTCCATCCTTGAATTGACCACTCTAAACTCCACTGTTTTCTCACCTTTGAGAAAACCAATTGGTTAGAGCATCTGCAGAGTGACCCCCACTGCCACCAATTTGTGGCATTAGTTTCTTTTCTTTTTTTTTCTTGGTACTAGCGATTGAACTCAGGGGTATTAAACCATTGAGCCACATCCTCAGCCCTATGTTTGTATTTTATTTAGAGACAGGGTCTCATTGGGTTGCCTAGTGCCTCGCTTTTGTTGAGGCTGGCTTTGAATTCTCAATACTCTTGCCTTCACCTCCTGAACCACCGCGATTTCAGGCGTGTGTCCCGCTAGTTTCTTATTATTAATCAAACAATTAGTACAAGCTGGGTGCCTAAAAATAATTCACATTTATTATCTTACAGTTCCGGAGGCCAGAGTCTGCAATTAGAAGCTTGAGTGCATGCCATTATTTTGTTGCCAGTGTACCTTTGCGATAGATTTCTAGAAGTAGAATTGCTGGGACAAAGGCTATACAATATTGCCAGTAATTGACAAACTCTCCTGCATTGAGTTATTTTGCATTTCTGCCAGCAGTGTTTCAGAGTGTCTTCTTGTAGCCTTGCCCATGAAATACGTTGTTAAACTTTTGCATTTTTTGCCATCTGATGGATAAGAAGTGATATCTCAGGATATCTTTAATTTCTTATTTTGAATGAGGCTGAGAGTTTCTTCATGTTTAAGGATCCATAGAAATAACTTTAAATTCAAATATATTTGTTCCTGATGCAAAATGTTCTTACTTTTAAAGTTAAAGAGAAGAGGATGAGTATGATTAGATATGCAATTAGTTTGTATCAAGGCAAAGATTGTGGCCAGAAATGTTTCTTAAAGAAACTTCCATGAAGCTTTGTTTGAAAGATTACATGGAGAATAAGATATCCATCAGATTTTTACCTGGATCATTATAGTTTTCTTATATTAGCATGCCCTCACAAAAGCTCCCATCTTTAGCTGTGCATTAGATTTGCTACAGAATTTTTAAAGAACAACAAAAGAGAGAGAGAGAGAGAGAGAGAGAGAGAGAGAGAGAGAGAGAGAGAGGAAAAAAAGAAAGAAAGAAAAAGAAAGAGAAAAAAAGAAAGAAAGAGAAAAAGCAAAAGCCTGGGCTTCACATGTCCATCGCTGGATATCTGTGCCAGGTGACTCTCAGGTGAGGTCTTGATGGTTATGTTTTTTGGGATTTGTGTGTGTGTGTCTCTATGTGTGTTGTTGTTTTGTTTTCACATGTGTGGTGATTCTGTGTAGATAGGTCTGAAAACCAAAATGTGTTTATTCAGTACATATTACTCAAGTGCTTAGTACGTTTCAGGGAATGAACAGGCTAATGGGTATTAGAGCCACAGAAGTGATAAGACAGACACAGTCCCTGCCCTCATGGATTGGAGAGAGGCAGACCAGAAATATTTAATAAATTCATCCTACATTTTCATAAATGTTACAAAGGAACATGGGCCGAGATAGAGAGTAACAGGAGGAATGCTTCTTGATAGGCTGGTCAGGGAAGCTCTCCCTGAAATAATATGCAATCTGATTTGCAGAAAATGGACTTTGGAGCCAGAAAGACCTAAACTTTTCAGAGTATTGGAAACATCTGAGCAGAATTAATAGAAATACTGTGCTCAGTGGCTGGTTGACAGTAAATGCAATGATGATGACAAGGGTGACAATTCTCTGCTCAGTCAGAATTTCTTCCTGTAAGGTCCATTTCAGACTAAACTACTTCATCAACCCTTCCTTGGTGAGTCCAGCCCACACTGATTCATTCATTCACCAAATGTCGGTGGGGCACTTACTGCTTGCTAGGTACTAAGGGTGGGGAAGTAGCAATGAACCTGGCCTGGCCTTCACAGAATATGAGTTCCAGGAGGTGACTCAATGTGACAATGATCTATCATCTCTTCTTCTCTAGACTTTAAAAATAGGACTATAAACTTTTTGGGAAGAGGGTGCTTATCTTTCTTTGAATCCCTCTCCACAGTTTCAGACATTGACTAACAGTGCTAGACTCGGTACCCTTTCAGCTGGTCCAATGTGCAGCACCCTGGCAGTACTAGGAGAGAGAAGAGACGTAGAGTGTGACATACTAAGGACCTGAAAGCTATCTTCTGAAAAATCCTAAGTTGTAATATGTCAACACTCATATCCTGTTGGCCTGACCTTTAAAAGTGGCTATTACAAATATGTTGAATTTGTTTTGGCTGTTGTTGGTGTTAAACTAACTTGAAAGAAAAAAATTTTAAGAAAATATGTTCTTCAACTTGGAGAAGCTTCTGTATTCCTAGCATTACCTAATAACTCTTTCACCTTTCCCACCACCTTCCCCACACCTGTGTGCATACAATACAATACAGAGTATATTCTTTCGTTCAAAACTCTTATTTCCTCCAAGTGCTTCCCTGGCATAAAAAATGCTAATCATACCAACAACTTATTAAGTTACACTTTGCTTACTATCAGCATTTACCATTAGGTAAAATTACTGGGATACCCAGTTCTAAATTTTGGATAAACAAATAATTACTTAGTATATGTGTGATGCAATATCAGGGACGTTTTTGCACTTAAAAACTCATTTGTTGTTTCCCAAAATCCAAATTTAACTGGGTGTCTTGTATTTTTATTTGTTAAATCTATTAATCTTACTTGTTGTAGTTCTTAACATATGCAATCTCCTGTTACCTATAGGAAGCCATACAAAACAAATATTATGCTAATTTTACAAATAAAAAACTGAGGCTCAGAGACACAGTAACAGCATTAAGAATATATGGCTGCTACATGAAGAATCAGAATTTGAAACTAGATTTGTCCAAATACAAAAACCCTGTTTTTATACTTTTCAAGAAAACCAATAACTGCTGTAACTCTTATTGTTCTGAGCCAGATAAGAATATTATAGTTCTATAGTCATGTGATTAATGGAAATGCTTTTGCTGATCCCTAAATACAGCTTCTCATCATGCTGAGACTTGGTACCATGTTCTCTTCTCACCTTGTGTACAGTGGTTGGCCTTCACGGCTCTGCTCAGGAGTTAGCTTATGGAGGAAGCATTCTCTGACCATCCCACGAGCTGCTCGCTAAATGCCTCCACTAGGGTATTACACAGTACATTGCCATCATCTTCTGAAGGGTCTGTCTCCCCCGACATAGAAACCATCTCTTTATTTTATCAGTGCCTAGTACATGAGTGCTCAGTAAATGCCCGAGGAATAAAGCCAAATTCTGGGCATCAGATGCTAAAACACATATGGGATTACAATAGATCAACTAGCTCTCTGTGGAAAACCTCATCAGAGAATGCATATTAGAAACTAACCTCGTTTCCAGAAGCCATAATTCTTTGACCATTTAACTTGGGGACGACTCTACCTGTTATTCCCCTCCCCACTTTTATGGTACTAGGGATTGAATCCAGAGGGACTCTACCACTGTGCTATATCCCCAGTCTTGTTATTTGCTTTGAGGCAGGGACTTGCTAAGTCTTGGAACTTGTGATCCTCCTGCCTCAGTCTCCTGAGTTGCTATGATTACAGGCCTGTGCCACCACTCCCAGCTCGAATTACATTTTTTATGATGCTTTTTCTGTGACCTTTCACATATCTGTAACTTGTATTGTTGCATCATTATTTTGAATGGAGCGTCTGTGAATGAATCAGCAGTAGTTCACATTCGCAAAAAGCTGGGAGGCAAAGAGGAAGAAGTGAAGAAAATTCAAGCTTCCTCTTTCTAGCTCAGAAAACTTCAAACCAGTCATTGTAAAAAGTCAATTTTGTGTGAGAAATGAAGTCATTTTATATACAAAAATATATGTGCTTGATATATAAGAATGTTATTCCTTAAAATGTTTGCTTGAATATATTCCAAAGACATTTTTTAGAATCACCTAAAATTTCATTATGCTTCTGGAGAATACAAGGCTCCTCTATCTTTTCTCTTTCATGAACAGACAGAAATGATTTCTAAGGGCACCTGATTAGGTTATTGAAAAGAAATATGGTATTCTTGTCCCTTGGCTGACCTTCTCATGGTCTTGGACTGAAACTCACTTTAGATCGGCAAAACATTATTTCACTAAAGAAACATACCATTCCCTCTGGGCTTTTCTGTCTTTTTAGTTTTGTGTGTGTTGGGGGCGGGTGGGTATTGGGGATTGAACCAAGGGGAGATTTATCACTGAGTTACAATCTCCAGTCTGTTTTTTTGAGACAGGGTCTTGCTAAGTTGCTGAGGCTGGCTCGAACTTGCACTCCTCCTGACTTAGCCTCCTGAGTCAGTGGGATTACAGGCGTGTACCACCTCATTGGCTCATTCCCTCTGGTTTTTAGTCATCACACCACATTTAGTTTCTTCATCTCTTTTTCTGAAGCCTAAAAATAATTTTTAGGTCAATGTTCTTTCAAAAATGATATGTAAATGCCACAAAGGATTGTTATTTAAACATAATAAGTATTTTAGGAATGATTGACAAAATGTGAAACTCAGATTTGGAGAATTTCTATTAAGACATATAATGATTAAACCTAAATGACAACTCTTCCTAGGTGAGATTACAGAAGCATAAGCCATCCACTCAGGACACCATCTGACGTACTCCTTCACATCAAGGAAATGACTGAGAGTGTTGGTGCATCATTTGGTGTACCAGAAAAAGCCTGACATCAAAAGGAAGTCTAAGGGTGGAATTCCAAACATGGCCCCTGCAGCAAAGGTGGTGTTCCTTCAGGCAGAGGTACTTCCTTCCATCCTCAGAAGGAAACATTTTTTGTAAACCAACCAGGCTGAGGTAGCACACTGATGGCTGTTGCTCAGTATGTTTCTGGGGAGAAGGGAGACAAACATAATGGATGAGAACACTGGCTCCAGGGTCAGATTGCTGGCATTCATCTCCTAGACATCCGTGTCCTGACTTTGGACTCTGTTACTGTGAGGATAGGTTGGACTGTAGGTAAAGGGCTTGGTCCAGGGCCCAGCACACAGCATGCATGCAATCTGTTAGTGCTTCTTGCTATTCTTTCTTGTCAGTACAGCTGAGGTGACTGGAACAGTAAGTTGGCATACAGATGGACAATGTTTCAATTTCTGACCACAGCTTTCCCCAAACAGATTTCCATGAATAATATAAGTGATATTGAAAAGAAACAGAGATTTATATACTGAGAAGATTGGCAGGGACTCAAGATTCAAATGCCTCTCTTCCCCTTCTCTTCCTTTGGCCCTCTTCCTACATTAGATTATTGAGGAAACAAAAACAAAAGTGCAAAGGACAAGGCCAGGCAGGTGCATGTTGTCAGACTTTGGCCCCATCCCCTGTGTAGACCTGTTGACCTCGACTGGCCTGGATCCTTTCCACAAGGCTAGGTGCACTCCTGGGGCCTGAGAGCAAAGCAACTCCTCCAGCCCCTTCCTCTCAAAGCTCACACACTGGTTTCTTTGGATCTGATTACTGTAACAGGACAAAAGGGGAGTTGGGAAGAACCAGAAAATTAGGAAAGAAGCAAGAGATTCTAGACAGCACGGATTCCACACCCTAACTCAGCTGATCTAGGCATATTCATGGTCTGGCTGGACCACCTAACTGAGAGAAAAAGCCAGAAGACAGAGTCAAGGGCAACAACCCTATCGGACTCAGAACTTTACCTCATTCAAGTCATTCAACACATTTCATGGAACCCCTATTATGTGTTAGGCCGTTGAACATGTGGAAAGCCTCCTCCAGTTTGGAAGTCAATTTGTTACAACCACAAAAAGGATTCAAACTTTGATCCCGAACTCCTCAAACCTGCCCCCTACTCTATCAGAGCTTAATTCCTTCCCTTTCAGGTCACCAGTTTTGCCCTTGACCCTGATCTGTACCAAGGCATAAGCAGAGTGAAGAAGGGGAATTGAGAGAAAGAAGGCTTAAGGATTCACAACTAGTGAACTAAGGGCATCCGGAGGGGATGGTTCCACTTTGTCACAGCAGGGTCAAAAAGCAGTGATCCAACTGATCCCAGGAGGAACTGCTTTTACAAGGCCCCATTAGATTTTGACACACAGAAGTCTCAGCCCCTCTCCCTCAATTAAGTCATAATGAACCCCATGCTTTTGTCACTAAGTTGTCATTGGCCCAAAATAGAAAATTAGCAGGTGATCTCAACTGGGGGAAAGTGTTTGTACAAGATGCTAGCGATCCAGGTAGACAGTCTGTGCTCCTCTGCTTTGTTTTCCATCCTAAGTAGGAACATTTTGTCATAGGAAAAGCCAAATACAGTAACAATCCACTCTAACACTGGCCTCCATATGGCTTGATGCCCTGAGTGGATTGTTAACTGCTTTTGGTTTTTCCCATGACATAATGTTCCTACTTGTGATGGAAAACAAAGCAGAAGAGCACAGACTGTCTACCTGGATCTCACGCATTTGTGCAACTGTTCTACAGTGCACTTCTGACCAGTTGCACCAACACAGGTCCCAAGCGGGAGCCAGGGTACAGTGGAGAGAGCTTGTTATAGGATCTTCTAATTCATAATAGGGTCTGATCTTTGGAGCTGTTCTTTTAAATTCCTATTCATCCATTCTCAATAATCTTTAAAAACTTAAATCAGCTTATATTAACATGCTTTTATTTAATCGGGGAGGGGGGTAAAATTGAACTAATTCAACCAAAACCTTTTGCATTTAAACACAAAAACTAGAATTTTGAAGAGGAAAGAAACCTCATGGTACAAGTATTTTCTAGCTTGTTCTATCACTATTGTAGACTCTATGAATGAAACTTTCTTCATTTTCCAGATGATAATAAAAAGGTGAGATGCAAAGAAGGTAAGTCACCTCTTCCTCAAGTCACACAGCTCATTAGCAGCAGAGGTCACATGAGACCCAGGGCTTCTGTTCTATTTCATTCTTAAACACACATAGCCTTCCTATTGTTTATGGACTGGTATTTTAAGCAATAGTGTATGTTAGCTCTTAGGAAGTCAGAACATGAGTCTAAATTTAATTGAAGAAAAAGTCATGCATTTCCTGAAAATTTAAAAATCATAACTTTAGTTGGTTTAGTTATTAAATAAAAAACATTTTTTCTTTTTTAATGAGGCTCTTCTTCCTTGATGTAGTGATTGTCTTTATGATCTAAGGAGACCCTCTGATGGTCATGTCTTCTAGTTTCATAGCAGGCATACTATTTACACAGATGGTTGTTCCCAGTTTTCTGAGATTATGACAACCATGCTAAAATGCTTCTTTCTCAATTTCTGTCCTTTGCTCTTGTGTAAGAATCAAGTTTTGTGTCAGAGAGGTCTACTTTCAAAATCTTATCTGATCTTATGTTTGCAATTCCAGAAAGTGTTCTAAAAGCCAGCTCTGCTTAGAATAAAAAGTAGAGAAATCAGCAATGTTCTAGTTGGAGGAATGGAATGGGTAGAAACAGCATGCCACAAATTAGATTTCTTGATTCTTTGCCATGTTTACAAGGATAGCAGTGAGGTATGTCAGAACAGGTCCCTGCATCAGAAAGCAGAAAACATGGGTTCCAAATCCCCTACCTACACATTAGGTGAGAGAGCATGGGTGCAGTCACAGGTTGTAGGTTATATATCTATAAAATTTAGAATTAAAGTAGCCTTTAAGGACCTTGGATCAGTAGCCTTGCTTTACAGATGAACAAGCTGGGATTCAGAGGAATTCATTAACTTTCCCCGTATGTGGAAGTAGTTAAAATAATTTAACATACATAACTGGATTTCTGGCAAAAATGACTATTAAGTCCACACATCAATACACTCCCTGTGCTCAAATAGTAATAAATGAATAAAATATGAAAAATAAGATGTAAAGGGCCTCAAAAATTGGCTCATGTCCCATGAACCAGAAACAGAAAGAGAAAAATGGAACAGGGAGAGGGATGATGCTCCTGGCCAGGAAGCAGTTAGAGGTGGTTGAGCTGGTAATTTCTGACATCTAATGGGAAATAAAGGAATCATAAATGAATTTTGAAAATCTCAAATGAATGGAAAATTAATGTCTTAATGCTTGAAACCAGGGTCTGGAGATCTCACTGTCAAGAACCTTGAATTAAAAGGAAGCAGTAGGCCTCAGAATAGGCCTTGGGAATCGGAAGGACAAAGCCTGTGTGTGTGACTAGGAATGGCTTGGTGATACAGGAGTCCCCCAGATGCCCTACCAAGACATAGTTTTGGCATCTGAAAAAAACATTAAACAGAGGTGAGGACAGAAAGACTGAAAAAGGGAAAAGGAGAAAAAGTAGACAAATACAATTTTTATGCTAAATAGTGTGCCAAAGACATTCCAAATAAAAAGAAATCTGCTACAGGACAAAAATAAAAACCAATGATAAAATCAACTATAAGGACATGAGTTCATTCAGAATGAAATTAAAATTAATTTTATGGAACAGGCTGATAAAGATTTTTAAATAAACTTTTAGAATGGTCAAAGAGAAATTGAAGATTAATTTGAATTTTAAGAAAACTAAAGATAAAACAACAGAAATAAAAACAAGTGAATATGAAAAAAAAAAAAATTAGAAGTACTGGATTCAATCCCCTGCATTTAAGAAGGGCAGCAGGGATGGGAACTGGAAATTATTTTTAAGTAGTCACTATATACTTAAAAAGCAATAGTGAATTTTTTTAAAAAAAAGAAATAAAACCTCAGTAGATCAGAAAAACTCTATAACAGTGGTCAGGAAATTACTCAAGAAGTAGCATAGAGAGGCAAAGGGTTAAAAAATACAGAAAGGCAATAAAGAAGCTTGTAGGGTTGATTTAATGGTGGACAGACTGCAAGGATCCAACATACATCTAGTAAGAATTCCAAACAAGTACATGAAAAAATGCTCACCATCTCTAGCAGTCAGAGAAATGCAAATCAAAACCACCCTAAGATACCATCTCACTCCAGTTAGATTGGCAGCCATTATGAAGTCAAACAACAACAAGTGCTGGCGAGGATGTGGGGAAAAGGGTACACTTGTACATTGCTGGTGGGACTGCAAATTGGTGCAGCCAATTTGGAAAGCAGTATGGAGATTTCTTGGAAAGCTGGGAATGGAGCCACCATTTGACCCAGCTATTCCCCTTCTCGGTCTATTCCCTAAAGACCTAAATAGAGCATGCTACAGGGACACTGCTACATCGATGTTCATAGCAGCACAATTCACAATAGCTAGACTGTGGAACCAACCTAGATGCCCTTCAATGGATGAATGGATAAAAAAAATGTGGCATTTATACACAATGGAGTATTACTCTGCATTAAAAAATGACAAAATCATGGAATTTACAGGGAAATGGATGGCATTAGAGCAGATTATGCTAAGTGAAGCTAGCCAATCCCTAAAAAACAAATGCCAAATGTCTTCTTTGATATAAGGAGAGTAACTAAGAACAGAGTAGGGTCGAAGAGCATGAGAAGAAGATTAACAGTAAACAGGGATGAGAGGTGGGAGGGAAAAGGAGAGAGAAGGGAAAATGCATGGAAATGGAAGGAGACCCTCAGAGTTATACAAAAGTACATACAAGAGGAAGTGAGGGGAAGGGGAAAAATAATACAAGGGGGACAAACGAATGTCAGTAGAGGGGGCAGAGAGAGAAGAGAAGAGGGGAGGGGAGGGGAGGGGAGGGGGGATAGTAGAGGATAGGAAAGGCAGCAGAATACAACAGACACTAGTATGGCAATATGTAAATCAATGGATGTGTAACTGATGTGATTCTGCAATCTGTATATGGGGTAAAAATGGGAGCTCATAACCCACTTGAATCAAATTGTGAAATATGATATATCAAGAACTATGTAATGTTTTGAACAGCCAACAATAAAAAATTAAAAAAAAAAAAAAAAAGAATTCCAGGTAAGGAGAATGTAGGAAATGACTGAGAAGTAATATTTAATGAAAGAAATATTGAGAAATTTCCAGAACTGGAAAGAGATGGAATTTCAGGTCTATCCTCTCAAACTAAATAAAGGCAGTTCTGCACTTACACTTCAGAATATCAAAAAGTCAAGTCAAAAAGTTAAGGGAGCCTATAAATCAATACAAGAAAAGGCAGACAAACTAATAGAAAAATGGGCAAAAGACTTAAAGTACACCATAAGAGAAGTTATGTAATGGTCATTTGGTCATGCAAAGAAATGCAGATTAAACCCACCTTAACAAACCAAAAGAATGAGTCAAATGAAAAAGAAGGATAATACCAAATGTTGGGAGACTGTCAGTCAAATGGTACTTTCACATGTTGTTTGTGACAGTATATACTGCATATCTTTGGAAAACTGTTTAGATGACTTTGCTATTTTTCTTATCCAAAATGCTTAGACCAGAGAATTTCAGATTTTGGAATTTTTTTCCCAGATTTTTGACTATTTGCATATACATGAGATATCTTTGAAATATTAAAGCCTAAACATAAAATTAATTTGTTTCAAATATATCTGATAGATATAGCCTGAAGGTAATTTTACATGTTTAGTGTGCCTGCATTTTTACTATGGGCTGGTTACATGAGGTAGGTATGGAATTTTCCACTTGTGATGTTATATCAGCACTCAAAAATTTCAGAATTTTGGATTTTAGAGTAGAGATGCTCAACCTATATACCAAAGCTGAACATACACAGACGCTATGATCTTTAATTATAATTGCATACATCTACAATCATACATATTCACAAAAGACACAAGAATGTTAATTTCAGTACTATTTTACTAGTTAAAAACCTTAAATTACCCTAATGTTCATTAAGAAAACAAATTATATTTATATAATGGAATATGAGAATGAATGAACTACAATTCATGGAACGACATGAATAAATAGTATAAACATAATGCTGATCAACAGAAACCAGACTGGGGAAAAAATGTTTGTGAAACATACATCTAATAAAGAATTTGTAGCCTGAATGTATGAAGAACACTAATTTTTCAAAAATAAGATGAACTACCACTTTTTTTTTCTCCTGTACTGGGAATTGAACCCAGAACCTTGCACATGCTAGGCAAGTGCTCTACCACTGAGCTACAACCTGAACTCTTTAAAAATTTTTGAGACAGGGCTTCACTAAGTTGGCTAGGCTGACCTCAAACTTTTGATCCTCCTGCCTCAATCTCTGGAGTAGCGGGGATTTCAGGTGTGTGCCACCTCATCTGGCTCCATCCATTTTTAAGAGGGGCAACATAATTGAACTGACACTTTACCAAAGATGAATAGTTAATAAGTATGTTAAAAGATGCCAAATACACAATTCTCTAAAAGACTTAGGAAAATTTCAAAATGACAGTGATAGCATCACTTTTAAAATTTCCCCAACCCATTGCATCTATAAAGTCAATTAAAAGGCAAAATCAAAATCTCATAGACAATATCTACAACAAAACTAGGTAAAGTAGCCCCAAGAATTCCCACAAGTAAAGGGGTGGGAACAGACCACTGATAGCTACAAGACCAAAACTATATAAGCATCTTCTTGGTGGAAAGAAACAGACGGAAGCCAGGATCTCTGAGACTATAAGTCCAGATTAAAAAGAACAAGGACAAAAAGGATAAGGGAAAAAATAGGTCCAGATAAAAATGGGGCATGAAAAATAAATCAGGAGATCCCAGAAAGTACAAAGCCCTCTTGACTTACTCTTTGCTCCCTACACTAAGCAAGGTTCAGGAAAATGAATCAGCAGTAACTATATAGGAAAAGCTGGCAATATCAGCACACAAATCCACAAGTGATGCTACACAGTAAATGGCAAAGTCATCACTGGAAAGTCAAGTTCTGGGAAACATGCAGACTGGGAAACATTTTCTATCAATATCTGTATGTAAAAAGATTCCTTTGATATAAAACAATTAAGTGCTCATGTGATATTTGTTGTGACACATAGTTATTACAATGGTGGCTAAAGCAACAAACTCAATTTATATAAAGTGGGTCAGAGGTCATTGATACAGGGCAACATACACAACTTGCCTCCAGCAAGCTGGCAGCAAATTCTAGCCTTTTTCAACCTTCTTAAAACTCCATTTTATGGATAGCTGGTAAAGCAGCTGTCATTACTATGTGCTCAATGAGCCTGGCTCTAAGGATTCAACAGGGGAGTTACAGGAGACAGGCTACAGGGTTGGCATAAGCAACTGACAGCTGCATCACTGAATGCAGATGGGGTGGGAATGTAGACCACAGACATAATTCTGATTTACGTGCAGAAATTATCTTTTTTGAGGGGAAATTTTCCTAAGACATTCTAAATGATATTGGATAATATCTAATTAACATGCACAATATGCACATAAAATATCTGAGAGCACAAAATATTTTTTTTATCTTCAGTGCCTAATACTAAACTTGACACATAGTTAGTATTCAAAAGGGTTCTATTATAAAAGCAATAAAAAGGAAAATAAATCTCTAACTATAGTTCCCATTATTCTGAAATTAAAACTTGAAATCTCCAACAAGGCCTGAATTATGCTTTGTTTTGAAATATTTCACACATAACTCAAAGGGATAGTTTAAAACACAAGACTCGATTAACCTGCCCCACCCTCTGGGTAATTCAGAAAACCTTCTAGACCATGTGCATGGTACAGTCAGCCAAGCCTGGGCAGATGGAAGAAACAGATTTGTCTTAGGAAAGGTCACTTACTAGGCTCTGATCACACTTCCTACCTCCCATTTCCTGCAACTTCTTGGCCTCAGCAGTTATAGTCAAGTCAGAGTGCAAAGGATAACATCTTTAAAAGCAGTTTTATTGCAATGGTAAAAAGAATCCAGTGATTATAGTGTAGTTTACTATTAATCCGCACACCAAAAAGCCCCAAATGACCTAGGTCCAAATTCCACTTATACCACTGATAGGGCTACAAGAAATGTGAACAGCCCTTTAAGTGTTAAAAACAAAACAAAACAAACAAAAAAATGACTTTCTTTCTCAGCCTCAATTTCTCATCTGCAAGACAGATTTCATACTACCAACTTCATATGCTATACTGAGGAAGTGGATTAACACAAAGTATTATCTACAGCGCTTAGCAGGTATACTTCTCTTGCTCAACTATGATTTAGTACACATGATTTATTTTATGGATAAACTAAGTAACATCAGGTACATTGCTGAGAATTGAGAATTACAAAGTATTTTGTTACATTATGTTGTGTTACATGAAATAATTTTCTTTTAAGACTGGACTTTTCACATATCCTGCCCCAGGAATCTCAATTTTGCTTCCACTCTTAAGGAGCTGGGGGTGTGGCGCAGTGGTTAAGTGTCCCTTGCTTTCAATCCCTGATACCAAAAAAAAAAAAAAAAAAAAAAAATGAAAGGAAGGAAGGAAGGGAGGGAGGGAAAGAATATTATTGGTTAAGTAGAAATATATCCATCCAAAGGTATACTTCACCAGTAAGTACATTCTTATATAATCTATATCAAAGCTGGATTGTTTTCCAGAATGAGAGTATTTGTAGAAAGTTTCCAAAGCACTCACACTCTTTTATTAGAGCTTTGTAGTTATACAAAGTAGTTATGTTCATCCCGACAAACTCATACATGCATGGAATTTGATTTCAGATCACGATTCCCTCTACCCTCCTGCCTCCTTTCCCTCCCTCATTCTCCTTCCTCTACCCTGCTAGACTTCCTTTCATTTGTCTATTTATTTATTTTTGATTGGTTCTTTTTACTTATAAAGGTGAAATTCCCTATGGTATATTTATATATGCACATGATTTTTAAAAGAGTTCATTCTGCATTACCTTCACTTTTCCATCTCTCTCAATCTCCCTTTTTCTATACTACTAATCTTCCTTTATCTTTATGATATCCTATTCTTTCCAGCCCCTTTGGTTTATTTTATTCTAGCTTCTGCATATGAGAAAATATTCGACCTTTGAATTTGAGATTGGCTTATTTCACTTGGCAAGATATTCTCCATTTTCATCCATTTACCAACAAATGCCATAATTCCATTCTTCTTTATATCTAAGTAGAACTCCACTGTGTATGTATGTGTGTATGTGTGTGTGTGTATATATATATATATATATACACATATATATATACACATATATATATACACACACATACATATATATAATTTCTTAATCCATTCATAATTTAGCTATTGCTAATTGAAAGCAACATTTTAATGTTTAACCAAGATCACCAGAACTTGGTGTAACACTACATCGTGTACAACCATAGAAGTGTAAAGTTGTGCTGCAGTTGTGTACAATTAATCAAAATACACTATGCTGTCATATATACCTAATTAAAATAAATAAATTTTTAAAAATCATCAGAACTGAGCTTGGTAGGATGAACTCTTACGAAAAAAACAGAAAATCTCTAGCTTTTCATCCCAATTTTCCACATTAACTATTTTAGAAATGTAAATATTCTAATTAAGACTGTTGTTATACCACGAGTATTCGCTAATTCAAAAAGCTATCATTTCAATGAACAAACATCTGTTTTCCCAGTACAATAAACAAAAGTGTAAATATGAATTACTTGGGTCTACAGAATTGCTTAAAACCCAGGATTATATTAAATGAAAGATGTTACACTGAGACTAGTTTTGGAGTAGAATCCTTCTAGCTGTGTGGGATAGCACACACCTTTACTCCCAGCTACTGGGGAGGCTACAATGGAAGTACTGCCAGAGCTCACAAATTCAAGGCCAGCCTAGGTAACATAGTGAGACTCCATTTCAAAAAATAGGAAAAGAATCCTTCTATTTTAAAATGTGTTGCTTTAATATGATAAAATAATGTTTTAGAAGTTAACCTTGTCCTAAATGTGTCAGGAATGACACTCAAACTACAAATTAACTAACTACTTCAACTGGAAAAAAAAACCCAAATCTTTTGTTTTTAAACTGTGGACTGAACCAGGGGTGCTTTACCACTAAACTACACCCCCAGTCCTTTTTAATTTTCTAGAAAGTCTTGTTGATAAGGGTCTCGCTAAATTGCCCAGTCTAGCCTTGAACTTGAGATACTCCTGCCTCAACAACCCCCATTACTGGGATTAGAGAGGTGTGTGCCACTGCACCTATTATTACTTTTTAAAAACCCTTTCCCTCATAACTAAAGGGTCTACATGAGCTGAGCAGCAGAAGGACCTCATAACTAAAGGGTCTACATAATCCTTTTTGTTTCATTTGATTTTTATGCTTCAGGTGACATATTGTCTCTGCTACTACTTTCCAGTGGATTTCTGTTTTGCTGAATTCATTTTGTCTGTCCTTTCACAAAAATAAATCGGGGATAAACCTGTCTCACTTTTTCTGTTAAGTGTCTTGGCCATTAGCCACAATGTAAAACCTGTTAGACTTTCTGAAATCTCTATTTAGTGTCTGGGGATTCAGCCCACTGTGGTTTAATGATTTTACGGGTGCCAGAGAACTTCTCAAGGTATTGTGAGTTGACTCTTTATATTAATTAGTTTCACATTCTGGTCTAATTTCTTTATTACTAGGAAGCTGCTTTATTACCAGGTGCTGCCTGTCAATGGTCTGCAAACCACTGTGCCTACACTGAGGACTGTGGTTTCAGAGATCTCAGTCCATGGTCAGCCAACTCCATTGCTCTGGACATAAGATGAGGCAGAATCATGGCAGAAGGACCTGGTGGAATAGAGCTGCTCAGCTCCTGGGAGCCCAGAAGCAGAGAGAACATGACAAATCTTTTCCTGCCATGGAATTGTCTCATAAAACAAGTAAAAAACACTTGATAGGTTTATGTGAGGATGCTTAAGAGTAGAATAGACCACCAGATGACTGGAAGGAAATACTGGAGAAAAGAATGGAGTGGACAGAAATAAGGATCTGTGACATAAATTCAGAGTTAACTGCTAGATTATATAATATTGCAAATATTTATTTCATTTACATTTGGCAAAAGGCAGTCAAATTCTAAATATTATTAGAGAACCACATGAAACATCATCTTAGAGAAATGTGCCAAACTTTTGCACTTTTATGTTCTGGTTCAGTTGTATTAAACTCTGAAATCTTTAAGGGCATGTAGTAATTCTGCAGTTTACAAAAGGAAAGCACTCAAATCATGAATGTTGATTATGCCTGGAAAAAACAAAGCACTTTTTTCTTTTTGCTTATGGTGTTAAAGAGCAGAATTATCCACAAAAATAATTTCAAGTGAGTGATTGTGTATTAGCAGAATCTGAAAAGCAATGATATAACCAGAAAAAACTAAATACAATGCAATGCACATATCAAGTTGTAGATCAGACCAAAAATTGGCTAATGTCAACAGCCATAATACATCAACCCAAATGGCAGAAACAATAGGGACTAGATTTTGACTTACCTGAGTAATTTGGTCACTTATTATAAATGAACCCATGTTAATTAAGACAGTTTTACTATGTTCAACTCTTCATATGTCCTAGATAAAAACTTTTTTATTATGAGATTCTTAGTTTCAGGCATTTCCTAAATGAGAATTATAGCACCAGAATAGTATCACAGCCTCCTTAATATTATAAAAAATGGACCCTATTTCCCCTCCATTCTGAAATACTTACCATACATCTTTATAAAGATGGCTGTGTGTCCTATTTAACAATAAAAATAAACAATTCTTATAAGACTTTCATAGTCTTTAATATTTTACATTAAAAGAATCAAGTCGTTCAGTTAGTGCAAGACACCAGATAAATTTGTTTTCAAGTTCTATTAAGACAACCCTTTAAGTGTTCATTCATCTTTACATGCCTATTTACTAAGTCTAGTGCTTCTACACGAAAAGTGCTCAATAGGTACTGATGAAGTCAAATAATTAATTTGCAAAAAATGATCAGAATCAAGAAATCTTGAAAAAATGCTGTTCAATCACTCATTCAAGAATAATATACAATGTATAAGAACTTTTATAGAAAAAATTTTAAATACCACAAAAAAAGTACAAGTTTCCAGAGTCAAGCATGCCATGGAACAGTGAATACCGATTTTATGTTGATGGCTACCTCTAGGAAAGGAGTGAGAGAAAAAAGGGGAGGTCTACAAAAGTACTCCAAGCTGTTCTTGTAACATTCTAAAACAAATATTACAATGTTAATTTTGGCATTTTGGATGGGCATGAGTGCTTATTATTTTATTCTCTTATCTGCATATTTACAAATTAAAAAGAAAAGAAATAGCAGAATTTTGCAGAAATAATCACAATGAGTGTACTAATGCATCAGCATTTACCAGCTAATCATCAACTTTAGGAACATAATTCAGTGTAAGATCAACAATCTATGAATCTTCTAATTTCAATACATTATTTTGATACTTTCTTGTTCAGATTTTTAATTGAATGGGTTTCCATTTTTTAAGTGAAAATTAAATTATAAAACAGTATTTTAAGATAAAAATTTTAATAATACCACCTATTTACTCTAATGTACAACTGAGTACAGCCTTTTTCAAGTTGTATTTAATTCCATTATTCACTATTCTCTTATCTGAAAGAAACCTAAATGACCTGGTCTGTTTGTTTGTTTAATGGTGCCGAGGATCAAATCCTGGGCCTTGAGCATACTTAGCTACTACGGAGCTAAATTGACAGTACCAAATGACATTGTTAAATACAAAAATTTTCAAATATATTATCATTTACAAGAGGATTCTTCTTTAAAAAGAATTCTCAGGTCAAACAAGGTAGCATGTTAAGACTGGGGCATACACAGGAAACAGAATTCCAAGTTCATTTGAACTTGGGATTCTTTTCTTGTAACATCTATACTTTCCTTTTAAGATTTGTGTGCTAGGGACAATACCTGAATTAATCTGTTCCATGTCCATTTCTGAATATTTGCCATTGCAGGTAATTCCATTTCTCAAAATGCCATAAAGAAATGAAACTTTTCATAGCACAAACACCATATTTAAAGTCCTCAAGTGTTGACTAGTATTTTTTACTTAATTATTAGTATTACTTTTTTTTAAACTTAGAAAATTCATTCAAAAGGTACTGGCAAAATCCCATAATACAACAATAAATATAATTTTAAGGGTGTCTCAATTATATTTTGCAAAAATGAAAGGAGCAAGAGGTTTTCTTGTACACAGAAAAAATGTTTAAAATTTTTTTAATCATATCCCTAAATCATTACAACTTCATTGACTGAAAAATTAAACACTAACTAGAAAATAGTACTAAGGAAGATCCTATTTTAGTTTTTTTTTCTTTAAGCTTGAAGTGGATTTTTCCATTTTTATCTACTGAAATTTGATTAAGAGAGTCCTAATCCAAATCACACCTGACAATTTATACACAGACACACACATATTTTTAATATGTGTTTGTTTATGTATGATGTATCCCCTCAAAAGTAAACTATCAAAAAATTAGTGCAATGGATTCTAGTAAATTGAGACTTTACTTCATGTTATTTTGTAAGAGTAGCTATACATTGTTTTTTAATTTTTTTTTTTTTAGTTGTAAATGGATCTTTCATTTTATTTATTTATTTATTTGCGGGCTGAGGATCGAACCCAGGGCCTCACACAGGCCAGGCAAGTGCTCTACCACTGAGCCACAACTCCAGCCCTAAAAGTAGCTATACATTTTTGAAAAAATCCTACATCTTCCTCTGAAAGATATAATCTTTAAAGAGAAGACAGATTAAAATAAAATGTATTAACAATAATCTATTCATTTGAAGAAATTTCTACTGGAAAATTGCCTTATGTTGCCTGACTGAGTCAAGGCTGTATGAAATTCCAACATCAATAACTGACTGAATTTCAACAAGGAGAGCAGAAAAGATCAGGTAAAGAAGAATTTTGTTTATTGTAGGAAATATTTTCATGGCATTTGATAGAACTCAGAAGTATTTCTATGAAATGAGTTCAGATGTATGAAACTAAGTCAGCTAGGATGATATTCTTTTTTTTAATGAAAAAGAAATCAAACAACCAAAAGATGCATTTCTAACCACAAGAATGGGAAGTTACACTCCATGTATATATAATATGTCAAAATATACTCTACTGTCATGTATATCTAAGAATATAAAAAGAAAAAAAAAGGATACACTTCACATAATAAAATTTAAAAATGGGAGCCAAGGGACAAAATGAAAAAGATACCTAAACAATGAATTTAAGAAACTCTGATTTATCCATCTGACTTGTTGCTAATGGTCCTCTTTTGTCTTTCCATTGTTGTATACTTAAAACAGGTCTGATGATAATTGAAATAGCCTTGCAAGACTTATTAAAAGTAATTGTTGAAAGAATTTAAATACTTTATAAAATACTATTAACAAAAATAATTCTTACTTTTTTCTTGCTTCATTCAGTGAAAATGCCCTTTTAAATCAGTCTGTTTCTTAACACTGTTTCAAAGTCTTACTTTGTTAGCTTTCTTCTAAAGTGATACTCTTAGTTAATCACAATATTTCTGATTAAGAGACACAATTAATACTAGAACTATTCCACCTGGGGAAAAAAAACAGATCTATAGCACAATTAGACCAGTTAAATCAAATTACGGATCATCCAATTGACATGTTTTGATAATCTAGGACTTTGCAAGTATCATTTTCAAATTATACTCTACTTCAGTGTGAGGTTTCTCATAGAAGTTGGAAAAATTTCATTTCTGTAAACACTTTCTGTGTTAGTTGTCTCTCTGAAAAGATTTTTTTTTATTTCCTTAAGAGAGCTGCTCCAGTGAAAATCATTTCTTATCTATGTATCAGGTCCAGACCCTCCCCAAAAAACTTAGTTTTTCTGTGAAAAGACAGAAATAGCCAAGTAATATGAAAGCTTCTGTAATCAAGATATTGTCTACTTATTATAAACATGTAATCACTCCCTATGGGGAAGCACTGATGAACTAAAAACGTTCTTCAATTACTCATAGCTCGTCAGATGTGCTGTTCACCTTTGGTAATTCACATTCTTCGCTGGTTTGACAACTCTGGAGGATGTCTTTGTAGTGGTTCTTCAGATCCTCATACAAAGAAACAGTTTCTTGTGAGTGAGCCAAGGGCAACACCTTTTCATTCAATAATATCTGCACTTGAAATTCTTCCTGAGGAGTCTTGGCATTTTCACAATGGTAAAGCACAAATATTAGGTTGGAGGCATAAGGTACAATATGACCACTTCGGAACTTTCGATGAATTTGTTCCTTGTAATTATAAGCTGTTAGGGGCTCCTTGTCTTTGAAGTAGCCCATGAGAGAAAGTAGTGGAAGAAGGGTCTCTGCATGACCAAACTGAAGGACGATTGGAGAAGAAACTGGCTGAGACCTTAAAAGAGAAATTGAAGGGCAAAATATACATATTCATATCATCAAACATAATATTTATACAGTAGTAATATAACTTGCCCACCCTTTTAAAAAAATTTTTAATTAAACCTTTAAAAAAATATTTATTTAGTAGTACTGAAAACTGAACTCAGGAGTGGTCTACTACTAAGCTACATCCCTAGTACTTCTTATTTTTTTATTTTAAGACAGGGTGTTCCTAAGTTGTGATACTTCCAGCTCAGAGTCTCCTAAGTCACTGGAATTACAAGCTTGCCACCAGTGACAAGTAGATTTTTAGAAAAATCTTTATATACATGGCTGGGCATGATAGCATGTGCCTGTAATCCCAACTACTCGAGAGGCTGCGGTTGGAGGGTAGTGGGTTCAAGGTCAGGCTTGGCAATTTAGTGAGACTCTGCAGAGAGAAGGAGAAAGAATTAACTTTATAGACATCAAGCATATGGCTGAATTTTTGTGTAGCAGAGAACTGGTCTTTTTACATCGAGAGTTAAGTTCTAAGATTCAGGATTGGATTACATACACATCGCCCTTTTTATAGATAAAGGAACTTGAAATAGATGTGCATTTCAACACTTTATTGCCTTCATGTGAATGAATATGAGCAAATTGGCCCTTAGTAAATAGATTACTCCACGGAGCTCTTCTGAACAAGTTTAAAGTGTGTATTTATTTTTTTCTACATCTAGACAATAAGGACAAGTGCTAATCAGTAAATTTCTTGGTTAAGATCAAGTCTCAACAGTGAACAGTAATCCTTCAATGGTTTACAAAACCTAAGTTGGCCATTAAATTCTGAATAAAGCAAAAAAAAAAAAAAAGTGGCAACCAATCTATGCTAGCTAATATGATGTGTCTCTGGTTGAGAGTGGGATTTACACAATGATAAACAAACCACTTTCAACACCATGAGCAAAACTGTCATTTTTTTATTGCCTTCAAGTTTTATGATTTTGTTTTCTGGTAAAAGCCTTTTATAAGAAGCAGTGGATGACTGTTTAGCTTTCCCCAGACTTTTTGGAAAGAAACTGTTCTTAATTTTTAAGCCTATTAAAATATGATCAACTTCTTGCTACCACCCCACATATCAGGTAATAAATTTAGTGCATCTGGATTTTGAGAGGACAGAAGCAGAAGTTTGGGATTTCCTGACTCCCCAACTTAAAAACAGATGAGCAGCTGGGCATGGTGACACCACATGTAATCCCAGTGGCTTGGTAGGCTCAGGCAGGAGGTTAGTAAGTTCAAAGCCAGCCTTAGCAACTTAGCAAGGCCCTAAGCAATTTGGCAAAACCCTGTCTCTAAATAAAATATAAAAAGGTTGGGGATATTATTCTGTGGTTAAACGCCCCTGGGTTCAATCCCCAGGACCAAAAAACAAAACAAACGAACGAAAAAACAGATGGAGCAACTAGTCAACAAATTTTTAAAAACCTATGAAAAACATTTACAACACAATTATGTGGACAAATATTATCTATGAACAACCAATAACATCAAGAACTGCCTATCACCAGTATCTGTTGAAGAAAGAAAGCCACAGAGCATCTGAGCAAACTGAGAAGAATCCTGGTAGTCACTGGGAAGCTCTGTGGTCCAATTTGAGTCAGTAACTGAAACAGGGAAGAGTTAGCTCACATTAGTACTTCTGTGAGGCAGATGGGCTACTGGGCCTGGGCTGGAGAAAACTAATCCCTGTGAACTCTTTATTTATTTTATTTTTATTTTTTTATTGTTGGTTGTTCAAAACATTACATAGTTCTTGATATATCATCTTTCACACTTTGCTTCAAGTGGGTTATGAACTCCCATTTTTAGCCCATATCCTGTGAACTCTTTAAACACAAAGCCCACAATAAAGAGAAACTGTTTTAGTGGAATCTAGACTAATCAGAGAGAGACAACAGGGACAAAGATCAGCCCCAGATGAGTGTATGTGTGTGCGAGGGGTGGGGTGTGGGAGTAAAGCCAGAAAATTTCAGAAAGCAACAGACTGTATTTCTGAGCAGGAAGATATGTAAGCTTAGAAAAGATAGGCTGACATGAGCCTTTTAAACATTCTGGAAAACTAAATTTACATTAAAATGAACTACAGAAAAGTAAATAATACAGAAAAACTACAGAAAAGTAAATAATAGAATAACATTCACAGAAACTAAAAGTATGCTAGAAACACATACTCAAAAAATTTATCAAGGACCAGGGATGTGGTTCAGTGGAGACTGCTAGCCTACCACTTGAGGTCCTGGGTTCTATCCCCAAGCACCACAAAAGCAAAAACAAAAAACAAAAACCACCACCAACAACAACAACAAAATTAAATAAACTCAAGCAAACAGATTTTTTAAAAATTGAAACTGCAACAGTATTTCAAAACAGACTTTTTAGACAATTATTCACTACTTAGAGGTTAATATTTTCTTTAAAAAAAAGTATAAAATTTAAAAGCCATTCACCAATTGGAGATTCCAAGCTTCTCTCTGTATACTTTAACTGGGTCATCTGAAGTACCTAAAATCTATATTTATTTCCAAGAAACATCCTTTTGGGTTAAAAGTCACAGAGCAGTAGCATTCAGACCTCAACTGTAATTAGTTTGAGCTGTAAAACTATTATTAAATTTTGTGTTACTTATCAGATTTAAGAACTAGGAGATATAAAAATTTCATAAAAATCCAGATTTTTGGTTCCTCTTGGAAACCTGAAAGACTTGACAATACAAGTCCATGTATTCCTATATGGTAACAATCAGCTGAACAGGAAAAAAATGTACCCTTTAGAGAGTGTATATATCCGATGCATTCATCATTCTTCATTGTCTATTACAGGATAAATTAATTCCTCTGTTACTTTCCTTTTAGACAAAAGTAAAAGTAATAGAAATACACTGGTGTATATTATAAGTTCTTTAACTATTAGGCAGAAATCTCAAAGCCAGGAACAACCCTAAATCCAATGCGCCATTATTGTTCTCCATAAGATTAGGACACAGGGGAGGAGAACAGCCAACTCCCCCATTTTCTCATGGAAAGAATTCACTGCAACTCCTCTTTCCACCATTGAAGAACTCCAGGGCACTTAGAACAAGATATATGACATTATATCCAAAGTATTATCATTTCAACATGTAATTTATATAAAAATGTTTTATGAACTGATATCCTTTTTCCACCAAGACTTTGTATAGACATCTCAATTCAGACCAGCCCCTTTTCAGAGGCTAATGTGTTGAACAACATAGGATAGACATAAGTATCAAATATAAATCAAATGAAGAGGAAATAGAAACAAAAAATATATAATATAAATAATATACACATATGTGAAAAATGTGTTTTGAGGAATTAAAGATCAAAAGGAAGGCTGGGGTTGTAGTTCAGTGGTAGAGTGCTTGCCTAGCATGTGTGAGACACTGGGTTCAATTCTCAGCACCACATATAAATAAATTAAGTAATTAAAGTAAATAAGTATTAAAGTAAATTAAGTAAATAAAGGTCCATTGACAACTAAAAAAATTTTAAAAAAAGAGTCAAAGGAAAGGGTTATATATAAATTATCAGAGTTCAAACACTACTAAATACATTCATGTGATAAAAGAAATTAAATCTAGGCTGCAACCTCTCTTTTATCTGCTTTGCTGTCAATCATGTTAGAACCACTTGAGGAAAAAGATGCTTTAACATGCTTATTGGGAGTTTTATGGGAAATCAAATAAGTTTATACATTAGATTCACAAAGAAAGTCATATAATCAAAATAAATTACTGTCTTGAATCTAAATTTAAATGTGTATATGTTTTTTTAAAAAATTTTAGACTATTTTCAAAAGTATGAATTTTTTATAAATGCCATAGTTATAGTCTTTTTAGATAGAGCAATTTCTATTGTAGAAACTTGTAATATTAAAAACAAAAACAAACAAACAACAACAAAAAGCCACCCAGCTGGTTGTAGTGATGTATGCCTATAATCCCAGTAGTTCAAGATGCTGAGGCAGGAAGATCACAAGTTCAAGACCAGCTGCAACTCAGCAAGATCCTATCTCAAAATAAAAAATAAAAAGGGCTGGGGATGTAGCTCAGTGATTAAGCGCCCCTAGGTTCAATTCCTGGTACCAAAAAAAAAAAAAAAAAAAATTTAAAAAAGTTTTTTAAATGTCTGGTTAAACATGCCAATATAGTAAGACAAAGATGACAAAGATTGTAGGGTCAAAATTAAAGTCTGAAAACTAGAAAGCTATAAATTTATAAGATTTTGCTTAGAAATACAAATGTGCCTATGGGAAATAATAAGCAATTTTTATAGTTTACAACTATAAAACTATAAGCAATTTTTATAGTTTACAACTTTCTACAATAACCAAGTAAAAATAATTTTAAGTTTATGAGATTATGCAAAGTATAAAGGGGAAATGAGCAATTTCATCTGTGGTTATTTGTTAGTTTTCTGTCTTTACCTTTTTTGCTTTGATTTATCTTGCATGTAGTAGATACTCTTGCAACTTAAGAGAAAACAGGTGGCTAATGTTGTTTGTATTCATACAAAAGGACCTAGATAAAATGGCTGTACTCAAATTTCCAGGATATAATAAAGAAGAGACTTTTCAAAGATCCATTTGGTTAATTTGTTAGATGTGACAAACCCTACCATTTCATGCCAAGTCCCAGATACCACACTAATTTCTTTTATCAGAGTGTGGAGATGGGGTTTGGGGAAATGGGGAGAAAGAGCTCTGAGGTAAAAGAACTAAAACACAAATAAAACATTCCTGGTTCTTACAGATTAGCATTTGTCCAATGTTAGGAGAACTCAGAAGGAGAACAAATTCTTCTGAGGAAAAACTGGGTGGGTTTTACTTAGGAGGTGTTATTGGAGATGCATTGTGAATACATTCCTAGTAAAACTTAAAATAGAAATGCTGCCTACTGTAGCCCTAATAAAGTGCAGCAGCTGGTTAACACTACGATGTAGCTATTATATGCTTTTAGAGATGAAAAAATTGAAGTTAATTTACTTGCCTGTCATTTTTAACCATGAATTAACTAAATTCACTAGAAAAAATACCATCCATTAAATTTAAAGAAGTGGTTTAATGAAAATGAATAACCTTTCCAAAAATATTTATTCCTCTGTCTGATTTATAAGCTCAATTTTTCAAAAGATTAACTTCCTTAAAACAGAGCACACCTAACATCATCCAAAATAAATTTATAATTTGATCTCTTAACTCTGTTGGTCCAAGCCTTCAGAAAGCAGAGAGCATCAGATAGAGTAAGTGAGCATAGTAGAAGTGAGGGGCACAGTCCTGCAGCTTGAAAACAAGAAGGCATAACCTACTCAGGCAAGTTTCTGCTCCTGTCTCAGCCCTGATTTCTGCAAAACAAAGATAAGCCACTTCCCTTGTAGAGTTGTTGGATTTGAAATATAGCAATAAATCAGTGCTTGGCATAGTGTACTCAATCAATGTGTGATAGCAAATAGCCATGGCAAGAGTCAAAGTAGTTAACAACACTGAAATGCCCCAGGTCATACAGATTGGTAGTTTAGATTCCAGGAGTTCAGGTTCAGATCTCTTTCTAAAATAGCATATATAACACTTTGTACTATAGGAAATCATAATATCATGATAAACTCATTTGATTTAATAACATTTCAAAACTCAGATAATCCAAAGTATCAAGATTCAAATGCAAAAGCAAAACTATAGGCACACCATAAATCAAGTTTCATGGATACTCTTTATAAAAAAAAAAATCAGTTGGAAAAATCTTAATACCATTTTATGTAAAATAAAATACTTCCATATCTGAAGTAAAATAAATAATTTAGGAATCTAGACACTTAAGTTTACTTTTAAACGATTGCTAATTTAGAATAATTTCAAATCAAATCAAGTTTTTTGTTTTGTTTGATGGGGGGAGTCCTATTTCAAGGTATTTTGAGATCCTAGCTAAGGAAGAACACATTGTCAGTGCTTGGTAACAGGCTCATAGAATATAAATCTGAACTGGCCAATTTAAAACACTCTTTTAGTGACATGCGATTTGATACAAGCACATGAAAATTCCACAGACAAAGACAATGGCTTATTTGTTAAATAAAGCATCAATTCTTCTCTAAGAATGTACAAAAGTAAAAGAATACAATTCTCAGGCATTTAATCTGGAATAATGTGCAATAAGAAAAAATATGCAGTCCTACAAAAAACTGGTCAAAGATGTAAGTCTGAATAAAGACAGGTAAGAAATTGTCCTTCAGGAACACACCACACGACTAATTGTTACAGACACCATGCTTCCATGAGACAAAATACAAACTGCGTTCTACTTATGTGAAATTCAACTGGCAAAATGTGAAACTCTAGTATATAAAATAACAACTATTCCCATGGCAATACCTATGTCCAAAATGAACGTATTTTTCTTCCAAAGGGTTAACATAATCCTTCTTAAGCAGGTGCTCCTACTTATACTGTTTGTTCTTTTATAAGACTTACTCAAATTTCTATTTGTTTTTGAACAAAGTTAAGTAACATAAGTGTCAAATGGAAAAACATATCATGTTTCTTTTCTAAATTATATATGAACATCCAAAACAGGGACTTGAGCATCTTCAACTATGGAAGGCTAAAAATGTTGTAGGGTTTGTGTGTGTGTACACATACAAGACGGTTTTTCTGAGTAGTCTGTAAAACTCTAAATACTTCAAAGCAAATATACAAGAGTATTAATAGTTCAGCATTAACAGAAACCATTCAAGTTATGTCAAAGTTTTTATAAAGTAAATCAGTAACTTTTGTGAAGAAGTAATTTGATTCCATCTCTAGGAACACAATGCTTTTTGCTTTAAGTGTTCTAACTCAGGGTAAGTCTTAGAAGAGTTCAATCTGGTTCTATGCTATCTCCTAGGAAGTAGTTTACTCCAGTTAGTATAGGTCCAATCACCATTTGGAAGTGCCAAATCCTGGTTTCTTCTTAAACACATTCCAAGGGTGACGTGGGGATTTTTATGGTTTCATTTCTAAGTTATTCTCACTGTGACAAAATACCTGAGAAAATCAAAGGGAGGAAAGAATTATTTTGTTTCACAGTTTCAGCAGTTCTAGTCCATGGACACTTAGCTTAATTGTTTATGGGCCTGTGGTAAGATGGGACATATGGCGGGTAGCACATGGTGAAGGAAGGCTGTTCACCTCATAGCAGCCAGGAAGTAGAGAGACAGAAAAAGGGGCCAGGGACAAAATATACCCTTCAAGGGCATGCCCCGTGTGTCCTATTTTCTTTAATTAGGCCCCACCTCCTAAGATTCCATCACCTCCCAGTAACCCAATTAGCTATGAATTCATCAATTGGTTAATCTACTGGTAAGATTAGAGCCTTCATTATTCAAAAGCCCCACCTCAGAGCACAGATGCTCTGGGGACAAAGCCTTCAACATGTAAGCTGTGGGGAACATTTTTTATCCAAATCACAAAAATATTCAACCTTCTCCAATCCAGAGTTGGTCTATGATTAAGTCCAAAATCTTGGCAACAACAAATGGGAATTAGTCTATGTCTAAACAAAAGAGTAAGAACTCTCCCCTCTACACACACACACACACTCTCTCTCTCTCTCTCTCTGCCTCCCTCTCACACACACATCACAATATATGTAGATAAAATTATGTCAGAAATATAAAAAATATTAAAAGGAAATAATCAATTACACTTATACATAGGCCTCTGCATATCATTTTGTCAGATGATTACTGAGAGCATAAAGATTGCTAATATTCTGCCTGGCATAGTGGCGCACACCTGTAATCCCACTGGCTCTGGAGACTGAGACAGAAAGATTCTGAGTTCAAAGCCAGCCTCAAGCAACGGTGAGGCGCTAAGCAACTCAGAGGGAATGTGGCTCAGTGGTTGAGTGCCCTGAGTTCAATCCCAGGTACCAAAATTAAAAAAAAAAAAAGAAAGACTGCTATATCCTACTTTTTTAGTACTCTATCCTGTGAATTCTAGCCAATGTGGCCTAACTAAATTCTTTCTCCCATCTCATGTTGCCTTGATCTGTGATCCCATGTAGCTTTCTTTGACCTTAACATTCAATATTAAACAGAGTTATGAGGCTCACTCAGGATGCACTGCCAGAGAAGACCAAGTTTTTTCTTTAACAAAAGAATGCAGTCTTTTGGCAGAAAGATAGAAATGTTTTTTTAAAGGAGAAGCTGCCAAGGCAATCAAAATTTATTTTGCAGTTGAAAATTATATCACTAAATGAGGATGACAATGCATGTGTTCAAGTAGGTAAAACATCTAAAATGAATACTTAGTAATTCAAAGAGCTCAACCAGAAAAACAACTAATAATTGCATGTTTTTCCTCAAATGTACTCAGCCAGATCTTTCTAAGCTCTTAATTCATGGTTCACATTCAACTAATATTATGCAGAGTATGTTTTTAAACTTGATCTGGGAGTATCAAATAGAGCTTTAGACAAGTCATATAATTCCCATGCTTATATAACAAACAAGCAACATGAAGTGCCAGAGATATGAGATGTTTGGGGAAGAAAATTACCAAGAAAAAAAAATTTAAGACTTTTTATACATTTGATGGGGACATCAGCTCCAGTGCATATATGGAGAAATAAATACAGATCTGACAGCTTAACACAACTAGAACTATAATGACTCAAGTATAGTTTTTCTCAAGCAAAAATACATAAAAAGAGGTTCCACCTGCTAGCCAAAATTGAGTAATAGGTTTACATCCTGTCTTAAATCACTAGAAAGTTGGACCAAACATAAGACAAATGGTTTTTAGATACTCAATTATAGTCAGAGTAAGTTAGAAGGAAGGCCAATTACGTAAACCCAACCACTACCCCACCTTACTGCCTAGAATTTGCAGGCTGTAGTGCAGGAAGGAGGAACCCAAAAGCAAGGCAATCATGAGATGGGAGAAAGAATTTAGGCAGGCCACATTGGCTAGAATTCATAGGATAGAGTACCAAGATGTAGTAAAGAGAGGTCTGGAGTTTTCAGCGGGGTTTCCTTAAGATGTCAGCTGCTATTGACAGAACAAGCATGGGAGAAAACAATGCAAATGGGGGTGGGGGGTGGCATTGGAAAGAAAAGTGAATAAATTCCCAAAGCTAATACAAGGCAAAGAGTAGTTTGTGTTCACACAAGCCAAACTAGGAAAATATATGGAATATAAAATAGGAAGAAATGCCTCAATGATAGGACAAAATTGGCCCAGCAAAAGATATCATTAAATTAAAGAAGGAAGGAAAAAAGAAAACCATAGACTAGGAAAGTATATTTTTAAAGTATAAATCTAACAAAGAACATATCTAGAATATATATAAAGAACTCCTATAGCAATAATAAAGAAGATGCGTAACCTAATTTAAAAATGACTAATAAGCCGGGCACTGTCTCGCATGCCTGTATCCCAGCAGCTCAGGAGGCTTGAGGAAGGAGGATCTCAAGTTCAAAGCCAGCCTCAGCAATTTAGTGAGGCCCTAAGCAACTTAGCAAGACCCTGTCTCTAAATAAAACTTTAAAAAGGGGATTGGGGATAAGGCTGAGTAGTTAAGTGCCCCTCTGCTCAACCCCCAGTCCCCCCCAAAAAAAGAGATTTGAGCAGACTTCACCACAGTGGATAGATGAATGGTAAATAAGCATGAGAAAAGATGCTCACTAATTCTAGTTATTAAGAAAAGGCAAACTAGGGCTGGGGACGTAGCTTAGTGGTAAAGTGTAAAGAAATAAATAAAGGGTGACACAGAGACAAGGTGCAGAGGCAGGAAAGTGGCAGAGTGGCTCCTTGTCAAGTGGCTGTGTTTATTTATACCAATAGGTTACATTAAGTTATTAGTACCATAACTATATTCTTGTTTAGAGTATCAGTAAGGTTGCTTATTTTACAATTACATTTCACAGTTACAATATGAAATGTCAGGAGCTTTGTGAAGCTCTCAAGAAAGTGCATTGTCTAAAGATACTGTTAGGTGGGTATCCAGGAGCACCAGAGCTTGATGAAACATTGTAGTTATCTAACAAGTTCCTTTATTCCCAGGAGCTATGTGCCTGCAATCAAGGTTGAGGTTTGATGAGGCTCTAACACAGAGGCTTTTCAGGGCATTGCCATACCAGCTAGACACTGCACATATATTAGCTATATTACTAGAACCTAAGAGAGATTGCAGGGCATTCTAAGGGTGGGGAAACAGGGTGCCTGTTACCCCCCAGGAGTTTGCTCACCAGGGGAATGCTTCCCTGTACATTTCCACAGTCAGAATCCCTACATCAGAGCACATGCCAAATGCTCTATTTTCAGTTCCACACAGGCCTTAGCTTGGTATTTTTCTTCCTTGTTACAATGCTCATCGTTCCTCTCTACCCCAATTCTACCTAAAAGATAACCATGATGGTGTTGGTAATTAATTAAAGTAACTATTTATTAAGCACTTATTCATAAAATAGTCATAAAACATAAACATGCATATATTTATGTATATTTGTGTGACACTCACACATATGAATATATAATTGTACACAACATTCTCAACAACTTATGAGAAGAGTACCACCTGTATTTTAATTTGGTTTAGAAAGACTGAACAAGTATTTGAATTTAATCTGATTCTAAAACCAATGCAAATTCCAACACACTATATTTTCTTGATTAAGGCCTACTTATGTCTTACATCCACATATTACCCTTTTCCAACTACCTTGACTCTGAAATTACTCCTTTTCCTAAGCACACATATCCTTTTGTCTAAATCACTTTTTAAGTCTCTATTAGATAATAAGTATCTTAAAAGTAGAATGTAACTTTATCCATATTTGTATACCATTCCCAATGTCTAGCACTAACCCCTACACATTATATATGTCCCAAAATGCTAGCTAAATTGAAATGAACTAAGTCTTTCATTATGTAACCCTGAAATCATTTACTAATCTCTTAGTTGATGGAAGGATTCCTTCTATAGAATCTGACATATTTATTTAGATTGAACTAGAACACTTATGCTCCATCTTACTACTTCATAAGAGCCTATTCTATGATCAATAGTAATTACTAAAAAGTAATAGGATTTTTAAAATAATAACTAGAATAAGATTTGTCTCCTAATTCTGCTCTTGGGATCAATGCAAATAGGTATACTCTAGAAATATGGCAAGAAAGGTACGACAATAAATTTGAGAGTGATTTTTTAAAATCTGGATAAAATTCAAGGAGTTCTTTGGCTATCTGAAATAACGTGAACTTAACAGACATATGTAACACTGAGTGAAAGATGATAAAAAGAAATTATATGGTAGGGTTTCATTAATACAAAGGCAAAACTATAAGATATTCTTTAAAAATACATTAGCAAGTTATATTAGAAGGTGTACTGGTAATGTTCTATTTCTTTATTTCAGTTGATGTGTATAAAACGGCTGACTTTATAATTAACTGTTCTTTAAACTGTACATATGTTTTATATAGTCTTTTATATTTAACTTATATAGATCTTGATCTGTCAATAAAATTATTTTGAAATGTGCTCCTGGCAAAAATTAAATTTTAAAAAGAAGTAATAATAAAACCTTTGTAAGCACTCTGCCCTAAATATCAATAGGTAGACACTAAATGATTTAAACTGGAGTTAGATTATAATCAGAAATGCCTCTTAGAAGATTGTCTTGGAATAGAGTGAGAGTAACACTTAAATCAAGAAAGACTTTAAGAGTCAGCTGCTCAAATCTAGAGAGAATACATATTAGCCTGAACTGGAAGGGGAGCAGTGAAGATGGAGAAAAGTGGAAGGAATCAATATAAATCAGGAAAAAAAAAAAAAAAAAAAAACCACACAACTCGGTGAATAGATATAGAAGATAAGGGAGATGGAGTTAAGAATGACATACAGGTTTGTGGCTTGCATGTCTGGGAGGATAATGATGGCACTGACTAAAATAGGTAGCACAGAAGAAAAAGGACTAAAGCTATTCCATCACTAGATATTGGGAGCACCAACTTTATTACCTTTTCCCCACCCACATATTAACCTTTTCCAACTACCTTGACTCTGAAATTACTCCTTTTCCTAAGCACACATATCCTTTTGTCTAAATCACTTTTTAAGTCTCATCTTTATTAGATAATAAGTACCTTAAAAGTAGAATGTAACTTTATCCATATTTGCATATCATTCCTAGGGACTTTTCTAGGTACTGAAGAGAGGGCAATGAATTAAAGTCCCAGACCCTATTTATCCACAATTTACTGACAGTGAAAGTGTTTATCCAAAAGGCAGTTGGACCTTTGAGTCTAAATTTATTAGAGTACAGTCAAGACAGCTAAATTATCTTTTACCTTATTTTCAGTATCTTTTGAAAACTAGAACAAAAAGAGATACCTGTACACCTGGTTAGATTCCATGGAACATTGACTTCAGAAATTTATCAAAATGACCTAGAGGAGCTGGGGTTGTGACTCAGCGGTACAGCGCTCGCCTCACACACATGTGGCCCTGGGTTTGATACTCAGCAATACGTAAAAATAAATAAATAAAATGAAGGTATTGTGTCCAACTACAACTAAAAAATAAATATTTTTTAAAAAATTACCTAGAATCTGCATATATTTTAAAAAAAAAACCTTAAAACACCAAGTTCCTTCTTTTACAAGGGGCTAAGTAAGCAACATAACTATACATTTATTGTAGTTACATACTGATTTCAATGCTGCCATCTTACACTAAAATATGGAACTACACAACTAAAAAACCAACACCACCATTCAACTATGAAATCTGAAAATAGAAAAGACTTCAGAGTTCATAAAAAGATGGAAAAGGGCTGGGTATGATGACACATACATGCCTGTAATCTTAGCTACTCCAAAGGCTGAAGCAGGAGGATTCTAGTTCAATGCCAGTCAGGATAATTTAACAAGACCCTGTCTCAAAACAAAAAAAATTTTTTTAAAGGGCTGGAGATGTAGCTCAGTGGTGGAGTACTCCTGAGCTCAAATTAACAACACCAAAAAGAAAGTTAAAAAAAAAAAAAACAATGAAAAAGAGAAAGGATTAACATTGAGAGTTATTTAGTGACAGAACAGCAGCTATCTGGGAATATTCCTGACAAAATAGAAGGTCTCAGGAAGCAAGTAATTACAGTTCATGTTAAAAATCTTAAGACAAAACAGGAAGTGACTGGTTGAATTTCCCCAATCTAAAAAGATAAAAATATGTTAATAAACATAATGGAGGAAGAGAAAGGAAAAAAAATCCAGAGAGATTACATTTCTTCAGTAAATTCAATCTGCTTTTCTAATCATAGCTCAAAAAGTAATAGCTGGTTAAATTAGCTTAAATAACATAATTACTGGTTCAAAGTTTAATCCTAGCACTGTTGGTTAAAAAAGGAAAATAAGTGTCAAGATCCCAAATAAGTGTTAAGGACCCTGAATTTAGAGAGTTGGTTATATTTAACTGAAACATTGACGTGTCACTATTATTTGCAATCTTCAAGTTTTCTACCAGGTAAAATCATGCTATTAAAACTATGTTGAAAAATATTCAGTGACATTGAAGAATGTCTTTGAGTTATTGTTAACATAAGAAGAAAACATACATGTATACACACACACACACACACACACATATATATAAATAAAATACCATCCTAAAGTGGAGAGGAGGAAAGAAAGCCAAAAGGAGCCTGGAAACTCTAGAATTGAGTCATTTCCTCATATAACCTGACAGATTATTTCCTACACATACACATACACACACATACACACACACACACACACACACACACACAGACATACAAACTCTTTCTCTCTCTCCCCCTACTTTCATTTATAAACTCTTAAATCCAAAATCAAGGATTTTAAAAGTCACATAAGAAAAAAAGGTTAATGAACTGATAGCATGGATAAGAAAAACACAAAGATTAAAATACTCTATTAAAACATTATTCTTGCTGGACATAGTAAGTATACACCTATAATCCTACGTATTTGGGAGGCTAAGGTAGGAGAATGGTAAGTAAAAGGACAAACTAGGCAAGTTAGCAAAACACTGTTTCAAAATGAAAAATTGAAAAAGGAAAAAAAATGGTTGGGGAAATAGCTTAATAGCAGAGTGCTGCTGGGTTCAATCCCCAGCGTTCTTCAATGTCACTGAATATTTTTCAACATAGTTTTAATAGCATGATTTTACCTGGTAGAAAACGGAAGATTGCAAATAATAGTGACACGTCAATGTTTCAATCAAATATAATCAGCACTCTAAATTCAGAGTCCTTAGGGATTATTTTGGGATCTTATCACTTTCTTTTTTAACCAACAGTGCTAGGATTTTATTGATCAATAAAATCAATCAATATATAGTCTTATGTGACTGGCTTCTTTCAGTCAGCATAATATCTAAGGTTATCCAATTGGTTGAATCTATTAGCAGCTTATTCTTCTTTTACCATATGGATGTACCATATGGTACATTGTGTGTGTCTACTCATTACTTGATGAATATCTGAACTGTTTTCAGGTTTTTGCTATCATGAATAATCTGTAATCATCCACATAAAATTCTTTGTGTAGACACATATATTCATCTCTATTAGGTAGATATTAAGAAATCAGTAATACAGATTTATGTGTAAAGAAATTGCCAACCTTTTCCAAAGAGGCTACATATATAATTTTACATTCATACCAGCATGCATGAGATTCCCAGTTTCCTTATATTTCATCAACACTTAGGACAATCCTTTTTAAATTTTATCCAATTTAGGGAGTATATTAGTGGTATTTCACTGTTTTAATATCTAATGATGGTGTGAATTTTTTCAAGTGCTTATTTGCCATCCATCTATCCTCTTTAATGAAGTCTATTCAAACAAATCTTTTTGTTTGTTTGTGGTATTTTTTTTGGTAATGGTGAATGAACGCAGGGTCATGGGTATGCTAAGCACATGTTCCACCACTGAGCTATATATCCATAACTCTTTTCTGCTTTTTGAAAAAACTGGGTTGTTTTTCTTATTACTGAGTTGTATTCTCTGTATATTCTGGATTCAAATCCTATTTGCATACTTATTTGTTTTGCAAATATTTTTTCCAAGTCTACAACTGTCTTTCTATTATCCAAATACTGTATTCTGAAGTGAAAGTTTTTACCTGGTAGAAAACTGAAGATTGCAAATAATAGTGACACATCAATGTTTTAATCAAATATAATCAGCTCTCTTAATTCAGGATCCTTAGCATTTATTTTGGGATCTTCACACTTATTTTCCTTTTTTTAACCAACAGTGCTAGGATTTTAATTTTTATAAAGTCATTTTATCAATCTTTGTTAAAGGACCACACTCTGGCATTATATCTAAGAAATCCTTACTTAATCCAGGGTCATGTATTTATTCCTATTTTTTTCTTCTAAGAGTTTTATACATTTAGCTATTATAATTAGGACACTGTTCTTATATTTTATTTCAGAAGTTTCACATTTTCTTTTTTTAGTTGTTGATGAACCTTTTTTAAAATTAATTAATATGTGGTGCTGAGAATTGAACCCAGTGACTCACACATGCTAGGTGAGCACTCTACCACTTAGCCACAACTCCAGCCCCAAAATTTTGTTTTATGTTTATGTTTAAATCTTAGTGCATAGTATTATGTAAGGATCTGTATATCATTTTTCTTTCCTTTAACATGTATATCCAATTGTTCCAGCACCATTGTTATAAAGATTATTCTTTTCCCCACTGCACTGATTTGTATCTTCTGTAGAAAATCAATTCAAGTATCTATGGGGGACTGGTTCCAGAATTCCCCATGGATACTAATATCCATGGATGGTCAAGTCCCATACATAAAATGGTATACTTTGCATATGAATTCTATGTAAATAGTTATTATACTGTACTATTTAGGAAATAAGAAAAAGGTCTATCTATATTCATTACAGATAAAATTTTCTCTCCCAGAAATTTTATAGTCACAATTAGTTGAATTCCAAATAGGGCATCCAAAGATATAGATGGCCAACTAACTGTATATCTAAGTTTGTTTCACAGCTTTATTCAATTCCATGGCTTTACTGATCTACTTGACCATGACTAAAGCTTTACAATAAGTATTGAAATTAGGAATTGTAAGTCCCTTTCTTTTCAAAATTGCTTTATCTCTTCTATGTCCTTTAAATTTCTGTATAAATTTTGAAATTAGCTTCTCAATTTTGATAAGAAACTTACTGGTATTTTAATACGAATTACATTCAATCCATAGATTATCAAATTAGGTCTTTCAATTGGTAAGTGCTATATCTTTGAACTGAGGGTGATCTGTAATTTCTCTGTTTCATTTTTTATGGTTTTGGTATGCAGAAATATTCATTTATTTTAAAACATCAGTGATTTTTTTTTTAACTTAAGCTTTAAATCTAAAATCAACTTTTAAAGCAAGCCTTACAAGTTATTTTAAAAACTTCCTGACATAATTTTATCATGCCTCACATTCAACACTAGGGCAAACAATGAACAATGAACAGGAAAGATCTGTTATCTTGTAAAGTATAAGGGTTATAAACCATTCAAAAAATCAAATAGGAAAAAAGTTAATTCCTATCTCAAAGCAGCTTATTGGTCATCACTAAAATCCTGTTTTTGGTAGTAAAAACTAAATAATCTGGGTTTTCTTGCCTAATTCCTATCAAACCCAAGAAAATTCTACAAATTAGTGTCATATCCATAAACAAAATATATTTATATAAATAAAAGTACTGGAAACACAATGATATAAATCGCCTCCAAGTCTTTCCTGTCTCAATTTTTATTGCATGATCAAAATATTTGGAAAAGGCTTATACATTTACCAATGTAAGCTTGTCAAATAAAATGGGGTTAACGATCTATCAAATGAAGCAGTATGGAGATTCCTTGGAAATCTGGGAATGGAACCACCATTTGACCCAGATATCCCTTGCCTAGGACTATACCCAAAGAACTTAAAAATAGCATACTAAAGGGACACAGCCACATCAATGTTTATAGCAGGACAATTCACATTAGTTAAACTGTGGAGCCAACCTAGATGCCCTTCGGTGGATGAATAGATTAAAAAATGAGGCATATATACACAATGGAATTTTATTCAGCATTAAAGAGAATAAAATCATGGCATTTGCAGGTAAATAGATGGCATTGGAGAAGATAATGCTAAGTGAAGTTAGCCAATCCCAAAAAACCAAATGCCAAATGTGTTCTCTGATATAAGGAGGGTGACTCATAGTGGGGTGGGGAGGGGAGCATGGGAGGATTAGATAAATTCTATATAGGGAAGAGGGATGGGAGGGAAAGGGAGGGGGCAGAGGATTAGCAAGGGCAGTGGAATGTGATGGTACAAAATACATGTATGAAGACTCCAAATGGGTGTCAACATACTTTATATATAAACAGAGACATGAAAAATTGTGGTATATATGTGTAATAAGAATTGTAATGCAAAAAAAAGCAAAGTATATGTATAAAGGCATGAATTGGCGTGAACATACTCTATATACAAAGATGAAAAATTGCACTCTATGTGTGTAATAAGAATTATAATGCATTCGGCTATTGTATATTTTAAAAAAAGTCAATAAAACTAAAAAAAAAAAACAAAAACCTATCAAATGTTCATGTGATAAAAAGAAAATTTTTTTGAGTGGGCCTAACTCATGCTAAGCATATACTTGCTGCTGAGCTACACCTCCAACCCTATGAACAATTATTTTTAAAAACACTTGGGGCTGGGTGAGGTGGCACATGCTTGCAATTACAGCTACTCTGGAAAACAAGGCAGGAGGATCACAAGTTAGAGGACAGCCTAGCCAACTTAGTAAGCCCCCGTCTCAAAACTAAAAAGAACTTGGGATGTACTCAGTGGTACAGTACTTACTTAGTATGCTCAAGATTCTGGGTTTGGTGTCTAGTACTGACAAGAAAAAAAAAAAAGTATAAATGTTAACAAAGGGTTTTACTTGTTTGTTTATTTTATTTATTTTGGTGGCAGGAATTTAACTCAGGGGCACTTAACCACGGAGCCACATCCCTGGCCCCATTTTCTTTTGCCTTTTTTTTTTTTTTTTTAATTTTGAGACAGGGTCTCACTAGGTTGCTTATTGTCTCGCTTAATGGTTGAGGCTGGCTTTGAACCTGTGATTCTCCTGCCTCAGCCTCCTGAGCCACTAGGATTATAGACAAGTGCCACTGTGCCTAGCTAACAAAGGCAATTTGATGAGAAACTCTATTTTAAAATAAAAATATTTTGTATTCTTAAAAGAAGACATGTATAATAAAATTTCATGATTATACTATTTATAATAAAAAATCTACATGCCCATTGGCAAGAGTAGATGGTATAAATTGTAGTACATTCACAATACTGAATATTGTACTCTAGTAAAAATGAACCATAGCAATATGCAGTAGTATACTGAATATTTTAAACATAATGTTGAAGGAAAAAAGCAAGTCCAGAAGACAATAAGCAGTATGATTCCATGTAAAACTAATATATATTATTTGAATGGTATCAATAATTATGTTAAAATTTTGAAAAAACAAAACTAAATAAGCATTTTATAAAAATCATCAATTATCTACTCCAACACCTGAAGACTAAATAATATGCTACTGAATGAACAAGGGGTTGCAAAAGACATCAAGGAGGAGATTAAAAAATTCTTAGAGGTGAATGAGAACACTGATACAACATATTGAAATCTCTGGGACACTATGAAGGCAGTGCTAAGAGGAAAGTTTATTGCATAGAGTTCATTCCTTAAAAAAGAAAAGTCATCAAATAAATGACCTAACATTACATTTCAAAGCCCTAGAAAAAGAAGAACAAATCAACACCAAAAGCAATAGAAGACAGGAAATAACTAAAATCAGAGCTGAAATCAATGAAATTCAAACAAAAGAAACCATTGAAAAAACTGACAAAACAAAAAGTTGGTTCTTTGAAAAGGTAAATAAAATTGCTTAGCCATGCTAACAAAGAGAAGGAAAAAACTCAAATTACTAACATACATGATGAAAAAGGAAATATCACAACAGACACTACAGAAATACAGAAGATAATTAGAAATTATTTTGAAAACTTGTATTCCAATAAAATAGAGAATACTGAAGGTATTGACAAATTTCTAGAGTCATATGATTTGCCCAAATTGAATCAGGATGATATACACAATTTAAACAGATCAATTTCAAGCAATGAAATAGAAGACGTCATCAGAAGCCTACCAACCAAGAAGAGCCCAGGACCAGATGGATACACAGCTGAGTTCTACAAGACATATAAAGAAGAACTAATAACTATACTCTTCAAATTATTTTGTGAAATAGAAAAAGTTGAAGCACTTCCAAACTCATTCTATGAGGCCAATATCACCCTGATTCCAAAAATCAGGCAAAGACACAATCAAAGAAAGAAAACTTCAGACCAATATCTCTAATGAACATAGATGCAAAAATTCTCAATAAAATTCTGGCAAATCGAATTCAAAAACATATCAAAAAGATCATGCACCATGATCAAGTGGGGTTCATCCTAGGGATGCAATGTTGGTTGAACATAGGGAAATAAATAAATGTAATTCATCACATCAACAGACTTAAAGATAAGAATCATATGATCATCTCAATAGATGCAGAAAAAGCATTTAACAAAATATAGCACCCCTTCATGTTCAAAACACTAGAAAAACTAGGGATAACAAGAACATATCTCAACATTGTAAAAGCTATCTATGCTAAGCCCCAGCCAACATCATTCTAAAGGGAAAAAAATTGAAAGCATTCCCTCTAAAAACTGGAACAAGACAGGGATGCCCTATTTCACCACTTCTATTTAACATAGCTCTTAAAACACTGGCCAGAGCAATTAGACAGAAGAAAGAAATTCATTAGAAAAAGAAGAACTCAAATTAGCACTATTTGCTGACAAATATGATTCTATACCTAGAAGACCCCAAAAATTCCACAAGAAAACTTCTAGAACTAGTAAATTAATTCAGCAAATTAGCGGGATACAATATCAATACCCATAAATCAAAGGCATTTCTGTATATCAGTGACAAATCCTCTGAAAGGGAAATGAGGAAGACTACCCCATTTACAATAGACTCAAAAAAAAAAAAAAAAAAAAAAAAAAACTTGGAAATCAACCTAATGAAACAGGTGAAAGACCTCTACAATGAAAACTACAGAACGCTAAAGAAAGAAATTAAAGAAAACCTTAGAAGATGGAAAGATCTCCCTTGTTCTTGGATAGGCAGAATTAATATTGTCAAAATGACCATAGTACCAAAAAGCACTATACAGATTTAATGGAATTCCAATCAAAATCCCAATGACATTCCTCATAAAAATAGAAAAAGCAGTCATGAGATTCATCTGGAAAAATAAGAGACCCAGAAAAGCTAAAGCAATCCTTAGCAAGAAGAGTATAACAGGTGGCATCACTACACCAGACCTTAAACTATACTACAGAGCAATAGTAATTAACAAAAACAGCATGGTATTGGCACCAAAACAGACTGGTAGCCAATGGTACAGAATAAAGGACACAGAGACTAACCCACATAATTTCAGTTATCTTAGACAAAGGCACCAAAAATATACATTGAAGAAAAGATAGCCTCTTCAACAAATGGTGCTAGAATGAAATTAAATCCCTCTCTCTCACCATGCACAAAACTCAATTCAAAGTGGGTCAAGGATCTAGGAATTAAACCAGAGACACTGCATCTATTAGAAGAAAAAGTAGGCCCAAACTCCAACATGTCAGATTAGGCCCCAACTTTCTTACTAAGACTCCTATAGCAAAAGAATTAAAATCAAGAATAATAAATGGGATGGATTCAAACTGAAAACCTTCGCAACAAAAGAAACAATCTTTTGTGGGGCAAATAGAGAGCCTACAGAATGGGAGAAAATGTTTACTACTCGCTCATCAGATAGAGCACTAATCTCTAGGGTATATAAAGAGCTCAAAAAGCTAAACCAAAAAAACAAATAACCCAATCAATAAATGGGCCAAAGAACTGAACAAACAGTTCTCAGAAGAGGATAAACAATCAATCAACAAATATATGAAAAAATGTTCAACATCTCTAACTATTAGAGAAATGCAAATCAAAACTACTCTAAGATTTCATCTCACTCCAGTCAGAATGGTGGCTATTAAGAACACAAACAAGTGTTGACGAGGAACTGGGGAAAAAGGCACACTTGTACATTGCTGGTGGACTGCAAATTGGTGCACTCAATATGGAAAGCAGTATGGAGATTCCTTGGAAAATTGGGAATGGAACTACCATTTGACCCAGCTATCCCTCTCCTCGGTCTATACCCAAAGGACTTAAAAACAGTATACTGCAGTCACATCAGTGTTTATAGAAGGACAATTCACAATAGCTAAACTGTGAAACCAACGTAGATGCCCTTCAGCAGATGAATGGATAAAGAAAATGTGGTATATATACACAATGGAATATTAATCAGCAATAAAAGAGAAAAAAATCATGGCATTTGCAGGTAAATGAATGCCAAATGTTTTCTCTGATATAATGAGGCTGATTCATAATGGGGTTGAGAGGGGGAGCATGGGAGGATTAGATGAACTCTAGATAAGGCAAAGGGGAGGGAGAAGAAGGAGGGTATGTGGGCGGGAAAGATGGTGAAATGAAATGGACATCATTACCCCAAGTATATGTATGAAGACACGAAGGGTGTGAATATACTTTGTATACAACCAGAGATATGAAAAATTGTGCTCTATATGTGTAATATGAATTATAATGCATTCTGCTGTCACATATAACAAATCAGAATTTTAAAAAGACAAAAAAAATCATCAATTATAAAATATTTTCCAGAAGTTTAATAGCAATCTCAGAATTTACTTCAAAATTTTATAGCTTTTACCTTTGCTTCTCTTCAACTGCTTTGTCCAGGTGCTGAAAGATATCCTGAAAGAGGGTGCAGCTGGATCGACTATTAATGGTATATCCATATCCTCTTTTCCAATATTGTTTCAGATCATTTAGATATTCTAATACCTAAAAATAAAAATTTCAAATATTATTTCTAATACATTTTCATAAATGTTAGAGATTTTCTAATTTAATAACATTTCCCCAGAAACAGTTATATTATCATTCTGTACAAAATACAGTAGAATCTTAGCATTTAGATTTTAATATCATGCATTAAAGAGTTAGCGCTGAAGGTATATGACACACAATAACTTTTGCTGCATCACAAATTTGAATCAAGGCTTGTGGGCCAAACAAGTTAGTAAATCTTCAAATCTAATAATCCATCATCCATGGCAGGTTAGGAGAGTGGATTAAGAACATGCAGTTAGCTCCTCTTTCTTCTAAAATTACATTAAGATGATAGCAAAGACAGATACAGAGAAAAAAAAAAGTACCTGGAA